>NW_021848451.1:692524-760158 GCF_003651465.1 Formica exsecta | reverse complement strand
TTAATATAATTTTATATGAGTCAAAGTCCAATCAAGCCGAATGATCTCGAAGAGTTACCGCTTTCTTATCTACACAAAGAAATTTTGTCACCCGCAATATTGAGCTTAAATATTTCATGATTGACCTTAATCAAGTTTATAATCGAGACAAGTCACGCAATTCGACCAATGGAATTGTATTCGAAGTCAATATAAAAGTATACACATCACAATGACCATGTATGTAGCACATTCATTATACAGTTTCGTTTCTAAGAAGCAAAACATTATATTTTCTTATATAAGTATTATTTTCACAAAATGTGAAATCTTATTACATTAATTTATCATATAAATTAAACTATTTTGTAGCAAAAAAATGATATAGTTCTTCCAGACAGTGATAAGGTATCAAAAAAATAAACAATAAATATATAGTTCGAGATATTTATTGAAAAAAAGAATCAATTGTGTGGATACGAGGAGAATAGTACACAAGGAAAATAGTATAGTAAATTAGCGGAGTATTTTATATGATAATATGCAACAGGTAGAAAACTGACTTTTAATTTTGCTTAACAATTTTCTAATTGCATAACGTAATTGTGAAGGAAATTGTCTATAACTACGAGGATAAATACATTTACAAGGAAACTTTATGAAATTTCTATTCGATTTTGATTAACTATAAATAACGGACACATACAAATATTTTGTTTTATGTGTCTTAGCGATGTAACTAGTTTCTTAAAGTTTCAGTTATAATTATTAGTAATGTCGTTTTAGTGGTATATGATAAATGATTATTTTTAAAAGACTTTATAGAAAGAACGTAACAATTAATTTTTTTTATACGTATACTTTTGTTTAATCTTATTATTTTATATAATAATACACGATAAAATAATAAAATTAAACGAAATGTGTAAAGTTAGTCTACACTTCGTCTCTATAAAATTTTTTTTAAATTAATAAAAGTTATCGTGATAATAATTCACGTTTAAAAATTGACTTATATTGATTTTTTTTTTGATAGTTAATCCGGAAAACATCGTTTTGAATAATTCCTTCGATAATGAATGTGAAATGAAAGAAACAAGATTATATTTTTCATATGATAATTAATTGTTAGAGAGAGACTTTACAATTTTGCTTATCTATTAATGTCACTATTAATTCACCTTTAAATTTCCAAAGTGAGGAGGTCAAACAAGTTCTCAATTTTTTTTACATATAAAGATAAAGAGAGAGTGGACAACAATAGAAAGTCCTATAACTCCGTAGAAAATTATTCCTAAGCATTATCGAAGGAAAGACTGTTCTGTCAGCTTAAAATTAGTAGCGCTAAATGATAAAATATATCAAGGCTTCGATGAATATTTAGATAAAGATCTTGAAACACCGTAAATGTCACATATCGACATTCTACTTTGATTATGACGTTCTTAAGGAGGATAAATCGCGAAACGATAGGAAGTTAAATTGATACTGATGTCCCACAAAGGATATGTCATTGATATGAACCCACTGCTCGTTTTGAGGTTAACTCACAAGTTAAATATACTGACTCTTTTCCCTCAATTTCTGCGAAACACCACGTAGCCAGCGATCAGCTGATTTCAAGAGCAGCGGAGCTCACGTAAGCGATCGGGTAAATTGAAGGACAACCGATCGGGGACTCACCTTCGTGCCGTTCCTGCGTCCAATGTATACCTCGTGAAGCGTGAACGTTCTCTTGCGAGGCATTTTCATCCTCGTGAGACACGGCACACGAGATAATTATTCGGTGCCGCGGTATTGGCTTTTGTTCACTAACGTCGACGTCGACGAGCGAAAAAGATGCGTTGCACGCGATAAAATCGAATGCGGCACGCCGCACTAGACGCACGACCACCGGCGCGATGTAATCGCTTGTTACGTCGGTCTCTTTGATGACGCGATGACGCCGTCGTTCACGTGATCCGAATACAAGCGATATTCCGCGATCGATTAAGAGTCACTGCGCCGACGCGCAGTGCTGTAACACTGGGTGAGTGTGTTGGATGCGTGATTCATCAGAGAGATGATATCATTGATGAATTTAAAAATCGATTTTTTAATAATAAATGATTTTCTTTCTCTTCCTCTCTCTTTCTTTTCATTTTAAGAAATTTTTAAATATTCATGTTTATAGCATTCTCACTTACAAATATATTTTATGAGATATCTTTTTGATAATTTTGAGAAAATAGTTTCGAAACTAAAACATTTGCCTTTAATCACAAATAAATAATGATGTAGCTATATTTTTTCAAAAAAAATGCATCTAAATAAAAAAACATTAAAAATATTTTTTGAGGATACAAATATACACACACATGAAAAATTAATGTCATTATAGATTTTAAAGAGTCTGCCTCAAAAAATAAATTAAAAAAAAAAATTATTTCTCTTTCTCTTAATAAAATATTTAAATATTTTTAAATTGTATGTTAATAATCTAAATATGTTGTTTATTAAGCTGTTTTCATAAACATTGATTAAAATAATTGAGTTTTAGTTTATTTCTATTTGTTTCTATTTATAGTTTTTTAATGGTTTCTATTTCTATAGAAAAAGATACTAAATCATTTAAGTGTATCGAGTAAGACAATAAAAATTAAAATCAGCTCTATCACTAACTTTCTTGATTTGTATCGAATAACTTTAATATTTTCAAGAGTAATCTTACACGTAAAATTTTTTTATTGTGCAGTAATTACGATTATTTGTATTTGCTTTACATATCTATTGTAAATTTAATAAATTACAAGGTAAATAATATAATAGAGGTTTTATTTTTTAAATTTCATGTGTTCTGGATATGTATCATCACTTGTGATTTTAAGTCGAAGTCGATGATATGAATCCAGCGGAAGGTCTTGACCTTACTTTCACTATATCTTCCAAGGTATGATTAGAGTATCAAAGTCTTTGTACAATTAGAACGAGGTCTTTTATAAACTCTGTTCATAATAAGTTACTGCCACACGCGAAATAAAGTGTGCAAGATTTTAAATTACACTATATCGGATTTATATTGGATCTATTTCATTGATTGGGAATTGCAAATAGAAAAATATTAATATAGAAAGTGAACATTATTAAAATATAAGCTTATCATGTATCTCTAACTCGTAATTTTTAAAATGAATACTGGTAAATAAACATATGAAAAATGAAAGTTGTAAATGAAAACTTTTTTTTGCTCTCTTACATGCTATAAATTATTATTATGTACCTCCCTTACGTTGAATCTATTTAAATCGACTTTTCTTACGTCGCATATTGTAAATACAACTTCGGACGAATAACTAATTTTTGGTGACGTAAGAAAATTTATGTAAATGTTGTCGAATTCGTTAATTAATGCTATCATTCAAAACATGAGCCAGGGAAATTCCTCAATTCATTCGAGAAAGAGATTTCCAAGAAATTCTTTATTCTTGTCACACGACAGCAATAGCAAGTAGGTTATATTAGGATGTGTCACATTTATACAACAATGAAAAATGTGTACTTTATTGGCAATTATCAACATATCGCTCGTTAAGGTAAAATAATATAGCATTTTACTAGATTGAAGGTATTGCCTTCGTCATCATGCATATCAAACACCACAACAGGAGATTCTCAAATTCTGAAAACAGATTCATTGGAAGACAACAAAATCATTCTCGATTATAGCAAATCTTCGAATCGAATCAATAGAACGGTAACTGTGCAATATATTATATATATATAGAATGCTGGAGAATATATGAGCCAAATTTTACATGTTCGCTGCCAGGTTTCCAATGCGAATTTTTCCGCGAGAAAATTGTGGAATAATGCTTCCAAGATGACTAGGAATTCCATCCCTGTAAATAGCGTAATCGAAGAAGGTTTAAAAAATTTTTATAATAATACATGCAGAGCATACATTGAGAAGAATTAATGTTTAGTAACGAATATATATAACGGAAATTTGTTAACATTTTTCGTATATTACGCATGGAATTAGAGAGAGAATGTTCGTAATTTTCATGTTTTATGTGGAATTATATCACTGCTATTCGCACTGATTTCAGAAAGTGAGCTCATTAGTATGTTAACGAAACAACTACATCTGGCTGAGTCACAAATGCGAAAGATGCAAATCGTTTTGACAAAAGCCGAGGAGGGATTGCGAACTAAAGATCAAGAAATCGGTCGCTTAAAGCGGAAGGTTCTCTGTACGCTTCTCTTAATCTAGGAATATAATACCATTCAAAAATTTATAGCAAACTCTTAGCAGAAAGCTAATCTTTATTGGATTTAATTACATTCGCGCAAATTTTTTTAATTTGTTAAATTTATTTATAAAATAATATGAATATATTGCTTTATTCACGTATTATTTACTCTTTTTCAATGCTGGAGAATATATGAGCCAAATTTTACATGTTCGCTGCCAGGTTTCCAATGCGAATTTTTCCGCGAGAAAATTGTGGAATAATGCTTCCAAGATGACTAGGAATTCCATCCCTGTAAATAGCGTAATCGAAGAAGGTTTAAAAAATTTTTATAATAATACATGCAGAGCATACATTGAGAAGAATTAATGTTTAGTAACGAATATATATAACGGAAATTTGTTAACATTTTTCGTATATTACGCATGGAATTAGAGAGAGAATGTTCGTAATTTTCATGTTTTATGTGGAATTATATCACTGCTATTCGCACTGATTTCAGAAAGTGAGCTCATTAGTATGTTAACGAAACAACTACATCTGGCTGAGTCACAAATGCGAAAGATGCAAATTGTTTTGACAAAAGCCGAGGAGGGATTGCGAACTAAAGATCAAGAAATCGGTCGCTTAAAGCGGAAGGTTCTCTGTACGCTTCTCTTAATCTAGGAATATAATACCATTCAAAAATTTATAGCAAACTCTTAGCAGAAAGCTAATCTTTATTGGATTTAATTACATTCGCGCAAATTTTTTTAATTTGTTAAATTTATTTATAAAATAATATGAATATATTGCTTTATTCACGTATTATTTACTCTTTTTCTTTCTCTCTCTCTCTTTCTTTAATTATTTTATAATTATATAAAATTATTTTATAATTTTTCTTATTTTGAAAAATATATTCTATAATTTAATCTTATATTTTTTAATTAAATCTCTTCCGCTTCTTTGGATGATATATGATATTATTTTGGCATAGATCAAAGAATGGGAAGCAAAGTACAAAAATCAGGAGCTCTTGCGGAAAAAAGAGCAACGGACTCAGGCTAACAATTCCGAATATTTCTATCAACGATGTCTGACATTAGAACACAAGATCGCCGAAATGGAGGTTTAAATTTTTTAGATATGTTCGTCTTTGGTAGCAATAATTAGCAATTCTAATTTCAATATTGCAGAAATTTTTGGCTGATTATGGAATGACGTGGGTGGGTGATACGAAAAACGCGATGAACATAGACGGCGATAGCAAGTAACTAGAATATACATTACTAATTTGAAGTGGAAGTAATCGATTTAATAATTAGTAATTCTGTTATAGTAATTATCTCGATGCCTGTTATGATCAGTTAGTTGCGAATATCGATCAGTTGAATCTAGCCGCGGGAAAGGGCGAAGTTCACATTCACCATAACGAAAAAGGAGGAGGAGCAACTTTTAAAGTATTGCTCTAATTTGTAAGGCGTCCTTTCACACCGCGTACATTACAGAAATAACATTAATTTATTTATTAATTGCTGATCAGTTATTGGAATTAATGTAGTAATTTACTCATATTTTGGTAATGGCCAATCAGCATTTTTCTTATGCATTTTGTGATTGAAGACTCCTTCCTGCATGATGTTAAAATTTTACAAGAACGGTATGATCGTGAAAGAAGGACCATTACGATCTTACGATGATCCGACTGCAAGCTCGTTTATTCGTGATATTCTGGATGGATATTTTCCTTCTGAATTGCAACAAGGATATCCTGATGGAGTACCCTTCATAGTAAATTATTAGTCAAATAAGATTTTAAAGAGGATATATATATATATATATATGTATATGATTTGTTCTTTGCACTTTTTTTTTATTACGGATTCTTTAATTAATGTGAAATTGATTATTAGCTAACAAAAATTTAATTGGCTATCATTATTTTTATTTTCTCTTGAAGATAGAAGATCGCAGAACGGAATTATATGCAGGCGACACTGCTAGCTTTCCTGGTCAAGGATATCGGTTGGGAAAACAATCTGCAGTAGATAGCTTGTTATCGACTAACTCACGAAAGCCAAATATCGTTTTGCAAAGATCTGGTCGTATCAGTCCTTTACTAAAAGATAACGCGTCCGAGAATATTCCGCTTTTATCTCTTCAAACAAATCGGTATTTTATTACAGTCAGAATAAATAAATATTTAATAATTTATCATATTAATACATATCTTCAAATGCAAGAAACAATTAAATTTATCTCTATTGTTTCTTACAATGATATATAAGAAAATATTTTCTAAATTGTTAACCAATTTATAATTCATTTTTACACTTTTTATTAGTTTATTGAAATCCAGAATCTCTTTGGAAACACCTTCTGCTGATTTATTTTCTCTGAGATCGCAAATTTTGGCTTCACATAATAATGTTTGCTCGAGTTCTCATCTTCAGTCTCATATTAACGCAGAGTTAGCACGAAGCAGTCGACGAGAAAAAGTAAAGTTATTAAGCTCTTTATATTTGTTAAAATTCTTAAATCTCAAAATATTACAAATATTATTACTCCGAAAAAAGAGAGAATTGGCTACGAAAAATATGGAATTTGATATGTCGACGAATGAACAATCATTCTTGTCGAAGGATGCTTTGAGAACTCAAGGTAGCAACGGGAGATATCACAGTTCTTCCGACAGATCGTCATACAGGTTTTCTTTCAGATCAGATACATAAAAAATGAAATTGGCATTTATTTCCGTCTAGTCTGACATAAATCGTGGTTTTATTTATTTTCGATTGTTTTTTTTTTTTAATTAAATTTTGTTAGTCGACCGGGGACAGCTGGAAGTCGCCTTCGGCCGCGTTCGAAATCTGCTAGTTTATCTGGAGGACGATTGAATATCGGCATGCAATCAATATTACGATCAAAGGCGTCGAGCACAGCAGAAATTAATGATATCGGCGAGCTTAAGATCGCCAATCTCGCCTCTGGATATTCTACGACGAATCATCCTCGCGTTTCAAAATCAGCTACTTATGCAAGAAAGAGTACGGTGAGAAATGCATCTGGTTGGCAAAATATTAAAGAAATTATGTTTTGCCAAAAGCGAGATGCATTTGAATATGATCTCTTTGAAAATTCAAATGTTATTGTTTTAGCCTCCGTTATTGCATCAGATTAACGAGGCAACTGGAAAATCTGGCGAGTTGCGATTGAAAGTTAGATCATTGACTGGTAGTACTGTATATTTGGTGCATGTGTTTGCTGACGAATCGGTGGCAAAATTATACGAATTACTTGATAAAGCTATGCAAACATCCGGACATAGAGGATATAAAGTAGTTTTGAGCGGGTAAGAAGATATCTGATTTCTTTTTATTGATTCACATTTAATATTAATAATATCATTACTTTGTTGTTAATTTGGAGTGCGTTAGATCCTTTATCTATTTGCATTTTTGACTTTTTAATTATAATTGCTTAAAGATATTCGCCGAAGAGGTTGGAACGTATAAATGCGTCTTTAAAAGAAAGCGGTATCAGCAGAGATTGCGTCCTTCATCTTGTGAATGATTGAATGTTTATCATGTCGTGAAAATAGAGTTTCCTATATGTCCTGTTTGTTAAAAAAAGTATGTAAGCAGAAATGCTGTAAATTTAAAGTCTTTGATATGTAACTTTGCAAATATAGCAAATATGTCTACAAATTACTGCACTCATTGTAAAATGTTTTTGAGATTTATTACTAAAAACCTTTAGTTAATGTATTTTATAGAAAATTAATACACAATATATATATATATATATATATATATATATATAAATATATATTAAATATATATATTACATTCATCATTAAAAAGATGCTTTTAATCAAAAGAGATTTTAACAAATAAAAATATACGTAAAATGTGCGGCAAGAATATCAGATCTTTTTAGATTAACGTCAAGATTTATTGCATAGATCGCCTAGTAATATATAACGACGTAAAAACATATATTGTACACAATATACCACATAATATATATTATTAAAAGTAATAAGTATATTATAAATATATACATCTACATATATAAAAAAACGAGAAAACAATAATATATGTACAATATAAATAAAAAAAAAAAATGATCAGAAATATTTGATAATAATTGATAAGCGCAAACTTTTAATTAATATTAATGATTTATCACGGCAATCATTTTACGCGCGCAGGCAATGAATATGAGAAAAGACAATCTTTCGATCTCCAATTTACTATAATCGATGCAGCGTAAGTCATTTCAATAATAGGCAATACAAATGTGTTGTTATGTCGATCAATGAAATAGATTTTACGTTAGCATGGTACATATTTTTGATATTGATGGCGCACACGTACGCACATTTACACACATACACACTTTCCCTCTCTCTCTCTTTCTCTCTCTGACTTGAATATATATGTATATTTGATAATTAATACTTCCATATACAATGAACGGCGGAACAATATCTCCGTCATAATTAACTCTAGAGGTCATTGCTCTATGATTTAGGGTTCTAATTAGAGAATGAATTGATCTATGATTCACAGTTACTAATTATATACCGGCAAGTACGCAAATATTTGAAAATAATATTATCATTAAGTAATAGTATCTTTTTTTAAAAAAGATCTGTAATATATGTTATTTAAAATTTTTCCATTGAACTATTTTGCATGCAACAGTAAATATAAGAGACTTTAAATGCATAATCATATATTCTTTTAATGGAAATTTATTTAATCATTGCTATTTCATTAAATATCAATAATATTGAGCCATTTTTATTAGTTAATTTGATCCATTTTTATTAATAAAATACTGTAATATATTTAATGCAATTAATAATAAATTTATATTTTTCTCTTTGTAATTTATTTTATGATATTAATAACTTATTATTGCAAAATTAGTTTCTCTTCTGCTATTACATTTTATTAATATTATAATAATGTGTTATACTTTATTATGAGATATAATTATATAATTTTACAATTGAGAGATTAGGACCATATAAATTAAAAAAATAATAATATTTTATATGCAAAAGAAATTCCGCATTTCGTTACTTTTTTACTGTATTAATAAAGAGTAGAAATGTGATCAAAATAATCCGTGAAAATATTATATTTAACTGTAACAGCTAAATCTTTCTATCATTCAAAAATACATGATATCAAATAGGATTTCAATTATTATTAAGATTTATTAAAACACTATTTAAATCTATACGTATTTACAAATCCATGGAATATAGAATGAATTAAATAATACAATAGTATACATACATTGCGTGAGAATCAGTATTAGAAAATTTATGGCATTTTTTATCATTATCGCGACAGACTACGTCACGATAGCTTCGAGCTTTATCAATCAACGGGATAGGACTCGCGCAGATTTATCTATGGGCCCCTACCGACAGATCTGTCAACGGAAGCTTTTCGATCAGATATCAGGATGGAACGGTTAATAAGAGGTCCTGTTTGTCAATCGATATCCAAACTAGTCGACACCCCCTCGGGAAATTTCTGGCGTAGAGGCTCGTAAATTTTGCGAGTACCAAGCGAGCCAGGCTTCGCTTAACGGCTCGATTATTGAAAATAAAGGAACGCAATCAACTTGATCGAGCGCCCGTACCGTCGTAAAATGTAAAATAAGAGCAGAGAACCGAAAAGAACCGCCAATCGAGATTTGCGGTTTTTTTTTTGTTAATTAAAAACTAAATGAGTTTTCCAGATTATGCAATAGTAACGAATAAGCACGCAATATGTGTGTTTTAATGTGCTTAATGAAGCAAAATTACAGTGTTATGAATAGCAATTATCTTGGCGAACGACTTGTCAGTCGATGAAACGACAAAGGTATTTTATGCAATAACGTTTAACGAAGATTACGTAACGGATTACTTTACATATCTACATCAATGTTAACAGTTAATAGACTATCATTAAGTTTATCTATAGTATAATTATTTCAATTTATACAATTACATTGGCAAACTAAAACAACAAGTAGATTTTATGGAACAATATTTAATGAAGACTTACATAACGGATTATTTTATATTTTTATGTTTAATTTAATATTAACAATTGATAGACCATTATTAAGTTTATCTGTGCAATTATTTGAAAAAGTTTATAATACATTTATAAATATATATTCCAATGCTTAAATTAAAATAATCTAAAAAAAAAAAAAACACATGAGCTACAAACATTATATTGGGGGATTTCCTTATTGTATCATCGATTACTTGATGGAATGATATCATTGAATAAACTCAACTAATCAGGTTTCCAGTTTTCACATTGTTTCAAAGTCGATTAACGGAGGCCTTTTGATACATGTAATATAATTTTGTTCAAAATTCTTAACGAATGAAAGTAATATCATGGGTATTATACGTGAAATGGAGTCTACATAAATATACCAGAGCATTCACAGAGACACGATGCGAGACAGATGGCGAATTAGATCTAATTGTAAAAAATGACGAATATATTTCTTCTGAAAATATTAAAATATGGAAGATAAAATTTGTGGAAAAACTCGATCCAATCATTCTCACTCAATATCATCGATTTGTCTTTTGTTCGCGATTTTTTCATTTTGCCATAATATATGTCATTATTTTTATAATTAACTATGTAGGAGTCGCGAAAAACTAACTTAGGATATTAGAAATATAATTTTCTGTAAAATGAAGAGATTATCTTTAAAAAAACTTTGGTCAATAATTTTATTTAGATCCTATGAATTACATAATAGATGGAATAGAAATAAAACATGTTTTTTTATTTCAATATTTTCTCTCCCAGTAAAATGAAATTATATAACTATTGATTGTATACTTAAATTATAAAAACATGAAAAATGAGTAATTTATTAAATAAATAGTTGTTGTTGACACTTCTTGATATTTTGCCAAACAACAATATTATTGCGTATTTTCCTGTTTCTCCTCTGCCAATAATTTACACTTTATTTCAATTACTATTGTTACTAATGAATGGGTTGCGGTAAAATCTACTTCTCTCTCCTCTTGCATATGTAACGTGCGATTTGTTAATAGCATAAACGGCGACCTTATAAAAGTATTTATATACTTATATATATAAATTCATTTTTTTTCTTTTTCAAAAAAATATCGCTATTATTTTGCCGTTCTTTTTATGATTAATTCCTCAACTACAAGTTTAAAAAAAAAAAAAAAGGATCTCTTTTTTTTCTCACATGTAGATTATAAGTGTTCCACTATTATGTAATATAATAACACTGTGAAAAGTATATTAATTATACAGGTTATGAAATTTTTCCTATCTCTGTTGGCGACATCTGCTTTAACGCATTGAGCCAATGGATTCTCTCCATTGGTCTCAACGTTTTGAAAGACAAAAAAGTAAAAGAAAAAAGAGAGAGAAAAGAACGATGAGATAAGAAGATCGTTTGTTCTAGGGTCTCATTAAGCAGGTATTGAAAATTTTTTCCTCGTTTACGAATCTCTGCATCTTCCAATGTATTTATCTGGCACTTTATGAATAATTTCAGTGCATATTAAAAATTCGAAAATGCAATCACGACATCATTATAATAATCCTTAATGTTACACGATAAATAGAAATAAAAATTAAAAGAAAATTCTATTATTTAAAAAATTAGGAAAAGGATAGATGTGACAAATTTGTTTTACTTAATTTGTTTTATGTTTTAATTGTTGATCTTATGCTTATCTTTCTCTCTCTCTTTTTTTCTTTTAAAGATATATGCTATGAGAAATGTTTCAAGAGATATATTATAAAATCATGTACATGTTAATAGTTAACCACTTCTGAAAGAACTATCAGAGTTTCGTTCGAGGATGATTGCGTTCCATGTACTTTCCCCTCATTTTTTTTCTGATCTCAAATGTCAGAGAATGACCTAAATTTTAACGTACTCTCTTTGAAGCGACACAATTAAACGAATGCAATTTTCAATATGGCGTAACTGTGTTCACTTCGACAATAATTTAATCTTTTTTCAATAGTTTGAACGCTTTTGTTTCGATAATACAAAATGTACACGAAAAGAATAACGGTATGACATGGTATTCCGTAACAATATTTGATGAAATTGGAAATGAAAATTTTTAGAATATATATAAAAATATATATAAAAATGTTAACGTGTTAAAACATATATCGAGTTAAATATTAAGGCTTATTTAGCACGTTATTTCTGCTCGAGATGCCTTTTCGTTGAATGCACACCAAGTCTTTGAACCGATTAGAGAATCTGAGAGCTGCGCAATGTCCTATCATGCATATTTCACCGAATGCTTTATCTGCTTTGTTCTATGGATATCGGATTATATATGAATGTAGATTTGCGCTGAAACAATTTCCTCGAAATCCGTCGAACATAGTTACTGTCTATAGAGCGGATTGTTGAAATCGATTGTATGCGACATCGAGAGATATCTTCGCGGCAGATTTGTCGAAAATGCGGATATGTACAATCAGATTGGCGTAAATACTATAACCGTCGTGAATGGTCGAAAAGGTTGGGATATTCCAAATATTTTATTGAAGAGTTGTGATTGATGGAATATCGTATTGACTAGTCATGTTTTCCACAAAATGCTGCGCTGATAGAATTGCTTGCTATAGAAAAATGCAATTGCAGAGTTATGCAGCGCTCATCAAAAGCGTTCATTGAACATTCTTTCATGAGACGAGAAATTGATTGATTGCTTCACCTCGCAGTTATGAAAGAGTTAAAGAAGTCAGATAGCCATAATAGTCTTCGATAGCCAATCCAATAGATTGAATAAGTGTTTCAGAAAGATGAGAGAAATAAAGTATAAATAATTGAATATACCAAAAAAAGAGTATGAAAAATATAGAACATGCATTGTAACTCTCTTTTTCATTCTCTAATTTCTAGTTCTATTCTGAAAGAGTTAGCTTCTTTTTCAAATTATGTTTCTCTATAAAAAAATAATATATTAGAAATTGTAGAGTTTTCTTATAAAAGTATTTATATACTTATATATATAAATTCATTTTTTTTTCTTTTTCAAAAAAATATCGCTATTATTTTGCCGTTCTTTTTATGATTAATTCCTCAACTACAAGTTTAAAAAAAAAAAAAAAGGATCTCTTTTTTTTCTCACATGTAGATTATAAGTGTTCCACTATTATGTAATATAATAACACTGTGAAAAGTATATTAATTATACAGGTTATGAAATTTTTATGAGCGTCGAAAATGTTTATTTTTTTCATTATTAAATATTGTACAACCCATGTTTAAACCTTTTATTTCGATGTAGAGAAAGTATTCAAACATTTGCTGTTTTCGTTGCTAATAAACATTCTTTTTAATTAATTTTTCATTATTAATGCGCCAATAAACCATCATTGTTAGTTTTTAATTTGAGTTTTATATCATTTGTCTCTTCTTCGACAAAGAGGAAACATAAAGCTTAATTTCGCCGTAAAATACCGTAACATATCGTAATATAATATTCAATATTTTTAAAAATATCGAAAGAACTCTCACAAAAAAAGTATACAGAAATATTTTTTTTGCAAATGCAAGTAATGCGTCGCAATGTTACATACAGAGAGAATTACCAATATCGAATTTTCAATTGAGAACTTTTTTGCGCAGACTTACACACGTGGAATCATCGCGTTTGCTAATAAATTAATTTTCGCTTTTTAACTGTACGTGTTTCATATAATGTCATTATCTAGCCGTATAAATGTGTTGAAAATGTATCGCGAATTGCTTGTCAGATGTGGCAGTATGGATTGCTCGTTTTTTTTTTTTGCGCACGTTCTATTTCTTCAACTCTCTTTCTTTCTTTTTCTCATAACGA
Source organism: Formica exsecta (assembly GCF_003651465.1). Lineage (NCBI taxonomy): Eukaryota > Metazoa > Arthropoda > Insecta > Hymenoptera > Formicidae > Formica > Formica exsecta. The sequence goes on along the minus strand of NW_021848451.1, from coordinate 746,070 downwards.
AACTTTTTTTTGTTAAGGAGGAATGGGACGAATTAGCTATATCAAAAATGAATAAATCTAATACATTTCGAGATTCATTTGATATTGTGCAAAAGTATTTTTTCAGACTTTTAAAATATAAAATTAATAATTAATTTGTGAGTTAAAATAAAGATTTGTCCTGTAGGATTAGAATCTTTATTTTCATGAATGTTTGTCAGTCACTATAAAATTTTTGTGGTGCAGTCGCTATAAAAAAGTTAGTTCGATATAAATTAATATTTACGATTTTAAGATTAAATTATATTCAACAGAGCAAATCTTTACTTTAACTCACAAATTAATAATTAATTTTATATTTTAAAAGGCTAAAAATTTGCTTTGCATAAATGTCAAATTCATTAATCTCGAAATATATTAGATTTATTAACTTTTGACATATCTGATCCGTCCAGTTTCTTCTTAAGTGTTCGCATACATACACTTATACATTCACTCCCATTCTTCACGTCCAACGGCTAGTGTAACATATTAATAAATTCGCCACACACGACGTAATCTCCTCAACAAACAGTAATATAATAATATATTCACAATATATGAAACTTTGCGTATATAGCTAAAAACAGTTAATCGGCTTATCTATTTTTTTCTATCTTCTCGTGAAAAATGCTCGCTGTACACACGTCAATGATAATAACCTATTCGATTGTGTCAAAATATGACTAGGTCTTTCGCGCGCTCCGATTTTTTTCATCTACCACAAGCGCGCGTAATATGTTCGTATTTATGTACACACACGTCGACGTATACATACATATATATATATATATATATTTATACATATACATTACGTTATAAGTGCATTTATAAATCGCACACATATATTATATATATTTATACAAAAGATTTATAAATCACTTTTCAACAGTTAGTGTACCATCATGCTTATACATAAGACAATGGGATCCCACCGAATGATCGTGTACTTTTTTTTCATCATTTTAATTATCTTACGACTCAATTTCTGATTATTTTTGTGCCAATGTATATATGTGTGTTCCTTTTAAAAATAACTAATTTTTTTACTAAATCGCTTATTTATACATACGTTGATCACGCTGACATAGTATGGTATTAACATGGCAAAAAAGATTTCTTATAATATATACGAAACGCACGTCATTATCAGGATATATTTGTTGTAATTTTTTTGTGACTCGAACTTTGAGTTGTTTGTTCCTCTAATTAAATGATTCAAAGGGATTTCTGATAAGAAATTGTTAAAAACGCAGTGAATTTTTTAAAATTAGATTTTGATTTTACTTTTTGTTAATTATCTTTTATGGAATAATGTGAAGTAATTTAGAAAAATTTAGAAGTTTAGAAATAATATGAATTCTTCATAATAAGAAGCATCATTTATATTAACTTGTCGCAATTTAATTTTTGTATTCGTCGATCTTTGCTCAAAATTATTGGGTGTTTGTTTGCTTTGACATTTGTTTAGGCTAAATTTGGCAGTGATTACTAATTTGAATTTGGTCCGAGTCATATGATACAGCCCTCGATGTTTTATTGCACTATATTTTTCATTGCGTGTGAAAGTTTTATTTAGCTGTTTAATAATCGATTATTTATGCATCTATTGGTTTCTTTCGCTTCGCATTTTCGAGATCGAGATCGAGGACTCGTGAAAGAGAAAGTATTTATGCGCGAATATTATGGTTGCAAAAATACAGTCCGAAATTATTGTCATTGGAATTTGCATTCCAATAGACGTTGACATCGCGTTAGTGTGGGACCGTGTCAGCGATCTCGCAATCGACTTGACGCTCGCGTTCACAGAAATCGCAAAATCCGGCATGATGATCGTAAAGTAATTGCATATTACTGTCAATCAGTTAAGAGGCAATCGCGGATATTTTCTTAGCTATTTCGTATATAATGAATGATTCTTTGGCTGTTTCCGCGAGAAATTTCTAGCCTATAAATTGCAATATAACTTTGAAATACAATTCTGTACGCGAAAACCAGCCTTCAACGAACTTTATCGGCTTTTTACATCCGTTTCGATATGTGTAATTTGAAATTCGGCTCTTGAAATCTGCTCGCGTTCCGCCGACACACATGCCGTGGCATCGCGGTCGGTTCCGGTCAGCGCGGTCTGGCTGGACACACTTCGGACAAACGTTCGGCTCTTTTCATTCGATATTCTGCCGTTGCGTCGGGAAATTTCGAAACACGAGCAATTCCTGGTCAACTGGCATTGCGCGTGGCATTTTATTTTCCATGCAGTCCCTATTATTCCTATTTATCACGATTGATCTATGACACTTCATGCACTGGCACTTTTCGATTTGATCCCGGCTCGATTTGTTGGTCAGATGTATGCTTTCATTAGCTATATATATATACCACGGGTCTCTCGTTTGAATAGCATTCCGTCGTTTTCATCTGCTTTGATCCCAATAGTTTCGGGAACCACTCGTTCATTGAGATGTTGGCCTCTATTAACGAACGCAGAACAGCTACGTAGCTTCCATTATCCTGATTAGATCATACATTTTTGTAACACTGCCGGCGCGATTTCGCTGATTCTTCGAATATTGAGATAATAATATCATACACATTTGTTTACTGTCGGGGCACAATAATCGATACTACACGATACCACGTTCGAGAACGTATTTCTCATTTAAAACGAAAATAAATAAACAAAATATTTCAGTTCTCTCGTCCGATTGATTGATCGCTCAGCCTCAGTTTCTCGTCATCACGCTTTCAATCAATGATGATCCGACATCGTCGTCGGCGCGGGATGGCCCTCGTTGCGGTTTACCGACCCGCCCCGGCGACTATATGTGCTATAAGCACGTCTCCTTCTGATCGATTACATTGATGACCACTGAAGCCTGCGTGGACAGCTCCTTTTGGGCTGGTACACCTGTCGGTACCTCCTCGAGTATTGGTCAAAGAGTCGTGGTCCTCGAGACCGTTGCCGAGGGCGGCGGCGGTGGCGGGGGCGGCGGAGAAATCACTACGTCCGGTTCACCCGCTAGGTCGCAATCGAATCTCCAGAGAATATTCTCAGGATGGTCACCTCCTAATGCGTAGCATAGTGGTTAATAATTCATTTTCATTGAAATCACATTGATATAAGTATATATCATTTGCTTTCAATATCTTTATACAATCGATTCTTTAAACTTAAATGTACATATAAGCGTACTTTTTAATTAAAATTTAATTGAATATACACAGGCATAAAATATTTTTTTAGATACATTGTAGGTTTAAACAAAAAAACTAAACAGTTACTATATTTTTACAGGTAACTAATATATGTATGCATAATATGTACATAAAACTTTTGGAACAGTAATTTAAATAAATATGACAACACACAATAGGAAAGAGAAATTTTTAGAAAGAATAAATGAAAAGAATAGAAGATTATAAAATGATTTTCTGACATTTCAATAAGTATATATAGAGAGAAAAAATGTTGTTTCTGCTTAAACTAAATTTACAATTTTTTTTTCTTTTTGGCTAACTTTATTACCATCTACGATGTTTTAAATTAATCCATGCAAATTTAAGCATAACGATCAACATGCCGCTCGACGTAGCGAATATAATAGGATGGGATAATCGGTATTCGTGGTCAATAGACAATCATACCTTGACCCAAGATGATGCCCGAAGAGCCCCGTCTCTGTCTCGGCGGAGGTGCTTGGTGTTTGTGCGCATGGTGACTGTGTAGGTGTGAATGTGAGTGGCAGTGTGTGTGACGCGTGTGCGTGGGAGTGGCTTTGCACAGTGGCGGTTGCTGTTGTTGCGATTGTTGCTGAAGTTGCTGCTGCTGCTGTTGTTGCTGTTGTTGACGACGAAGATGAGGATGAGGCCTGTGCTAGGTGTTTCCGCCATGGGACACCTGATCGAAGCTCAATGATTTCTTCATCTCCGTCATCGACAACGCACCACCCTCCTGCTGAGAAACAAGTAAGCGCAAGTGTTAGCTGTATCGGACCGACCAGCAAAGGATCGACTTTCACAACGACGCAAGTAGACACGGACAAGTTATTAAAAGTTGCGCGATATTGTTAAAAGTTTATTAAAAAGATAGAGAAACATGAGAGGAAAAGGTTATCATTAAGCCGCGCGCGATAGTGTTGATAACTATGTCTTTAGAGTTGTCTGTTGGAAACAAAGAGCACGTGCTCCGCGAAATAATTTTTTGCCAGGAATTCCGGAATACGGTGGTACCGATATGGCTTTCAGATCACGTTTTTAGAATGGAACGAAGCGCGTGCGATACACGCAGATATATTGCCTGTTAAAAGATAATTATATGAAGGCGGAGCAGTTCATAAAAGCGAATAGTAGTCTCCCTGTGCGAATATAGTCTAGACATCCATCTTATGTTGATAATTACGAAATAAAAGATAATAACAGATTAATACGTACTGACATGACTAATTACTTAATAATTTCTAACATTAAGGACAAGATCATTAAATACGAGAATCTTAATTTAAGAACTATACTACTAAGAACTTTTAAGATTATCTTAATTTAAAAATTATACTATAACTTTCTACGCAATTTTGCAGGAAATTGAGAAACGTGAATAATCTAATTAAGATGTGAAAAACAGATTTTCAGAAACTTGAATAATCAGAGTATAAAAAGCAGAACAAAGCATTAATAATTGTCTGGGTTTATTCTCTTATATAGTTAAATTATAGAAATGCTTAGTAAATTTAAAAAATTATATAAATATAAATAATTTTAATATCAGTGTGTATATTATTTTTCATATTTTCAAAATTCTATAGATATACGTTATAAAATTATTATCATTTTTGTCTAAAAAGATTAAAATATTTTTATTTTTAATCTTATTTATGTGTGAATAAACGCGGAAGTTAGGACTCAAAAAATACAATTGTAATAATGTGACAGATAATGAGTAGAGAATATTCAAAGCCAACGGAGAGACAGAATAATGCGGTTGATGCGGTTTATTGGAATTCAGAATGCACTATTTTCGCTTAAATACAATTACATTTTCTCGATAATGCGAATGTCGCTATTCACTGTATGTGTCAGCAAATGGTATGCACAAGTATGAGCTAATTACTGTCAGATAGTTGAATCACGTTTGTATTACGATACAATACATTCGATTTCGTGAACGCGTGTACTACGATACAATACATTCGATTCGCAGTTTCTCGATTGTATACGCGGAAATGCACCGCACGTCAAATAAAATATTTATTACAAAAATTATTATTTTTTTATGTTTTGATGGAAGGATAGAAGAAATGAATGATTGAAGAGTTTGAATGATCCATAGAATTGACATTTTTAGTTGAGCAATCGTTGTGGCAATATTTTGCAAGTAACGGCCTGAAAGACACGTCATTTATCTCCGAGAGAAATTAGTCGTTAGAATTCGAAATAACAGTTACATATAGTTTTGAAGGAATTCGTTGATTGAGTTGCTAATTTTACTTTGGCATGATGGTAATTAAACTTTAAAGTGGAGAAGTCCGTATCCGAGAGGAAGAGATAAGATGTCAAAGCGGGAAGAGGTGAAGGGAGAGAGCAATATATTATCGTTCTTGTCGTGCGAAAATTTGCTTTGAAGCACGTCAACACTTCACGAAATTTTCACTGCTAATCAAAAGATATCGCCCATCTTAATATTTGCAATTTAAACGGCGTCGTACACGAGATGGAAAGATTAAGTATTTAGTCGTAGAAAAGTACGCAAAAAATACGAATTGTTTTAGAACTTTTTGTGATAATTTGCTAAAATAAAATATTTTTAATAAAAGTAAATAAATATAAATAAAGAATGAGAAAAGAGAAAAAATATTTTTAAATTTTGTTAATTTTAAGAATGACACGAAATTATGAAATAATTTTTTTTTATAATTTGTGTCAACGAGTTATATAAAATAAATGATACATTATTGCAAAGCAAAATTACGATAAGTTTTATTCTCTCTCCACAGTTTTTTGTTTATTGATTTCATACTCTGAAAATAGAGGAAAAGGATGACATTTACGAGTTCGAAAGAACACAATTCGAAAAAATTGTATCGCGAGATCTTTTTACAAAACTTTAAGACATTTGCACTTTTAAATACTAGGATATTTTACTTTATGTGTTTTTAAGAAACTATTCCATTTTTGAGGATATAATGTTTGTACAAAGTATACTCCTGCAAGTTTTCGTATAGGATATCCCTGATAGGTTTGCATAGACGGGGATAACTTTCTATCAGAATGTAATATATTCCTTCTCAAGTTTTCAAGACGAGCATCACCGACTTACATCGTTAAAGAAAAGAAATAAACGTAAAGGGTATGTCAGACATCAAATTCTCTTTCATGTGTCACATATATTTACATCATGAAGCTAAACCATTCCCGACAGAAATTCTACTAAATTACGTTCGACGATATAACACACAATAGAGCGCGCGTTACTATTGTTAAAAGTTTACGCATGCAATTAGATGTGTGTATACTGCAATTGTAAGCGTGTGCAATAATCCCTTCGATGACACCACAGGCAATTCGCTCAAGATTGCGTGAGATACGAACGTGCGATAACAAAAAAAAATACATTATAATAATATTATATATATTGACATTTTTTGTAATGCTCGCGCGTAAAAGAATCTTGGAAGTACAAAATCAACCCAACGGCTATATATATACTCAACAATGTAATTGTCATAACACTTTACAAAAAACGTAGAACAATGCGAAATCCGTAGAATGTTTTGGCATTTATAATTGTACTCCCTTGTCGAAACGTGTATTATATGCTTGTATTCCTAGATTATCCATGATTTTCTCTGATTTCGAGCTGTTTAGAATATAAAAATGAAGAATGTTTGGGCTCCCTGGAAGCTATACTCTTAGCACGGTAACTCTAATTACCGCGCGATATTGGATTTTCGACTGACTACACGCATGCATAGAGTTTTTACGAAGATGCTTTATTCGTTAACACTTAACACAAAAGACGAGAAAAATCTCGAGCTCGGAATTGACTTTGCTCAGTGAAATTGAATTACCGTGGAATGAGTATCGCTCTCCGCGACCAGCAATCGGCTCTCCTCGGAAAGCTTCTATAATCCGCTGCCGCATTTGTATCTCTCCTGATTGTTACACCACTTTTCTTCGCGAATATATACGTCAATGACTATTTGTTCATTTAATCCGTTGCAAATTGCTGAATAGAATCTGTAATTGCGTGAGTTGTGTACGAGCCGTTGTTACTTTCTTTTTAAAATCGAATGAAGGATAAAAAGAAGCAGAATACGCAATTTACGATATGAATAGTGAGAGATAATTGACTAATATGTGATCAAAACGCGTAAAATTTAGCGTTGTCCTCGGAGACGCCGATTGAGATTAATCGCGCGAGCCCGTCATGCGGGACAAGACTTACACCATTTAATCGCGGGAACTCGATGCTCGGTATGTAGGTGGTCTCCTCGTGTTCCGGCGTGGAAGAGAGACGCGTTCTTCTTCGGTAGGACGATCCGGCGACCGCGGAATTGCGCGATTTCGCGGCAGGCCTCTGGCGGGAGCCGCAGCGGACGGCAAATCGCAATTCCGAGGCCATTTCGGCGCAGAGGGACTGTCGAGAGCGATTAAACGTGGTCGAGATGGGCAGGAGGTGCACGCGGATGTGTTTACCGTCCAAGGTGATCGCCGACGATGCAGGCAGATGCCGATACGACAGGTACAACATACACCAAGAGACACAATACACACGAGACGATCATACGAGACCGAACGCATGCAAGAGGCTGATTTCTCCGTCGAGCGAGGCCGTTCATTGCTCGTTATTTACGATGTCGTTCCTTTGATCACGAGCCGCGCGGATACGACTTATTGCATTAACATCTAATCGCATTTCTCGTGTGGTATACGTAAACTCGATATATTTGTTAGAGAGCAAATATCGTCAGAATATGAAAAGACGAATTACTTGACCTGAAAACGCGAGAACGGAGAGAATGAAGAGGCATCAAATTGATTAATTTTTTTTTTTTTTGTGATAATAATACAATCATAATTCTTATTTTTTTTCTGAAAATCAAAATTGAATTTTCTGTTATTTTATACACTTGTTCACACCGTTCAGTCTAAGATATATGAGTAATATTATAACAAAAACGCGTCAAAAACATAATAAATAATAACTCGGAAGCAGAAGTAATTGCATCAAGATTTTGAGGAATACTAGAATTTTAATTCGAGACTCACACACACAAACAACCTCGCCCAATCAAGAGAAAGTACAACTCATGCAACACGTTCACGCGAAGCGTAAAATTCTGTACCGTCCTGTCGGCATTTTGCTTAACTTACCCTGTCCGATTGGGTATTCTTCTTTGAGTTCCAGCAGAACTCGAGGATCGCCACTAAGATCGCGAGCGCCAGGCCGCAGAGCAACACAACAAAGACACCGCCTGGAATGACAAAACCGGAAGCTCATTATTTTAATGCCGGCGGGCTCATTCCTTCGCCCTTCTATAATTTCACCGAGCAGGACGCCGTTGGCTGTCAAGAAATACGGGTGTGTTTATCCTCCATCTCGAGTTTGTCCTATCTCCTCTTTTTTTCACCCCTGCCCATCTTCGCTAGTTTGTCGGAGAGCGAAGAGAAGAAGAAGAAAAAGGAAAAAAAGGGAAATAAAAAAGTTCTTGGCCGCGGAAAATCGTGCGCGCAATATCAAAGCGAAGCGTGCGTTCTCAGATCGATCGCCTTTTCGTCGTTTCATGGATAAACTACGCAACGGAGTATTTGCGAGTAGGGCGTGGAAACATATATACTGATAAATGGCCGGGTATTTGTATTTATCGCGATGCGAGAATCACATGCAAAAACGATAAACCTCGAGAGATATTTACGCGCTTGCCGCGTGAAGTTTAGTTCATGCTCGACGAAAGAGGATGGAAGGTATGCGGAAGTTCAAGAACGCATTCGTAATTAACGATTGTTTCGCAAAGTTATTCGTGAGATTGGAACTATTTGCTTGTATCTTAGTGAATTTACGCAATGCGTATTGCTGTGTTTCTCCATTCTCTTATTTTTTCAATCAGCATTACACTCGATATTTCAAAATCACTGTAATCGAGATAATGATTGTGATAAAATTTACAGAGAATTAAAAAATGTCGAATATCTTAAAATCCGTATTTTATTTCAGCACTGTTAAAATTGCGTATATAGGACGTGCAAAAAATATATGATTAGATATAAAATTTGAATGAACTGCCTGCAATGAGGTTGAAGTAAACACTTCAACTTTGAGACGGAAGTCTAATATTCCTCTTCATATGATCAGAGATAAGTTTTCACTTCGCTGGTCGAAAAGACAGTACGCCAAGTTCGCTTCAAGGCAGTCAACAAGTTTGCCTTAGAAGAACTTTTCAATTTCTCCTATATTCATATTTCCCGATGAGAAATTAAATCGTGCATTAATCGATTTTTGCAGCTATTATTTATAATACTATAATTTATTGTCAAAAAATCCTTCCATATATATTTAGATTTCTAAGATGTTACATTATTTCCGATTAATTAATATATAAGATAGAATTTGTAAATTTATAGGCAACAATTTATTTCTTTCTTAATTTATTTCCCTCTATTATAATTTATTTTTCTTTAATTTATACGAAATAAAAATTAAACATAAGATTAAAATAAGATAAAACTCGGTGAAATACATTCACTTATGTCGGCAAATACTCTTTATATCCCCGCGAAAAACTTTCGACTATATATTTCAAGCCAAAAGAAAGAATGGGGTACAAAGTATATAGGAGGGAGGAATTTTTGAGCAGGCTAAAAAGTGTCCACTTATCGTTGACGGCAAGACAACTGAGCCGGGATTCCCGGGGGATGCAGGGTAGATTTGCATAACTACACCATCATGATTTATGACGACAGTCCGGACTTACTGTCGCCGGAAGGAGGAAAGTTTCTCGCACGGGCGCCGTGATATCGCCATGGCTTCGCGCCTGTTTCGCGAAACGATATCAAGAGAGGCGCGGACCGGAGAAAGATCGCGCGACATTGTGCGTCTACAGGCCAATTCAAGTTTCGCGGTAGGAAGTTCTGCTCGTCGAGAAATATACGCTTAAGTTTCCTTCTAGTAGGACAACGGTAAGTTTCTCGCGACACTTGGCAATTATCCGTAACTCATCGTTCTCGAAGAGATTCTCGTTAATCCGGAAATTCGTAGATTTGGCGATGCTCAAAGATAAATGGAGCAAATGGAATACAAGGTCGCTCGAGGTAGACACTAATTGAATTCGAGCAAGACTCCGATATTGTTATTTTTATACTACTGCAATGTGTTTATTGCTCTCACTTTATGGATTAATGAGTGCGAGATAAATGTATCGTATATATATATTTTATATGATTTAAAATCGGTTAATTTGCTGTACTTTACTTAGAGTGTTTTGTGTGTGTGTGTTTGTTTTTCTCTTCAATTCTTCTAATTTTTGAACTAACGTAAAAAGAATTGACTGTTTAAACGGTCTTGTGTTTCTTGTTCACTCTTTTCAGTTCTAACTTTAGAAAAACAAAATATAAACTAAAGTTGAAGTAACTAACGTTGATAAAACTTACTTGGTGGTAGTTTTATATTTCACATATATATTTTTAGTTTCTTGTTTTATTTCTTTCTTTATTTGTATAAAAAATTTGTCTTTTATAACAAACATAATATTAAATTTCTGCGAAATTTTTAATACAAATAATTTCAATTTAAGATAATTGGCATAATAATTACAAGACAGTTTTTGCTCTAAAAAGAGATTCTCTCTGATGTTAAAGCTTCAGAAAGGAGAAAAAGCCAATTTATATTTTACATTTCTGTCTCACAATCACTTTTTAAGATTATGAAAATGAAAGAGCTTTCTTCTCCAGACGGTAGACTGCTTACTTTTATAAAATAGCGCGAAATAAAGGTCAGCCAGTGACGATCGTTCATTTTCTACGGCAAATAATCGAGACATTGAAAAGAACTGGGATTAGCAATTCAACTGTAATTTCGCGAGATTTTCGCACCGCGACGCGACGCCGGGACGATTCGTTCTTTTTTCTGTCTCGTCGAGTACATTTACACCATCGGCAAAATGGGTACTTATCCAAGTTATAGACTACGACGGAGAGAAAGAGAAAGAGCGAAAGAGGAAGAGAGAGGAAAAAGAGGCAAAGTAGGTAGAGAGTTTCCGCGAATGAGAAAAAAAAAAAGGAAAACTCGAGCCAAAGCGGGAAGAGAAAAAAGGAACTTGTTGTGACTTCCATAAAAATCCGGAAGCGGTTTCCGAAGAGTTCTAAGAAAAATTTGTCCGCGAACTTTGCACGAGATTCTGCCGTGCTTGAAAGCCTCCTTTTTCTTTCGTTTCAGACTTTGTCTCCATCGCGTTCGACCGGAGGGGATATCATTGTTCTTTACTATATAGTAACAAATTAATCGTTTCGACATTTATTAAGAGAAATCTTATGTTCGCGTATGAGATATTTCCGTAGAAATATTATCGAGATATTTTGACATCTATATAATAAATACAACTTTTTAATCGGAAGATTTGATCGGCGGACAAGACAAAGGCATTAAATGCAAAAGCATTGCTCGATTATAAACGAGTAAATAATTAATTTTTTTCTTAATACTTTATATAAAAAATGTAACCGCATTGTAATTTATGTAAATAATACTTTATTACAAATTATGCAATAATTTGTTAGCTGTTATATCTTTTCTAACGTATATACATGTATATCTGTCTGTAGTAAAAACTGTTCAAATTCAGAGTCCATATAGGGATTCGTTAATAACTCACCTATATTTTCGACTCCGAGAGCGTTAGCCTTGCTCTCTTTATTCTTGTCGTCTCTGTTACACACATCGCCGGTGTTCTTCCACCATTTATCGTAGAGGATCTGTATTACACCTTTTTCCTGCAGCTCCAGAATAGCTAGAGATATTTTATCTCTCCAGGGCGAGCCTGCATATAAAAAGCCTTCGTTAGGCTGGTCAAGGGTTTCACAATTTCTGCCTCGGCGACATAATTCCGAGCGTAACTTTACTATTAGATTGCAAATTAAATATATGATCAAATATATACGATCAAAAATATATATGACGTAATAAAATATATAGAATTTTTTCTGCTTCGCGGAAAATAGAATTATTTCGGTATAGTATAGTTAGTTAACTGTACAAGCTACTTTATACAATGGCAAAATATACTTCTTTTAAACTTGAATATATTCTATGTCGGTTAATGAAACTGGTTTTTCTTTTCTAGAGATTTAATTAGTCACCAGCTGTTTTAGAGAAATTTCTCAACTTTCAATATTAAATACGTTGGTAACTATTTCTTAAATTAAACGTTTGTACAAGAGAAGTTACATTGATATCCTTATTCATATTTACCTTTCGGAGTAGCAATTCCGTATCCTTTGCTATCCAATAGACCTCCTATTTGCGTCAGATTGCAATCGCGTTGAACTGCATAATCGAGCATAGTCGATTCCATCAAAAATGCGTAGTCGCCTTCCAGAACTCTCTTTATACCTTCTTCATAGCTTTGAACGAACACACTTGGAGTCTTCGATTCCATAAACCTCCACATTTTCTGATAGATTCCAATTTTCGAGTCCTGTTAAATTATACAATACCAATTGTTTAATTCTATAACGCTTTATATCCAATTTTCTGATCTGCATTATAAGATTTGATTAAAAAATTTTAATTAAAAATTCCTTTTTAAAATGCATTGAAAAAATGAGAAAATTGATATTATATTAAAGGAGACTGTTAACTTTTTTTGAACTTATCGAGTCTATAAAACAAGTACTTTTATTGAATAAAAATGGTCGTTCTTTGATGTTATCTACTATAAAGTCAAATTCAGAAATTTTTTGCTTGGTAATTTCCGCGCTTGCTAATTTCCTTGTGTTTTCATAAGAAGAATAGCTTAGAAGAGGAGCAGGACTTATAAAAGTGGTGTTTTTATTCAACGAATAAAATATGTAGTTTTCTGATAAAACATCATACAGGAAAAATGTTAATATAATGATAACATATATTATCAAAAATATATCACAAATTATAATGTAAATCAGCAGATTTTTAGATATATATTTCTTTCTATGTCAGTACAAATATATCAGATATATAATTTGTTACATTTTATATTTTTACGCATATGTAATTTTATTATATCTTTTTCGAATTTTCGCAATACAACGAACTACATTGTTTATTAACGTAATATTTCTATTATCAAAATTTATTTTATTCATATACAGAATATTCAAAAGAAACCATTCAATATTTACATGGTAGATAGACATACCATATTGATGTGAGTAAAAAACCATTAGTAAATATAGGTCGAAAGCTCAACCTGAGATATAAACATTTTGTATGTTAACATCATGATTGATTTATTGGCTTTTACGTGTCGCATGCGATGTTTACCTCAGTGTTTGTTTATAAATCGCGTTTTTAATATCCTCATTCAATTTCCACACATACTTCATAACAGAAGATTTCACCGGCAATCAGTCAGTTGTCATCAACCGGCGATTGCGGATCTGTAAGAAGAAGATGCCAAGCGTGTATGGAAATGGAAGGAGGACATGTGGAACACCTTCTGTCAATATCGAGATAAAGGTTTAAACAGATTATCTTCTTCTCACGTCGCATGTTTACTAAGGTATTTTTATTCAGTATGATGTGTTCTATTTACATATAAATATTGAATAGTTCTTTTTGAACATCCTGTATGTAAATTATATATCGCTTGATTATTATATAATAAAATGAAAATTTGAACGCGAAAATTGTCATGTGTCCGATGAAAAATGCGATGGGAAGTGTTTTCAAGGAAAAAAATTCCAAATAAAATAACTATGCATGATTGATTAAGAAACATACCATTTCGGGAAATATAAAATTTTAATTTTTTCTTCATGATTTTGTACTTACTCTGAAAAATGTTTTCGTACTTCCACCCTCCAAAGTACCATAAGGTATCTCGGTTTGTTCCGCAAGATCGGCGGCGTTCTCGATTGGCGTTATCATTCTTTCAACTGTCAGAAAGGCCGCCAGATTCGCAGTGTAAGAGGAGATGATAATCAGCGTGAAGAACCACCATATGCCGCCTACTATTCTCGTACTAGTTGCCTGATAACGAGGATTAATTTTCCATCTTCATCTCTCGAATAAACTTAATGAAATAATATCGCATTTCTCACTCAGCAATTATACGAATATTTTAATTCGACAATTGAATCATATGGGAATCGATTAACAAGTCAAATTTTTCATCGCGAATATTATTAATTTAATTATATCTATTACTTATTCATATAAATTTTATTAACAATAATATTAATTTATTAATTATTTATTTGAGGCTGTTTTGTAAATTGCAAACTCGACACATTCATTCAGAATGTATATATAACTAATTAACATTAATAATCTTGTTACGTAATTTGTTATAATTTTGATAACGCAATGAATCAATTTTGTATCAATTGCATGTGCTTTTGAACAATTTAACAGCATCAGTTAGTATTTGTCAAACATAATGGAGATCATTTAATCCGTGTATCAATCAAATCAACAGTGTCGAAATCGAATAGTTGTAAACGCTTGAGAGAAACATCCGTCGTAAAATTCTAGTGAAAAGGGTCTTTTACGTGTTTTGCAATGCAACTTCACTATGAATACCTTTCACCTCTGTCGCGAGGTACCGTAAGGAGATTCAAAGATCGATCGAAAACGCATCAGGATGAATGACGAGGTCGATTTAAGGAGCTAGATCCCGGCGGGAAATATCGCGCAGCAGTGCGAAGGAATGCAATACGGGAATCTCGTTTAAAATTCGCCGCCGGGATATTTCAACGCATTAACGGCGAGACCGAGGATCGCGGAAGCGATTGTCGAATATGAAACGCTCGTGAATGGCTTTCTCATTTCCATGTTAGGCGGCAGTCCTCCCGTTCGGCAGATGTGCAAATGATTTTAATTTTCTACCGCGCGGTAATATCCCGCAAAAGAGTAATAATTAAAGTACTTGATTTTCGTACGGCGAATGTATAATATCCGTGTTTTACGCTCGAGTGAAAGAGAAATTTTCGGAAACTTTCGGGAACGGAAACTTTCGAAAACAATCTATTCGCTTATTATTATCCCGATATCGATGGAAGAAATTTTGCGCAAGTATATAAAGAAAGTTAAAACAAAGAGGGCACGCTATTATATTTGCAATATTACATTCCTTCCTATAACAACTCAACAGCGACTCTTGATAACCAGGTGCGCCTGGTTTGACATGAAATACCATTTACTGACACTCGAGACAGTATCGCGACGACAACCCCGCATGTACACACGTGCCACCAGAGTCAATTAGTATCATATGGTGTGCAGATATCACACATTTATGTTTTCACATGAGGTATTTTTCTCTAGCTGCTTCTGATTTTTTTCCTAAAACATTTCTATCGAACAAATAAAAAATGCAATGTTTTATATCTGTACTCATCCAGTATATATCGAGCAAGATGATATTTATTTTTAGATATATTTACTGACGAGCATATAATATGTGCACTCATACAATGAGGAACTGATTTAGCAAGAAATCGGTGCAATAGAGTTTTTTTTATAATTTATATTTTTTATTTAAAACTTCATAAGGTATTCGTGTACAACTATTAGCGTGAAAAGAAAAAGCAAAAGCATCGTGTTCCAGAAAAATGATGCACACATATCTCGTGATTTATAAGTTTAGATGAATTGACTTCATGTTCCGATGATTTAGTGACGTTATAAACGAGCACGTATACGATATAATGTCAAAGTTATTGTTCACAACATAGTCATTATTTAGCCGTATACATTTTATTTATATTATGTTTCCGTATTAATTATATTATAATGCAATTAATTAATTTATTCAAAAATACAGTTTATCTTTAAATTAAACAATTATTTTGTATTAAATAAATGATAACTGTATGAATAAATACATAATTTAGAAAATTAATTGTCCGACTCTAGTAACTATTATATTTCTATTAAATTCTGTTATTTATCTAAATTTTAGATATGTGTCGTGTGATATTGAATATGCAATATTGTGACGTATAGTTTACACTATATGCCATATTCCCTATAGTGATAGAAACAAATGGAGGTAAATCCGCGAGCTTTCCCAGACGGGCAGTATACTGAGGATTTGCAATTATTTTCCTATGCTTAGGTTAAGCAAGGCCTTTATTTTACTCTGCCCCATTGGCATTGTTCGGCAAATAATCGGCATTTCCAATAATTCGTGTAGCACGACTTATCGTAAAATTACACGAATTTCTGCTTTCTACGAATGATTGAATAAGCGTGTGCTGTGTTTTCAAAGGCAGCAATTAGCATTCAGTGCGGATCAATATCAAGCGCAATGTAGTGTATTTCTTTTCTATGGTATTTAATATTCAAAACAAATAATTATATTTTCGATATAATTTTCGATATAATAAAATGTGAATCAGAACGTATTTACAAATAAATATGAATATTTTCTTATTATTCTTCTATATATTAAATATTTTGTTATATTTCATGTAACAATATGAATATTATGACAAGAATTATAAAATATTCAAAGTATTTTTTCTATTAGTTCTACTTTTTAGCAACATTTTTTCTTTCTTGTGTGAGGTAAAATATGGAGCAAGTTGTTTGGGAAACATCGTTCGATATACTATAGTTCCTCGAAAGAACATCCGTAGCAGCGGTTCGTGTAAAAGCGGAGGAATCGAGCGTCGAGAGTTTACTACCGTGCGAAGTTATTTTCACACTGCACTTCTTGCATACAAAGTTCATTGTCCATTAATCCATTGTAGCATCAACTAAAAAGAAAAATCTGATGAAAAAGATTGATGGATTATTTTGAAATTATGTGCATCGATATTAAAAATAATGAAAGTTGCTATCCCCGAATGTATATTGTACCCTTTTATTGCATATACGTAAATTGTGGTAAAATAATATCATTTAACATAAAACATGCTGGCAGAAAATATGATAATAATATGAAAACACATTTATAATAAATATAAATCCGCCACTCGATATTTTGCATAATTATTGAAATCAATAAAACATTGCTGTAATGATGTATAATAAATAAGAAATATATTAAAAAATGGTCGACTTACATGCGCATGCAGGGTTGATATGTATTTTACCAGCGTTCTCGATGATAAAAATGCAAAATTTGATTAAACTTGTTTATTTATTTGTTTATCATTTTATGAAACGAACGAATTATTCTGTCACAAATTATTTAATTATTACATATATATAGCTCGGCAAGCGAAATTTTTAATATAACCGCGTACAATATAATCAAAATGTGTTACGGATGAAGCAAGATGAGATTTCAAAAATAAAGCATTACGTATATATATATGTAAACTCTATTTCAAGTTATTGTTCACAACATAGTCATTATTTAGCCGTATACATTTTATTTATATTATGTTTCCGTATTAATTATATTATAATGCAATTAATTAATTTATTCAAAAATACAGTTTATCTTTAAATTAAACAATTATTTTGTATTAAATAAATGATAACTGTATGAATAAATACATAATTTAGAAAATTAATTGTCCGACTCTAGTAACTATTATATTTCTATTAAATTCTGTTATTTATCTAAATTTTAGATATGTGTCGTGTGATATTGAATATGCAATATTGTGACGTATAGTTTACACTATATGCCATATTCCCTATAGTGATAGAAACAAATGGAGGTAAATCCGCGAGCTTTCCCAGACGGGCAGTATACTGAGGATTTGCAATTATTTTCCTATGCTTAGGTTAAGCAAGGCCTTTATTTTACTCTGCCCCATTGGCATTGTTCGGCAAATAATCGGCATTTCCAATAATTCGTGTAGCACGACTTATCGTAAAATTACACGAATTTCTGCTTTCTACGAATGATTGAATAAGCGTGTGCTGTGTTTTCAAAGGCAGCAATTAGCATTCAGTGCGGATCAATATCAAGCGCAATGTAGTGTATTTCTTTTCTATGGTATTTAATATTCAAAACAAATAATTATATTTTCGATATAATTTTCGATATAATAAAATGTGAATCAGAACGTATTTACAAATAAATATGAATATTTTCTTATTATTCTTCTATATATTAAATATTTTGTTATATTTCATGTAACAATATGAATATTATGACAAGAATTATAAAATATTCAAAGTATTTTTTCTATTAGTTCTACTTTTTAGCAACATTTTTTCTTTCTTGTGTGAGGTAAAATATGGAGCAAGTTGTTTGGGAAACATCGTTCGATATACTATAGTTCCTCGAAAGAACATCCGTAGCAGCGGTTCGTGTAAAAGCGGAGGAATCGAGCGTCGAGAGTTTACTACCGTGCGAAGTTATTTTCACACTGCACTTCTTGCATACAAAGTTCATTGTCCATTAATCCATTGTAGCATCAACTAAAAAGAAAAATCTGATGAAAAAGATTGATGGATTATTTTGAAATTATGTGCATCGATATTAAAAATAATGAAAGTTGCTATCCCCGAATGTATATTGTACCCTTTTATTGCATATACGTAAATTGTGGTAAAATAATATCATTTAACATAAAACATGCTGGCAGAAAATATGATAATAATATGAAAACACATTTATAATAAATATAAATCCGCCACTCGATATTTTGCATAATTATTGAAATCAATAAAACATTGCTGTAATGATGTATAATAAATAAGAAATATATTAAAAAATGGTCGACTTACATGCGCATGCAGGGTTGATATGTATTTTACCAGCGTTCTCGATGATAAAAATGCAAAATTTGATTAAACTTGTTTATTTATTTGTTTATCATTTTATGAAACGAACGAATTATTCTGTCACAAATTATTTAATTATTACATATATATAGCTCGGCAAGCGAAATTTTTAATATAACCGCGTACAATATAATCAAAATGTGTTACGGATGAAGCAAGATGAGATTTCAAAAATAAAGCATTACGTATATATATATGTAAACTCTATTTCTTTTTTTAATTTTTGTAAGTACAGTACAGAGGAAGATATGGCGCGAATAATAACGGAAAGCTCTTTTTATTCCGAATGCCCCTATTGTCCACAGTAGCAATGTCGTTGCAATCCTAGTTTATACTCCTCGCGGATACTTCTTTTGCGAGATTGACGAAAGTCTATACAATATTGCAGGTATTATTCGACACCTGAAAGCCAATTGCACACTATTCTGTACCACCGACGTTTTCTTCGTCTTATTCTATCTGTCGTTTTACGCGACGTATAAATAAAAATCGATCCAGATGTCAGAGGAATAATAATTTTTCAGAACAAATAGTGAGAGCGAAGAACTATCTAGTATACTTTTTTTCTATATCAAAAATAAAATCACAACCCGCGATTTTATTTATCATTGTGGAGATTATTAGATAGTATTAGATTTTTTCTTTTGTTAAAATATTTTTTTAAGTTTTAAATACTATATTTTAAATGCTATATTTTAATTTTAAATATTTATGTAGTTAATATCCACTTATTTTGCTGTTTTGTAAAGCTACATTAACGCAAATTTATTACAAATTCTACAAATGTTTCATATTTTATGTATATACAAAGTTTTTTTTAAATTTTATTTACGACATTATTTATCCATTTCCTCATGATGGTTATTAAATATATTTATAAATGTTTTTGTGCCATTATTTTACATTTATCATTATTTTATCTTTTGTCTTGAAATATAAAATTCGTTGAATGTCGCGTTGTAAGCACGTAAAATCACTTGAAAATTGTGTATGTAACTGAGATGTACGGTATTTTATATGTGTAAAGTAAAAATGCAGCAATACAATTATGTTACAAACATAAATTTGTTTTGTGTTGCTTTTCTGTACACAAAGCTTGCTTTAAAAGAATAATATTTTCCAGAAGCAAAAGTAAAACTTTTTTACAACACATAAGATATGAGAAAATTTATATGGGTAAAATTTCATCCTCTACACGTTCTCCTTACACAACATTACTAAATTAAAGAGGGATATATTCGAAATCAATGTGATAATTGTATCATAAAGGAATACGTCTATATATAGAAGCATTAAAAGACCTATATTTATATTAAATTCTTCGATAGATATCATGATAAATTTTTATCGACCGATTGTCGTATCTTTTATTTTCCGCAAGGTATAATAGCCCGAGATATTGTGGTTAATAAAGTTTCTTCTCTTACCTTTTTTTTCTCTTATTGCTTTTCACACATGGTTGAACAGAGAGCGAGTAATTTCTAAAGCGTATATATATATATATATCCACTCGCTATTAAAAGAAAAGGGTAGAAAACTGTTTCGCACAAAAATGATCTTGCGCAGCGTGAATGTAGACGCGAAGAAAGGAAATAGACCGCTAGTATAAAGAAAGGATTTTGTTGCGTCGTAATTATTTCTCGAATAAACGTGCTAACGCTATTGTAAATGAATTCAAGAAAGGGAAAGAAAGAAAGTTATTACACAAGTTACGCGGACGATCATCATTCACTGTTGCTCAGAGCGTTTAAATTGTCGGATTATTGAATGTCAAAAATTTCACACAAATTCGAAATTTTATATTCCTTCTATTATTATTATGTAAATTATTATATTTTTAATAGACTTTGTCTATTATCCCGTCAAACATTTATAGCGAATAATAAAGTCAAACGAACAACTTATACGCTCTCATAAAAAGAAAATTTCCACCGAGACGCCGTAAAAACTGGAGGATCGACATTTTAATGCATGTATGTATAAGGAGAAGTACAGGATTACGGCGCACAGAAATGACTCGTTTTATTTTACGCTTTGATCAAAATTTGATTGAGCCTTGCGGTAAAGTGATTCACTATTCTCCGGTTTCGCTAACACGTTGCTTAAACGAGCATTTTGCCGTCGTAAAACTTTCAGGGAGAAGCTGAAATCTTATATCTGAATATAAATTACGCAGCGTTTCCTTTAATTAGCATCTATGAAGTTGATATTTGACGCGAGTATACTTGTTCATCGCGCGTTTTCAGAGATCCGACAAATTTCCTCGAAAATGCGCGCAACCGTGTTGCGTGTTTGTTAATAAGTTAATTAAATCATAAACATTATTTCGCAGACCTTTTTTGACTCTCTCTCTCTCTCTCTTTCTCTTTCTCTTTCTTTCTCTCGCTTTTTCTCTTTTTTTTTGTGGTGGCACGTTTACCTTAGGGTTGAGGTCGCTGCCCTGTTGCATAAGGGTGCCGATTGTAAACCAAAAGCTGTTGGCCAGGCTGAATTCGTTGACAGTTCTCAGTAGTGGAATGTCGTCACTATCCGGATCCAAGGCGCTCACGTGACCACCCTGATGACAGTGTAATCATGATCCCCGCCAAGTGGTATAGATTCAAGAGTAAAGAGATTATTTTGTTTAACTTATGTGTGTACAGCTGTTTATTACATTTCGTATTATTCTATAGAATCACGTAAACGTTCAATTACGATGAATGAAAAATTGAAAATGCATTATTTTTTATTTTATATTGTTAATTGGCCATTCTTTATTCATCAGATAATTATATCTGTTATTTATTTGACATGTAATTTATCTATTGTAATATGTTAATGCGAGAATAAGTAACGAAATTGCACGTGAAAATTATAGAGCCATTAAGATAATGGCTTTTAAATTTAAAATATACCGGAAAATATTATAGCTGTATTTCATCACGTCAGCTATTGAAGAATTTATTCAAAGATCTGATCATACAATCGGGATTGTTTCGTACCACTCGGCGGGTGCCTACCTGCAAAGGACAATTGCAGCTTGGGCAGGGCGACGGCTCCACCCATTCGTAGGGTGAGAATCTTGCTACTATCCATATCGTCAGGGAAACCATCACGTAAGCGCCAAGCAGGGACAACCAGATCTCCACAGCGAGGGGATTCATAAACGAGAAGAGGCGCGATGGCGTGCGTTTGGTCACCTGAAGCAATGACATTTGTTTCGACGTTAACACGTGGAGAATTGGCCTGATTGACCTGATTTGAAGATAGGGTTACGATGAAACATCTCGTGTTCCCTGCTGAAAAATAATTCGGAAGCGCGAATCGTTTATAACTCTCTCGCCGCTTTCTTCCGCAATATCCAGTCTCGCGAATGGCCCAAAAAACGATTCTTTATTTCGATGGAATTATAGGAGCCTATTATTCTCCGGTGTGTCGGACGAAACACAATGGTGCACTCCAAACGCAATCGCGGTACGTGGTGCTTTATTTTTTAATGAGAGATCGCTAACGTGAGAGAGGTAATCGAGATTGAATTTTAAAACGCAACAATCCATTGTAGAGATAATGCGGATAATAACGGACTTTAAGTGATATAATTTGAAATAAAGTATTTTATAAAAATCCAATAATTGATGCGTTTATAATCTATTCATAAGAAAGATGACTTTTCCGCAATGATCGATGCAAATTATACAAATAATTCATTAACGAGTTTCTAGTTCTGAAAAAAATAGCATAATATTTTTTATAAAAAAATTATTATTGCGAAATAATATATTTATACTAAAAATAAATTGTAATATTATATTATTGATCAGTGTCTGATCATCTTTCTCACAGCTCTAATTCTCTGTAATATTGCAAATACATGTTCCACAGTAGAAGCAGATTTAAACGTATCGACGAGCGCCTTGTAAATAGCACATACATATGCTGTTTACAATAGCACATATATGTGCTATTTGCGCTCCGGTAAGATGATGGATTTATGTACGCGCTGCCTCGTGAATAAGATTCGTATAACGCCCGTTATGCTCGAACGCGTGAAAGGAACGAACGAGCGTAATGTCGGATGAGGCAAGTCTCGACGGTGCAGTCTCTCGGTTTACGCGCGACGGTAAAAAGTAGTACGTAGTCCAATGGCGGAGCACCTCGTTGAGTGTACCTTAGGGTTGAGCCCGCTGCCCTGTCTTAGGAAGGTGCCGGTGATGAACCAGAAACTGTTGCTGACGCTAAACTGGTTCTCGACCACGTCGCTCTCGGCCAGACACGGATGCGGATTGTTCCACTCGTACGGGCTGAAGCGCGCCATCACGAACAGGGTGAAGCTCACGAGCATGTAGGCGGCGAGCACGTAGAGCCAGATCTCGATCGCGAGCGGATTCATGAAGGAGAAGAGCCGCGTCGGCTGACTGGACGGCACCTAAATTATGTCACGCTACGATTTTAATTAAAACGGATCCCGTCTCGTGGCGCGACGCAGCGGGACACGACGCGGCACGAAACAATCAACTTTAGCAGTGCGATGATTCAATAATTCTCTTTACGAGTGTTCGACGACGCGACAAGATAGAGAATTCAGATATTACGAGACTACGAGATGCGGATTATTATTATTTGACGAATTAGTTTTTTTCTCATGTTTAATTATACAGATACACCTTGCATCTATATTTCGACAATTGTGAAACAATTAAAACACTTGTTTATGTTTTACATTATTCAATCCGCTCTGTGTTGTGTAGTATGCGATAATGGCTTGCTCATATGGACATCGCTTTCATAAACTATAAATGTATAAACTGAAATGTATAATCAGGAAATGAACATTGGAGGTAAACATCTGTACTTTGATAAATGGATGATACAAAAATTATATTGCATATAGATATAATCGTAAAAGAAATATAACGAATAAGGTATTAAAACTCACCTTAAATAAGATTCCAATTCCGAGATTCATAAACGGCTTTGTGAAGTCTATTACGCTTTCCCTGGCATAATTAATCGTCATGGAGGCAACCGCTAGATCCGCTCTCTGAAAAAAGGTGTAGTACCCAGGGAAGTTAAAGAAATTTAATTTTCTTGGCGAAATTGAAACCCGTATAAAAATACGAACGCTTATAACATAAAAAGAAGCGGTAAAAATTAATATTGAACAGAGTATTGCTTTCGCTAAAAAGAAAATGTAAGTTGTTTATAGAATTCTCTCTCCTAAAGAAACAAATGAGATGAAAAAGCAGATCTTGACTTCATTAAATAATGAAGATAATCAAGACACTTTGTGGCATATAATGCGCTAAGTAAATGCATTTTATAACTCGTATTGAAACGTGAACGAAAGCTTCACAAAATTACTGATACATTCTCGTTCCGTATTCGCGCGGGAGAGTTTACCTTGCGAGATAGTGGATGCATTCTTTATAAACGGATGAGCGTCACGGGTTATGAAGCACTGTTCGCGTCATCCTCCGTTTTGAAATATCCGCCTACGGTTTCGTAGGTTTCCAGGTTAAGGCGTCATCTCTTTTCACAAGGAGCAGATTGCTTTGCATGTTTTATAAACCGCTGATCTTCGGTATTCAGCGAATACGCCGAAAAGAGACGAGCCGCGAATTTTGCAAAGTGCATGCTTTTTTAGCCGTTTCATTTTTTGTGTTCCGAATTAATGTCAGTTGCGCATGCTTTTATATATCGCATATATGAGTATGTGTGTGTATACATATGAACACTTTTACAAAAAACTCTACGCTTAGATAATCAACTGTTATATAAATATCAATCAACAGAGAGTGTTATTCCCACGACATATATTATTCTTTTATATTAGCTTTTGCAAAGATTAAAAATATATTAAATTGCTAATTTGTTGACTATATGACGTTATATACTTACAATCACCATACAATTATGAGATATTACTGTGTGTGTGTAAATATTGAAAGATTTTTGACTGCGAAATATGTCAAAATATATTTTTATTACTGTTGTATGTACAATGTCGTGGATAATAAAATTTTGCATTTGTAAAACATTGTAATTCAATAGAAAAGACGAGTGGTTTATATATCACAAACAATATAATCGATGATGAGCTTTCAATGGTCAAGAGTTTGTAATATTTCTATAAATGTATACGCAATATGATATATCGATATCATCAGTTTGACAAAAAATGCCTGAATTTTTTATCGAGCGTGGATGGGAACTCTATCACGAATAGAGAGACACGTGTCAGAGCAATTCAAACATATATGCGTCAATCACATATGCGACATATGTGTGTGATATAATCACACATAAAACGTACAAAAAAAGAATATGGTTCTAGAAGTAGTGAAACATTTGGATCATCACCTACATCCATTCGTTCTGCGTCAATGATTAAAATGTTATTGCAGATATCAATTTTTCAACTGACCATTAATGGAGTCTCTTTTTAATTCAATATTGCATTGCACGTCAATATACTAATGCGTGAAGCGTCAAAGAAAGTCTCTCGTCATTTTATTTTCAATATTACAAAGCCCTATATCTCTCTCTTTCCGCATTCCATTTTGTATAAGTGAGTTTTTACATAGCAATATCGAACTGTGTGCGATTTTATCGCGAGTACAATCTGGTTTTTGCACGTATATGTCCGTTGTTTGGCCTGTATATCGCGCTCCTGCGTTTTCATCGACGATTCGACGATTGATACCAGAAATCCAATAAGAACCTATTCCCTCTTCAGAAGTTCCCTTTTCCCGGCGCATTAACGTTTCCGGCGCTGTGACGTTTTCCATTTTTCGTTGGAGATGCGCGTACGTATCTTCTCTCTTTGCTAGTAACGACCGCGCGGAATACGATCGCGAGAAAACATAATGCGAATAGAAAACTTCTCTCCGTTAACGGAAAGGCAACATTTACCTTCCTCCGGATACAATCGCGAAAAAGTTAGAGCTATAATAAAAAGGAAAAGGAATTTTCGATGGTGAAAGAATATCGAGATTTTTTGTTCCAAATTTTCTTCAATTTTGATTATTCTGTTTGGTCGCTTATGTTTGTACAATTAAAAATATTGCTTTGAATTGATATTTTAGTTGCAATATTGCATCATTAACATTTCGCCTCATTATCTCAATAGAATATTTTGCCGAGCAACACGAGAGATCTCAAACTTTGAATATGTGTGTGTGAATTCGATTATGTAAAATACTTTTGTTGACTTTTGAATATTCTCTTAAATCTCCAATAATTAAAAATGAAATGTACAACTGCTGAAATTTTTATCCATTGTTAATTTTATCATAAATATCGTCCGGTATGTGTTCGATTTAATAACTGTAATTTTTGCAATGATTGCAACCGTGATTTCAACTTGTAGTAGAAATTATGCGAACATCGCGTGCGCATCTACTCGATCATGCAGACAATAATGGATCGGCGACGCAAATTAAATCCGAAAGACGCTCGGATGCGCATACATCAAACTTTGATTTTAATAACTGCACGGTTTTACAATTCAAATAACGGTAGGAGGATAGGTAACATCTGTGGTTTGATCTATGAATCGAAATATCAGATACCCACGTTCTATCATGGGAGAAACAGTTAATCTAGGTAATTCTTGTATCCGACTACAGACGTAATGAAATTCCTAGCGGAATGGATTTATTGCGAAATGCCCGTGAACGCTCGCGGAAATTTACTTTGCTTCACACCAGTAAAATCGATCCTTTGGGTCGCATTTTCTCACCCTCTCCCTTCTCGATATGTTTCTCCTAATATACTATGCCGTTGTAATTCCCCCGTAGTACAACAGTATTAATTCCTTGCGGTACAAATTAATTTCGACAATAAAACCGATGTTATAAATATGCTGCCTTTATTTTCTCATTTTTCTGTATTGACTAACATAACCGCATCGATTTCTGTCATATAGAATATTTTATAAAAATTTGAAAAATGCTATTTAGCTACTTGTTAACTTTTTTCATTATTATTATTATTTTATTATTGACTGTTTTCAGTGTTTGAAAAAATGTGAAAAATTGCAATAAGCTGTTCTATCGAGTTACCTCGATATAATAGTGTAATTAGTCGCGTATATTTTGATTAATTTTTATCTCATAACGCATTCGTCGAATCTTTTCGATTTTTATAACGTCGTTATAGCAGATGAAAATTCTGTCCCAATTCGGCGTATAAACTCACCTCTCGGCTTATTTTATTTCATCTCTCGCGATATTGAATTATCTCGAATTGTCGCGGAGAAGGAAACAGAATTTACGTATACCGTCTTACCTTCTCCATGAGCTCGCGCACGATACCATTCCACTCTTTCGTCTCGGGATCGTAGACCCCGTACATGTGATCCGGCACCAATTTGATCGCGTATTGGAAGCCGACCTGACCGGCAATACACTTGAGTAGATCGATACAGAAGCCCTCGAACCTCGCGTTACCAGTCAAATTCTTGTCTTCTTTTACCATGACGTAGGGTTTTTCCTGCGGAAGATTGGATCGTATTGATAGATCGTAGAACCGTGTTCATTGTGACAGAGGCGGTGCAGGGGCAATCTTTAAAAGCCCTTATTTCCGCGCGAGAAAACCATATCAAAGGTGCGGAAAAAGCCGCCGTTCAAATGTGAATATATGGCATTTTGATCTTGTCCCTCAAACATTTCTTTTTTCCGATGCCAACCATGAATTTTTCATTTTTCTGAGAATACACGATAAAAGGTTCCCTTCAATAACTAACGTCCTTGCTTGATATGATAGTCCGAGATTCCACGATATTTTCTTAAATGTCTTAATATATTTAAATCGCCCTTAAATTCTTTGATTCTTAAAAAAAATAATAAAATAATATCAAATAGATAATAATAATTAAAATTTTTAGTACCTATTATTTAATGTATTGCGATTATTTTTTGTGAATATTTAATATAAAAACATCCAAAAAGTCATCGAAATAATTTAATGTTTTTACGCTTTACGAATCATTTTGAAATTGCTCAAGCTGTTGCTATCTGGCTTAAATGTAAATGTTTCTCTGTGTGGCATAACAAATTTACCCCAGCCCGTTTAGAGCAGCTTTCATATCACCGTGTAATCAATGTTCGTGCAGTATCCTGCCTAATGATTAATTTGAACGCATACGAGGGTCACAAACGCGGCTAATTTGGGTACAAGGTGTCATTACCTCTCTCGTCATCACTACGAGCGTAATGTTGGTCGCTGTGGTCTCGTAAAAGGCGTCCATATCCGTAACATTAATACCGGATCCGGGTTTCCATTCGCCGACTTTAACGAGCTCCTCCTTCTTCAGCTTCAAAAGGTCCAGTTTGAAATTGGTTCTCTTTCCTTCATTGAATTCGATATGTCCGGTTAATCCATGTAAGCCTGCCTGCAACAGAAACACTCGCATAAGCCTAAATTGTTACTCTTTTATGCGTGCGATGCCATATATGTGAATAATAAATAAAGATAAAATAGCAGTATCTCTTGTTTCGAATATCATATATCTCGCACATTATAAATTTTTTAATTATTGATACACTATATGAGTAAATTTAAACTTTCCTAGATAAAGAGCATAGCATAATTAACTTTGCTCTTTCATGAAAATGCATGTAGCTTAGCTGTATAATTTTTTTCAAAGTTTTATATCTCTACTATTTAAATGTAGGTAGGATGTGAATGTGTTGAAAATTACATTTTTATGTAAATAGTGGTCTTTTATGATAACAATATCTCGAAGTTATGAAACAAAACGTCGCCCAATATTATCCTGTTTAAGCCGATTCTGGAATGAAACGCAAAGATCGAAAAAAGAAAAATTAATAAAATTATCATATGGTTTTTCGCAACATTGCACTCATACTTGTTTAATGACGAATGCGGTCGGATTCGTCGTCCGTTAAATCACGTGCGTCTGATGCCCGTTAAATTTATTTTTCCTCCGTGTCTAGTAACTCACGGATACGCATACACGCGCACACGATTCATTGCTGACGGCCTACATTTCCGACCTGCATGCAACCGGCGAAATTTTTCGCATTAATTACCGTTTGCGGTCTACCGGCGGTCTCCGCACAGTTTATTTGATTTACATCTCTTTTTTAGAGTATATCCGTCGTTGAGGTTGGTGGAATATTCCATCCGAAATGAAGCTCCTTTCTCTAAACTCGAATATTTAATCTGTATCAGGACTCGAATAGGATAAATTCCGTGTAAGTACTCTCTTGCGTAAATATTCTTCAAACGAAATTATTTTGATTGTTTAACTATTTTGTTACCAAAAGAGTTTATCACGCACTAATTAATGATCAACATTAACAACATTCCCCGTGTGTTTTGTGATTTTATGCAACGAAATGTTCGCTTGTATTTTATCGTTGAATAACGCGCGGTGGATTCTTTAAATACTATGGCCGGGCTGATATATGTATGGTTGTATCACTTTAAGTACGCCTCGTATTTTACCTCCACTCGTAATCTGGATTCGTTCGAGGATGATAATGGTACGGAATGTGAGAACGCGAGTGGGTTTACTACACAAGATTTGTATGACAATTGATATTATATCTGCATTGAGAATTTGAATCAATTCGGCCGGATTTTTGCGTGGTTATTCCGTTCACATATTGCTTAATCCATTGCAATGAAAATAGAGATCAATGTGAAGAGAAATATTTCAATTGTCGCTTGCACGTTTTTATATTTTTCTGACATAATGTTCATAGAAATAAAAGATTATTATTAAAAATAATATTTGAAAAAGAGTGCACGCACACGCTTTTTTATACATAAATATAAAAAATTATTATTACAAATAATATTTTTTATTTATGTTTTTACATGTCTCTAATCATCTAAAACATACTAGTAGCGATTCGAAAAAATTGGTTCAGCTTTGAAAAGTTATTACATTGCTCGAGATTATATTTTAGTGGTAACAAAAAATGCGTTGCGGATCGAGCTATGAATTTTTACGAATTTAGATAGATTGGCGTACCTGTTAACACGATTTAGCGGAGACCAGCGCATAGAAGTGCGACGTTTTTCGATCGTTCGTGCTACATGCAGATGAGTTATTTCGATAACGTATATTTACAAAGCTCTACGGCTCTATGGTTTTATGAAGCGTGTATCAAATTATCTCACATAGCAATCGTCTTTGATAAATCCAGACAACTGATGAGAATTTTAGCAATGATTTTAGCGAATCCAAATTTTTTTCAGTTTATCGGGGACGTTATTGCGATCGCGTCAATCACGTGTATCGATCAATCTCCACCGCGATATCTCGTCAGTGTCGATGTCGACGACCGTCAGTTCTCGCGCTAGTCAAAAATATGCCAATGCTCGTGAAACAAATGGCAGTAAAGCGCACCGGAAGTGACCGGTCGGTGGTGCATGATATCGCATGTATCTACGATAGTCGACGTACTCTCACCTGACATATACGCACGTTAATTGCGTCTATGTGTGGCTCGGTACATAACGCGTGTATAACGTCGCTACATACGCGCGCATTTTACGCAACAAAATACGCAACTCGGGATTTTAGCAGAAACATGCTGCTACAGGGATTTAGTTTCAAAAAGAAGAAAAAAGAAGATTAAAACCACACAAACTGTGTGGCGTTTATAAACGATTAATGCAAAGTATTAATTTGTTCACTGCAAAATTCTTTTCAGTTTTGTTACCAGTCATAAAATATTAGTGAGATAATTTTCGAAATTGATATAATAGAGAAAAAGAAAAAAGAGGAAATTAATATCCTCTTCAATGAGAGAAAAATATATTTATATATGATTTTATATATGTATAAATGTGCTATTTGTAAATTTACTTATTTAAAGCTTGATACCGAAAGCATATTGCAAGACATCGTGGCTCGTAGCTACCGCTATTACGTTGAGGTAAGGAAAGCTATTCAGTTTTATGTTCATGTAATATTAAACACACAGGCTGTGAATTTAATTTTTGATTATAACCAAAATTGTCGTTTCATTAGCAGAATATTGAATCGATAAATTATTCAGATCAGTAGAATAAATGCCTTTTTCCCAAAAGAACATAATAAACTTTACATAATTTATAAGTCTTAATTAATTTGATATTTTCATAAATATTTCAAATCGAAAATTGCGCAAAATTAAATAAATTTCTCCCGAAACTTGATTACTTCTCTGTAATGCACAATTGTTTTACTTTCGTCTACAATTGCGCTCTGACTCTTACTTTAGGGTCCTTTGTTTGGCAGTGTAATTTTATATCGAAGAACCTTTTTCGTAATTTGTTCTAATTGCATGCATTAATAAATTTATTAATGCATAAATTTAATTTGTTTCTAACAATTTGTCCTTTCACGTCAAGAATGTTTATAGGAGAGCCACGTATAATTGTATTACATAAATTATGCCCGACTAACATAGTCGTAAATTTATTTCGTATTTATGTTGTGCATTTTGTTATAAATTAAATACTGAATTATTTATGCATTACCGTGCTTATGTTTGTTACGTACATAAATTACGATAGATCGCGGTTTCTCATGATGTTGAGGCCGTGTATGTCATAATAAGTAAATTTCACCGTTTTAAGCGACATTATCGATAAACGCGTTGATAACGCGTGTTTCAATGCTTGATAATCGAGACGTGCATTTCCGGCGCGTTGGTCGCCCGTTCGATTATGTAAATTTTTCTATTCGTCGGCTGTGCATGCAACAATGTTCGGGAAAGTATTGGGAATTGCGAAAAATATTGGGAGACTTTATTATTTCGCGTGAACGCGATTGTGATTTGCATGAACTATTTTCAACATTTATTTCGTTATCATTGACAATTCTCACGATTTCATTTCACAATCTGTTGATTTGCGTTGTGGCTTGTGCGCAAATAGATGATTAAATATTTTGAAATTATTATCTCTCTTGTGATTACAATAATTTATAATTCAAAATTGTCATATAATATCATTTATAATAAATAAATAATTTTATATATATATGCATCTTATTTATTATTTACAAAACAGTTGTAAGCAATTTATGAATTATTTCAGATTTATTAAAAATTGATATTCTCTATTTTTATTTATTATCACCATGTAATCGCGAGTATTGTACTTACTATTTGTATTTATGCTTAAGAGATCTTCAAAAGTGAGTATCTTTATCCACTGTCAGATAATCCAACGGATAATTCAATTATCGCGCATCCTCGAGATTCAAATCTGCTTCTCTTTGCTTCTCGTGCTGGTCGCGCTGCAAAAAGCTTTATGATCCGGGATACAATTTTTTTTTACGCGGGTTCCCATTCCTTTTCTTTCTCTCTTTTCAAGCCGGGAACTAGTCCCATGCTAGAAGGCAAAACAAGCGTCGGAAGGAAAAACTGCAACGCAGTCGCCATTAATCCTAATTGTAACAGCCCTTTAATCTCCGCGCGCTCCGAGTACCCGTACATGATTCTGAAAAGTTATTTACGAGCCGCGATGTGTCCCGCGTGCAGATCTCTTTGCTCCTGTATTACGCGCTTATTTCCTTTTTTTCATTTTACATCCGGTAAACAACTTGTTGTTTCATCATTGTGCTCCGTCCGTATGAGATCGCCAGGTGCTACTGCTTTACTTAAGCGCGTCGCTTTCGATGCGAGGATACCTTGGATAGATATTAAGATTAAATGTCTCGCGGCTGACAGAGGACGATCATTTATATAATTCACGAATGCGTCAAAACTCTGCGTCACATCGCGTCACAAACAACATCGTTCGCGTTTGCTGGCTGCATCGATCGATAGTTGCCCGCGCGCATTTTCTCCGATTTTCCGAATAAGTACCAGCGGTTCGCGAAAGAACATTGGAGAAATTTTCATCGGTAAATTTCTAATATTTTCCCTTTTGCAAAGCAAATTTGAAATGACGTTTTATTGACACACATTATATCCATTCGTCTCTGGCAATTTTCGTATTTGTGAATAAAATAGATATACGTTCAAATTTTGCAAGAAGAAGAAGAAAGCAAAATGAATGTAGAAAGTGCAACATTAAAAGCAGAATATTTATAAAACTAGCATTTTTTAGCTACAATAGCAGAACTTATTGATAGCAGAAATCTGAATATTAGCTAATATTTATTTCAACACACAAGAATGATCGATATTAGCTTATAAATATCAAATCTTTGAATAATGGCATCAATAAATTTCAATGATTTATATTTGCGCAATTTTTTTCTCTCTCTTTCTCTCTGTGCTATTCTTTTATAATGTCTCGTTTTATTGAAAAAATGTGTATTCATCTGGATAAAACAACTTGTCAGATTTATCATGCGAGAGATTAAGCGGTGTGGAAAAATGAAAGATATATGTATTTCATCCTTGCTCTGCTTTTCGAAGTATAACAGTATTTTTAACATGATGGAAAAAGAACATGATCAATATGTGTGGAAAGTAAAAGATGGAGACTATAGAGAAATCTTTTTTTTCTGGCTCGTGAAAGATAACATTTTTTGAAGTAAAGATTTTAAATGCTCAGTTCTCGTGTGGTACGATGTTAAATATCAAATCGTTTAGGACTCACTGCTCGAAAAAATTGCTGCATGTGCGCCGGATCCGTGTCGATGATCAGCTTGAAGATCTCTTTGTGTCTGACCTCCCGCAGGACTTGCCGGTAGGATCTAGGACCCGCTTGACGAATATACATTTCAGTTCTCACGGACGGCGGAGATTTCACGAGATCTTGCAGTTTGAACAGTCCTGTAAAACACAGAAGAGAGGAGGAGAGATATTTCTTCACAGCAACTCTGCGCGATGCTGGACTTCATCATTGCGCGCTTTCATCCGTATTTTTCTTTAATCATTCTCGCTATAAAAGAGATATTTAACAAAATATGATTAATGTATTTTTCGGATCTCTCGCCGAATATTTATCTTAAACTATGAATTCACGATTCATCAGGTTTTTTAATTTTTTTCAAACATTTTCACGGATTTTATATTTTTTATCTATTTGTTCAGAGAAATTATTTAAATATCATTTTTTAAACAATGTGAAAAAAGTTTTACTGGTTTTAGATTAAAATGAAATGTTTTAATAATTTTAAAAAAATATTTTTTCGTGATTTCAGTTAATTAAATTGTAATTATAATGAAAATGATAGATTATTATTCTCAAACGTATTGCATGAATATATTGTTAGCAAAAAAAAATTGAGTAAAATACAAGTTAATAGAGTGATTATTCGAAAAAATGCGCTTTGTGCGAGGTACAATAAATAATCGACTCTCCGGATAGAAAAAGCTACTATCGTATATCGTAATTTGATCAATATTTATTATGTAAAAATGAGTTATTTTCATGTATGGGTTATTTGAACGTAAAAGTAACAAATATATTTCCATACAATAGAAACGAGCTCGTTGTTTATCGGCTGGAGAAAGGCATGAGAGAGAGAAGATTGTTAAAATTTGATTTGTAGAGAGAATTCGATATAGAGCATAACATAAGTTTTCTAGTTTTGTTCATGGAAGACTTTTCATAACTAATTTTATAGCATTAACAAAATTTGCGAAGAAATGTCGCTAAAAAGACATCACGACTTTGACAATTCACTTCCAGTCGATTGTTCCTGGACTACTTCCTAAGTTGCACTGTCGACTCGAGTTTTCCGCCGCGTGCACAGAATTCGTTACATGCGGTTACATTTGCTCCGTTCATTCCTCTGACTTCATCAACATTGGTTAACTTTAATCGTAGTCTGACTGATTTCTTGTCTCTCTTTCTCTCTCTCTCTCTCTTTTCTCGTTTTAATTTCGGAAAGTGATGCAGAATTATTCAATTATAAATGTGACAGTTGAATAATTTAAAGCTCCATCGACATAAAATATGTACTTTTATCGATAAAATAGGGTTTTATGAAAGATATATAGAAACGAACAAGAGAGAGAAATGTTACCATCTAAATGCATTCGACAGATTACGTTTCGGAAATTTCCAAGCGGATCTTCTCTCTTGATTTCACTAAGAGACACAAATCTTTGACAAAGTTGCAAGATTCTTGGCGTAACTTCTACTTTTCCGTATTTCTGAAAGAGACTTCTCGGACATACTCAGATAGGTGCTGCCAACTTTGGGCTCGCTAATTACTCCCCCGTAACTATCGTGACGAATAGAGCGGCGGCAAAAAGAGGATCGATAAACAGCTAAAGGACGATGAAAGGGAGGCAGAAGATAAATCTCCCGGCGCGTTAACGAGCGTAGCCTGCACGAGAAGGCTGGCACTCTAGAAAACGTAAAATTAAAAAATGGTAAACTTCACTTGCGGAACAAATCGAGTAATTACGGTTACTTGCATACATATTTTTTCTGCGCGCTTGTTTACAAGATACTTTAGAATCCAAAATCTTAATTTCGACGATGCTTTTTTTGATCAAATTGATATTGACATCTTCGGTGCAGGAATAGCGACAAATATTACGAGCGATTGGAAACAAAAGAAAATTTCATAAAATTATTAAGACATAGTTGAATGACGAAAATGTTATTATTTATCTTTTTGCGCATTCAGATCTAATTTATAAAATTTATCTAATTAATAAAATTAAAATAATTATGTAAACGGAATCTGGAATAAAGGAGCGTAAAAGGATAATAAAAGATTATAATGAAGGTCATAGGGTACCTTGTACATTTAGAGTACCATGTCCAAGAAATGTGTGAAATGGAAAGTAGGAAGATTGCACAGAGTAGTCCAGTTTACAAAATTAACTCTGCAGATAACAGTAACTACATGCAGTGCTATATTTGAGAATTTATGGCATTGCACAACGATACGTAGAGTACATAAAGCGAGAAAAAATTCTGGAAAAATGAAACGGTTCGTTCTACCTATCATTAACGATAACGTTTATACGCGAGATTTCTTGACCTCGTTGCGGTCATGAACGCAATGCCAATGTAGATAGTGTTCGCGAATTTTCAAATATCATTGGAATAACAGTTTTGCCACATATGTTCTTATTACTGAAAAATTCAAAATTTTTGAATTGATATTTTTTAAATCATTTACAGAAAAAATAGCGAATCCGAGAATCTCTTATTTACAATCTAACAAATTTATAAAACTTAGGAACACATAATTTATTTAAAAAGTTTCATAATATTATTCAAACATTTAATAGATTTATAAGACGAAAAGCAATATTTCTCTTATTTTACACTAGGTCGAATAATATAATAATAATTTAATTCAGCACATTTCAAACTTTTACTAGAAAGCAGCAAACGTGTGAGTTTAATTATATTATAAGTGAATATCGCAGCTGTGCTCACTTGAACGATAAAGTGCTAAAATATATTTTTGAACACTCTATATAAAATATGTTTCTCCCGAAAATTTAATCAATAAAAATTAAAAGTGATTTTAATAGTTT
Organism: Formica exsecta; assembly: GCF_003651465.1. Classification (NCBI taxonomy): domain Eukaryota; kingdom Metazoa; phylum Arthropoda; class Insecta; order Hymenoptera; family Formicidae; genus Formica; species Formica exsecta. The sequence continues at coordinate 709,704 of NW_021848451.1, read as the reverse complement.
CATGTATCGCGTTATCGTACACAGCAAGTATTTACGCCTCGAATTTACGCACATTGGCATGAGCCGTCGCTTTCAACCATCTATTATTATTTTACGGCGCCGAAAAACGAAACTTTTTACAGCCGATAAAGTTTTAACGAACTGCGAAACACTAGACAGTTATGAATAACTAAATGACAGTGGGCGCGAGGCAGGGCAACTCTCCAAATCTACAAAGTATTCAAGAGGTTCATTCAAAATCTCGCAGCTGGTCTCGTCATATTTGAGATTATATTTTAATTAATTACATCAAGCAATATTTAAACTTTATTCATTAACACATACAAATTGATAATTATTACTTAATGTATTCGAAAATTATGCTTTATAAAGTAATAAAATAATAAAGTAATTATAATTTATTTTAGGTAGAAATAATATATTCGGAATGAAGAGAAAAAATGTATTAAAAATATGTACCTCGTATTAAAAGTAATGCAATTTTTATGTAAATGCGTAGTCATATTTTTACAAGCTAAATAGATTTTATATATTTTACATATTTTACAATGGCTGATTAATCATTTGATATTTTGAGCTGGTTGGTCGTTTCTTATTCACGCGCATTTGCTTCTCTGTGTATGTCTCACACATATATCTCCCTCGCCTTTAGAGTATTGAAGTGTACCTGGATAGGCAAAAGCCGCAAAAACCGCCTATACTTGGCGGGGTGCATTAATCTTGCCGCTTTTACAACGGGTTTTAGCTTTCAACGCTCAGCTCGGGTTGCTTAAGCGGTGTAAGATTTGCGGTTTTCAAGCGTAAACTGTAGAGCTTGTAAAAATTATAATGCAATTAATATTCCATATATATCAATAAAATATTCTACAAAAAATTTGGTATTTTAAACGGTTTATCAGTTAATTTATTAAATTTATTCATAAACTTATATTATTTATTAATATTACACGTTACATATCCTGTAGTTTCAGCAATTATAATAATTGAATAAAGTATATTATAGAAATTTCGCGGCACACCTTTTGAGAACTATTGATGTACATTATGTAAAAAAGAATTGCTGAATAGTAAAAAATTTATATGTATATCAAGGATGTAGTTAATTCTTTTTCATTACAAAAACAATTTTATAACGATAGCGATGATAAAATAACACCGTCAGCAGTTTCTTGTTTAATTCAAATGCTAGAATAGTAATACGGGGATTTAAAATATTAAGATGGTCGTTATCCATCAAAAATTAATCAAGAAAAACATGTGATATTGATAATTTACCGGATTGTTTATTTATTTAATTATGGTTTACGCCATTATGGTTTACAGATGACGCGGACATGATTAGCCTGTTAATAGAGTACAGTCATGCCGAAAACTGTCAATGTCTCGTCACGCGGAATTTAAACGCATACGCGGAACGTAGAGCCGCGATAGTTAACTCGGGCACGGCACACATACATATGTATCTCTCTTTTTGCGGTGCGTTATTTATTTCGGATTTGAAATGAAAGAAATGCCAATAACCGATAGATACGCCGGGTGCAGTGACGCTTCGAAAAGTATCACGAGACGAGAAAGAGCGTTGATATTTACGAACGAGTGGATGCTACGTGAAAGGAATGGAGCAAGCAGACTTATCGGGAACTTTTATAATTTCTGTGGCAAACTTCTCTTGCGTTCTTTTTCCCTGTCTTTTTCTTTTCCTTCACTCGAAGCTACAGACATTTTTCTACTGCCTGATAACGTTCCGCGATTTAAACGGGATGCAGCGCGTTCGGATAATAAAAAGATTGTGTCCCGCGAGACAAAACGACGCTCGAGAATGCGAAGACTTTTATATACCACATATTACATCTTCGTCGTATAGCGGTGATCAACGACGATATACTGTTAAAAAGCCGTGTGATGTGCAAGTTTCGAAAAATTGTCACGATTCACCGTCTCCTCCTCCTCACCCTTCCATCTCCTTCTTTCTTTTCTTCGCGACATCTTCGATTATTCCGGCGAGCCGTCCCGAACTTTTCTACGCGCTCTCAATTTTCTTCGCCGTCTTTGCGAAAAAAGAGAAAATTTATAATGCCGCGTGGTAGGGAACGTTGCAGGAATAATTCGCAGGAAGTTGTCATTGTGTAAACTTATCAGTTTCTGCGAGATTTACAACGCACGTCGTTACATTTCCGTTTTTCGATGTTTGTAATTTCTTTTTTGCGTTAAAACTCTCAACGCTGACTTTAATGTATCGCGTTTGTGAGACGCTTTCTCTGCGAGAGATGAGAGCTGTATTAAAAAAGAAAACTTGATAATGTCAATTAATAAAATTGGCATGATATTAGTTGGTTTAATTACTCTGCGTGACGAAATTGAATGCTCTGGTAATAATTGCTAATGAAAATGCTTTCGAAGTTTATTGCATTTACTCGCCAAAATGTCACTGTATGGTGTGTACTCTGCACTCTAGTTAATGCTGTTTGCATGAAACATATTATTACGTGGGCAGATATTGCGGTATAAGCATTTGGCAATAATTTCTCAATATAGTAAATATTGTCATTATTAATTATAAAGTCCCCCTCTCCCTCTCCCACACATTGGAAAATTTTTTAAGTTTCTATGATGGTTTCTGATATAATTGAAATCTTATTATCTTTAGTCAGAAGATTTTAATATTGAGTTCTATATGATTATAAAATTTATTTCTCTTTTTGATGAAAAGAATAATCCGACATTACACGTTAGAAAAGATCATTTACATTGGTGTAACTTAATACAATTGCGCTATACTTTTTGTTGAATTAATCAATGTGAAAATAGGAAGAAAAGGAAAAAAATCAGTGTTTTGATTTTTCTATATTTTAACTTAGCTAATAATCTCTATCCATTTTTCCCAGAATATAAAAAGTAGTTTTAAATTGCTCTTTCTACCCTTCCCCTGATCTTTTCTTTTTTTTACAATCAAAACACATTTTCTTAATCTTGCGCAAAAAATCCTTACAATTAAAAAAATCTCGTGTCTTCTATAATAACAGCACAATTTAACAAATTCCGCAAATAAAAAAGAAAACTATTTATAGACAATAAATTCCGAAAAATCCGAGGTTTCCTCGGTTAACAGGCAAAGATTTGAGTACGTATGTTCAAGCATTGTTTAATTCGTCATCGTGATAAGTAATAGGGAGGTCCAATTTTAGTTGCACCCGGATAATAAAGCTGCTGGGATCTATTCATGAACGACACGTACGAGTGAGTTTACGTACGTGTCTCTCATATGACGATGCGGTCGTGCATTCGAGATGGTCGCCGCGCGTCGGAAAACGCGACCACTACGGCCAAAGGAGGAGAAGCCACCCCTTTCCCCTCCAACCCCGAGAGGAGAGTGGTTCTCGACGCGCTGTAGCTATTTGCTAAATACGTTGTTCAATTATTCATGTGTCAACGTTGCTTTCCTTCCGTTGCTATCCATACAGCTGCGGCTTATCGTCGAACGACTACCAATCTGTGCGAAGCAACGAAGAGCGCGCTTGACCCGCTCGCCAAGATGATCGCGATTTTTTACTGCCTTTCCCGGCGCTCTCAGAATTTTAACTTCCTGTTAGATGTGAAGTGTCTTAAATATTTTTGTCATTTAGATACGCATAAACAAAACAAGAGACTTCTAATTTCGTAAATTTAAAAAATTGTAAAAAAAATACTGGAAGAGATGAGTTAATAATGTCTACATTAAATTATATTCTCAAGTTCTTACGTTCAATCGATCAATCTAAAAGTGATAGGAGAAGGAATATTTAATAAAGTTCTTGAAAGAGAATTATGGTATTAAAATATCTTATAGTATCGTTTTTTTATACCGTTAATTATAAATGTACAGGACAGTAAAATTTTATAAAAGAATATTAATAAATCAAACTAATAAATTACAATTATAATGAATATTAAACTATGTATAACTATTCTTTATCTATTCGTAGATGTGGTAATTGTTTATCTTTTTATTCTACTTTAATATTCTTGTGATATATTGTTAATGAAAGTTGTCATAGGATTAAATGATTTATTCTACCATTTTCTCTATATTTTGAGAGAGATAAATATCTCTCCCTTGCATAAGACAACATTGTGTTTGAAATTTGTAAAATATATTTTTGTTTAATTATTCTAAGCAGTCGTGCAATAAATTGACATACTAGTTGATTTAACTGTGGTAAAACTCTGATAAGATGAAATTTTTCTTTGATAGTGTAAATTTTGATATTACGATTATACCAATATTTTTAATAAAAAAACCTTAATGTTTTTTTACAGACAATTTTTTATTAATAGCATTTTTAGATTGAAATTGAATATTGAATTCGATATTATATATTCGAAATTTATCTTCTGAAAAACATGGAAACTATATACATATTGACCAAAGTTTATTCATGGATTATTCGCTGTATTCACGGATTAATAATACTAAAAATATATATTTTAAAAAATTAGATCTGGTGAATATTGTAATTTTATAAAGTCCATACTACATCGTTGAAATTTTCCACACAGCATTTAAAAAAAATTTTTTTTTATATAAAATGAAGATATTAAGAGCCGATTCGGTAAAAGAGGGATATTTGATCATCGAGAGAAACATGATAAAAATTATTTTTTTTTATGTTTTGAGAAATATAAAAAAAATTTATAAATGTATTTAAAGTAGGACTCTCACGCACACACATAATTTTATTTCAATACAGCTTCTTTAAAGAGGAGAAGCTGACACGCTATTCTGAAATATATATAATCGAGAGCTCGCATTATTGCCAATTTGTCAAACTATTTCAACAGCTTACTTAAAGATTCACAGAACGTACGTACGGCATTAATGTAGTTGTAGAGTGATAAACCGTCGTCCCAAGGTTCCTCTTTCTCGCAGGACAGATTTGCTGGCCTTAAATCGTGACTGCGGTCCAGAGCTGCCAAACCATGCGCGAAAACTTGCACGCTATCATACACCAAAGCTGGTTCTGCCTGAAACATACGTTTCCTTTTGACAAGAGTTCGTGCTTTATGCATTTGCGTGCAAGGCTTTAGCTTCAAAAGAACTATTATATTGACAAGGTTTTCGTTACTGCAACGTGCAAATATAGGTCGAGTTTGGTTACGATTAAATTTTAACGAGACTCATTTTCAATTCTGTTCGCAGTTTAACGGGTCTCTCGAATATAATTATTATTCATACTTGTTACGGGCTGTGCGGCAATAATCTCTTGTTTCAATTTACTGTCAAAAATGTTTCTTAAAATGCAATATTAAACGGATTTATCATATTGAGAACATTGATTTTACTTACAAAGATTCAATTACACAAATTTATTTTTTGAAATTTAAAATTGTAAATTGATGCATTTTTAATTTAATAATCCTTGAAGTTATAATCCTCTCTCCCCTTTCTCTCTCTCTCTCTCTCTCTCTCTCTCTTTCTCTCATTAAATATTTTTTCAAATTTAAAATTCAGCACATTTCAAACTTTTACTAGAAAGCAGCAAACGTGTGAGTTTAATTATATTATAAGTGAATATCGCAGCTGTGCTCACTTGAACGATAAAGTGCTAAAATATATTTTTGAACACTCTATATAAAATATGTTTCTCCCGAAAATTTAATCAATAAAAATTAAAAGTGATTTTAATAGTTTCATGTATCGCGTTATCGTACACAGCAAGTATTTACGCCTCGAATTTACGCACATTGGCATGAGCCGTCGCTTTCAACCATCTATTATTATTTTACGGCGCCGAAAAACGAAACTTTTTACAGCCGATAAAGTTTTAACGAACTGCGAAACACTAGACAGTTATGAATAACTAAATGACAGTGGGCGCGAGGCAGGGCAACTCTCCAAATCTACAAAGTATTCAAGAGGTTCATTCAAAATCTCGCAGCTGGTCTCGTCATATTTGAGACTCGTTGATTAAATACATTAAATTATCAGAAAAATTTTACAAATTATTACAAACATTGAAATTGCAAATCGTATTGTTTTCCGATTGACGTTGAGATTGTTCAATATTTAACGGCGTTTAAGTGACTGACTATCTTCGCACGTTGAAGTTTTAACGAGCACGTGAAAGGCGGATTTACCCGACTGATGAATATTTAGGCGGTACTGAGATGCGGGAATGTTACATTTCCCTGGACCGAACTATAGTCGAGGCACTTTCGAAGCGCACGCTTTCACGGACGAGGAATTTTGAAACATCTTACCACATCTTCTCCCTTCGTCGTGGATTTATGGCGAGCTATAGACATCCGGGAACCAGCGCAAAAAAAGACGCGCTCTTTCCGTTTCCTCTCGTTTTATCGCTAACAGCAACGTCCTACTTCGTGCTTTTGTTATACGCCACGTTACATCGTCCAATCAAGAGCGGCAATTTAGGGAAGATAAGACTTACTCGGAGACTTTTTATTTTGTTCCTCGCTGAAACTGCGAAGGGAAGGATTCGTTTCGAAAATGTATATGATGGATCCGCGCGCGTGATATCCATTATTAATCCTTAAAATATTAAGAATATGATACAAAATAGTTACATTAACGCTCGTTATAAATGATGGAATTGAATTATGAAAGTTCTTTTTATTTTTAAAAAATCGCGAAACTTCCTCGTATTTTCTCGAAAATCAAATCAATAAATTTCCACTTTGAATTTCTAGATTTACGACGACTATATAACCGTTGAATTTTTCTATTCAGCAGACAAATCAATGCAAATACGTCTTTCCGGATATAAACGGGAGTGAGCAAATTCATACATTTTCTCGGGATGGCGATTGTTAAAATATACTAATGCGATTCGGAAAGAATGGAAATGGCCGATGACTGCGGCGTAGATATACGTCAACGGCGCGTCGCGGAATTTCGATGTGCCGTCGCGTATGGTGCCAGACCGTCGCGGGATGGAAATGGGCGCCAAGAGGATACCGCGGGGGTTAAGTTGGCGGCAAAACGCGGGCGAGGGAGCAATCTCGTTTCAGAACGGGCGAGATCGCGAGTTTACATCATCGTACGTAAACGCGGTTACTTCCGCGTGCGTATGACAGGCCGACATTCCGGCGGCGGGGGCGGCGTCCACTTCCGGCGCTTGATTCCAACGTTCTATTTGCATAGGGACGCATCATTCCGACTCTGCGGAAGAAAACAAAAAAAAAAGACTACAAACGTTTGCGTAATAAACGCGTCGACGGCGCACTACCACAGCGCTAACGAGAAAAAAAGAGGATCGCCTTTTCCGCAAATATCTATGGAGTAGTATCCGCATTGTATTGCCGTTTTGGACACGAAGCGCCGGTTGCAAAACGAGTTGGTTTTCGTGGTCGGGAAATCTTTTAGCTCGGCCACTGATGTTGTTGGTATTGTCCGCGTGTTCGTGCTTGCGGTCCGTCGCATCTGCCACCCATGTTTCGCAAAACCATTCTTATCGCGCTCTCGGAGAGAAACACAATAGATTAATTCTACGAATAAATACATCCGAATTATCCGAAATTGATCATGCCGGCGCGATGTACAAGCAGTACATTTTTTTATTATTAAATATAAAATAAAATGCGCAGATTTAAAAAAGAGGAAATTGAATCGAATACTCTTGTGTTAAGATCGTCGAACATATGTATATGTATATCCGAGTTTGCTCGAATTCAAAGAATTTCCGCAGCATTTTCTTCTCGAATGTACACGTTATTGTTCTCCACTTACCGTAATCCTCTTCATAGATAATGGCCACTCTGGTCCAGTTTAGGAAGGACATGAGATCCTTGAACGCTTTGTTAAGATGATCTGGAGCGGGATATAGGTTAATGCTGAACTCCTTAAAAGTGGGCTCGAAATCGACCCGCGCTTCGAGATGAGGAACGTCCAATGCCTCACATATGCTTTGTATGTGAGCGCCTAAAAGTGGGTCGGACGGCCCGAAGATACCTTGTACCGACCTGGATAGTTGCTTGCAGGCTGCAATCACAAAATTATAAACGCTCTAAAAAATTTAATATTTATTGTTAAAAGGATATTATTGTATATATTTAAAAGCCCAACAAATATATAATATTTTTTACGTTAAACTGATTTATGTTTGGATTTTACTAAAAAAGCTTAAATTAAAAATTTAAACGAATAGATATTTTGATTGTTTTTTCGCCAAATTCTTATCAGATATTAGATATCTTAATATAGACTATTATAAAGTACGTATTTTTAGTCAATTTAGTACATCTTTTTTAAAGATATTAGACTATTAAGAATAAATATATATATAGACGAATATGGCAATGATACCATGAGATAGGCGACGAAGATGTCAATAGGGGCACAGGGGCGTGCTAAAACGGAGATTGGAGAACGACTGCCTCTGACACGTCGATTTCATATTTCTAGATGAAGCGCACTTAGAAGTTCTGTATCAGCGAAAGCTTTTGGTAAATCGATGACAGACATTTTTGCGAGGGATCCTCGCCACTATTCTTCCATATAATGTTGCATAATATTATTGCTGTTTTAAAAAAAATACATTAAAAACAGTTTTTAAACTATCGATTTTCTTTATTGGATGTTTCGTCGCGAACAAATCCGATAGAAAATAATGGCATAAAAATTTTAAGAGTTTGTATAAATATACATTAGAAATTATGAATAATGCAAAATATAAAAAACATATGATAAAATTAAAATAAATCTTCTTCAATAAGCATTAATTTTTCGGACAATTTAATGTATAATATAATGAGAATATATCTTTTTTCTTGTTGTTTATAGATTATACGTTTTATTAGTTTTCTACTTTTATTGTTAGATTCAATAATTAAATTTATCTATAAACTATAATTTGAATCAGAGTTTAATCAACTCAGAAAGTGCAATTTGCAAGCAGTTTGCTGTAATCGAGTAACATGCCAGTACAGAAAACCAATACCAACGTGCGATTATTTATGTTGTACATTTATCCATTATGCAAATTAAAATATGACCAACATTTTGAAAATGAAGCAAATATAAACGCAAATTGCAGAAACATGATCAAATAATATGTTTGGAATACAATACAATGATCAACGTGCAACGAATAATTTTTATCGAAGAAAGATCAACGTATGATTTATGAGCTTTCGATCTATGCATTCCACGGTGAATAGACGGTGAATTGATACATTCCTTTAACGTCTCAACTTTCATATCCATTATACTTAAAAAGGGCGAGCTCTCCGAATAGCGTCGTTATTCTCCCTTACATCGCAGATTATTCCTGGCACGCTTATAAGGGCGAGCCGAATTGAAGAATAGATAAGTTGGATTTTGGTAGTACTATTTCTACGTCCAAGAAATCGCTGGTTGGGTTTTATCGCGATATCCTGAATTATTCACAAGCATTTCTTTGTTTTCTGCTGCGGATCATGGCCCGCGGATTCACTGAATTCTACGCACGTTACGGCATATCACAAACAACGTACATCTTTACGGAATTAACTTTCTCATTTTATCGCATTTTTTGTTTACAAAACGATTGTTAATTTAATTAATAAATGATTTTATTAAAACACTTACACAGAAATAGATGATTTACAAAAAATAAATTATTTATAATTATTATATACATAATATTATACATATATATATTTTTTGTTTGTTTTTTTAATAAAATAATTTATTATTAAACCAAAAATATTTTACCATTTCTCATAATAGCTGATCGTTAATATAAGGAGATGATAACGAAGTGAAACAATTATCGTGGCAATAGCGCTGAATTACATAGATAATGTAGATTAAAGTAGATTCGCGTTTTTCTTTATGCCCAGAGAAATAAATCCAATAATTTTAATGGAACAGGAATTTTTTTGAAAGATTGCCAAAGGAAGAAAAAAAAAGAAACAAGAAGAAGGAAAGCGATTAAATGTACTTGATCTTTCTCTCTCTGTCTTTCATTATTTATATAAAATTTTTACTGTACTATATTATTATTATTTAGAGATAGGTTGTGATAATTCTCTCTCTCTCTCTCTCTCTCTCTCTCTTTCTCTCATTAAATATTTTTTCAAATTTAAAATTTGATAGGGTTTTAAAATAATTTTAGAAAGAGTAAGAAAGAGAAATTTAGAGGATTTTAGAGAAGAGAGAAGATTCACACGTATAAATTTAAATATATTGATTTTTTTATCTTAATATTTTGGAGAATTCTGATAAATTAAAAGAGCCCATTTAGCGTTTTTAGCAGATGGCGACCATCTTCGAAGTCTTTGCGAGAAAGCTGTGCTTGGTGTGCTCAATTGATCCAAGTTAATGACGTTGCGGCGCTAGCCGCGGGCGAAACTCACTTAATTACTGAAGGGCTGACAAAGCTCGAACTGGACACACAGACTCTGCTGACCGGTTCGGTCCCTCTCCGACTTTTCAGCCCTTCTGCTTTTAGTCTCTCGTCTACATTTGCTCGTAGCTATTACATTGGAATTCAAAGCAATTCCATTTTGTAATCGTGTGAAATTCACAATATTACAGAATTTAAAAACATATAAAATATTGTGATAACAAACGATGTTATATATGTAACATTGACATATTGTATTCGTTATTTCGTATAATTTGTAACTAGTAGGAAATTTCTTGACCGATTTGTTTAAAATTTTCTTCATCAAAATGGGAATCGAAAGATATGGAATTTGGTATCACAAATTATTGATAAGTAAATATTATCTTGAAATTTATAAAAAGACGGAAAAGAAATTTTCTTTGATGAAAAAACTTTCTGAAATATTTTATACATATAAAGTTTACGTGAATGGCGTTATAACTTTTTTAATACGATTTTCTATCTGTTCTACTGCGCACACACGCTTGAAGGCAATCGTGTTCTTAGAATTAGACCTGTCGTCTGACGTTCAATATGGTCCGTAGAGCTCGCAGAGTGAATTTTATCTCTAAAATCTTAGTCTCTGCAGCGCTACATTTGTTATCAGGTAAAAGAGAAAAAGAATTTAATCTCTTTTGTTGCATTGAACATAACTTGAAATTTCCACCAACCTGAATGACTCCGGTTTTGTTCAAGATGGCATGACCAATAGCTGGCTGGAAACGTTCCATCTGCTTGAGTACGTCGGCAACCTTGGGTTCCTCGAGATCCACCAAGCGAAAGGCCGTCATATTCACGCTGTTATATTTGAAGTCTTCTAGATCGAACGTTTCTATATCCTGTAAAAAAACAAACAGAAAAAAGATTCGTTTATATCATTTCAGTTCCAGTTTGTATTCGCAATTTATCGAAGTTTTTGATATTTCAAAGTTTGACCTTTTTTGTGTTTTCTGAATAAACTGTCATCTCATAATAGCGGAATGTCAAAGTTTTCGACATATACATATATATTATATATATCGATTATATATATCGAAAATTATATATTCCCTATTAATATATTTTAAAATTTATATTTTAATGCGCCTTTAATAATATATTTTACAAAGATCATGGAAAATAAGTAAACTTATTTGATTTGGATCGTTTTTCTGGTAAACAGATAGAGCTCTGGATTTATTGAACACTTTCAAAAATGATAAGAAATTTGATTGCCTCGACCATAGCTAAGGATATTTAAGAAAATATAGCTGGGCTAAATCTCTTTTTCTCGTTCGTGACATAGTTGCAGGAAGGCGGCTGAATTGAAGGAATAATAAATGGTTTCAAAAATTGCGCGGTCGTTATCGTGATTGCAATCGTTATAGCGTAACCAATACTAGCCGCCTTTTTAGGTTCTCTGGCTGGAGAAGCTTGAGAGCGAATATGATTTATAATTATACGGTGATGCATCGCGCGCTCGCGACACAGATCGTTAAAGTAAATAACGCGGCATTTTTGCCGCGAGGTCGTTCACCGACAACCGCGCAGCTGCATAGCAAAGTTGACCATGAAATAAATAAAAACTCGCGCACATTCCTAAGCGATTTCTTCTTTTGCTGTCGCTTTTATACTGCTCTCTTAGGATCGTTTTAAATCCGCTGTCCACTCTCTCAAATCGCGACATAATTGCGCCGGAAGAAAGTTCCGTAACGTCCTTTGTGAAAATGATTTATTCAGAAATGCTTGAATGCATTTTTTAGGCGAACAATCTTTAATGGAAATTCGCATAAAAAAAGAGCAACACTTTTTTTTTTTTTAAGACATTGCATGTGTGCGGTGGCGAAGATTTTTTTTAATCAACATTAAAATGTAACAATATATACGGCTCCATTAAAAAAAATTTATTACGGAAGATTATTTTATTAAAACCAACTTATTTGCAAACTATAATAATAATATATCTTGGATCATTATTAGCGTTAAGTTGACTACGCGTTTATTAGAAATTTTTATTAAATAATTTGCTTAAAATTCTTATATTAATATAAGATATAATCTATTAATCAGTAATCGATCGCAAGATGAATTCTGTAAATAACTCTATTGCTTCGGGTTGTCATCTTGTAGCGCGTATGTATCATGTCTCCACTATTGTTGAGCTAATGGAATATAATACAGTCAATATTTGATAGATACTAAACATACGTACGCGATACGAATTTGCGTACTATAATTACGACAGCTTTTGGTCCCATGTATGTTAATCTTGATCACATAATGTAACAACATGTCGGAAATATCATATTGTTAATCCAAATTATCTACTCATTTTCTGAAATTACAGATGAATTAATAGAACTAAATCCGCCGGAAATCATTTCAAGGCGCGCTACAGCCCGAGGAGTTAATATCTACCGTCAATTAATCAGAACATATTTGTGCAGGAACGAGCTCATGCAGCGATTCGATTCCTGGCGAGTTTGTCGCCGCAAAATTCGAAGGGGAGATACGTCGCGTGCGCGCTCGTGTACGGTCACGTAGGTCACGCATGTACGGCACGCATACATATGTATGCACTGCGCAAGAACGCACGGTTGAACATGTCTCTATCCTTCAACCGTACATACGATTTGCAGTAGGTACAGCACGTTTGCGCGTCATAACTTCAGCTAGAGCCGCGGGGTTTTTACGCGCCGCTAATTTCACTTAAAACAGAAATTTCGAATTGGGATGGCAGATTGGAATTCCAGTCGCGCGACTGAAAAGGCGACGATACTATCAAAGAAGAGCGATATGCCGGACGCGTGGTAACGCGAGCGAACTTTCTGGACGCATATAAGAGGTATACTCTCGATATATGCGTCGCTCCGGGATGTCTAATTTCTACCACCGTTCGTTCTCTAAGACCCCAACGAGGGGTAATATACATAATAAGCCGTATATAGTGTACAAAGAGACGTGGGATTGCCAGGAATGCGAAGTATGTCGGTTATGAAGATGATGAATGGTATACTGAACACGTAGAGTAGTTTCGTCTTCAAGAACTCCCATTCGTTTGGAAGGGAGGCACCTTCTCTCATCTCTTAAATTTAAATGATATTACGCGTGCTTGGTTAATGTTGGATGAAACGAATCTTCGTCCACGTTTGTCACTATGGTCTATTCGCGTTTAATAGGCTGTTAGTGACCACATATAATACGCTTAATTAGAATGTGTTCCATTATATCCGATAAATACTACAAATTCTCGTTAGTATTTATAGTCAATTACAATACATTAATTAAATATTCAAATATTGATTGGATTGAGTTTTGAACCGAGAAATAGGTTTATCTATTGATCTAAATGGATTAAGGATTATATATGATATATATACAATCCTTAATCCATTTAGATCAATAGATAATATATATATATATTTTTTGTTTGTTTTTTTAATAAAATAATTTATTATTAAACCAAAAATATTTTACCATTTCTCATAATAGCTGATCGTTAATATAAGGAGATGATAACGAAGTGAAACAATTATCGTGGCAATAGCGCTGAATTACATAGATAATGTAGATTAAAGTAGATTCGCGTTTTTCTTTATGCCCAGAGAAATAAATCCAATAATTTTAATGGAACAGGAATTTTTTTGAAAGATTGCCAAAGGAAGAAAAAAAAGAAACAAGAAAGAAGGAAAGCGATTAAATGTACTTGATCTTTCTCTCTCTGTCTTTCATTATTTATATAAAATTTTTACTGTACTATATTATTATTATTTAGAGATAGGTTGTGATAATAATTATTTTTTTGCTGCTTCATTTTAATTTGTTTTATTGCCGTATAGTGACGCACGGATATATACCATTCGAAATAGATATCACAAATTTCGAAACGCGCGATTCACACGTATACAGAAGTTGGATCCGAGGCATTCTCTCTCATCTCGATAATAAAGGATATTATTGAGAGCTGCGCGCTCGCTTAGCTCTTGAGAAAACCGCTATTTCGCGCGGAAACGCTTGTTCTCACGGATACGTCTGATTAAATTGTCGGGATGGTTTGTTAAAAAGACGCCGACAAATACGTTGCCGAACGCGCTATTTCGTAGAATGCGCGGTAGTGAAATTTCCCGTCGCGCTGCTCTGTCGTTGATTAAATCGAATGCTTCGCTCGACGAGAGTAAATAAGAATCGTTGCCTCGTTACGATATCGCAGTTTTGTTTAACGAACCGGCGCTTATCCATTTTGTGATAATGAGCGTGGCAGTTTCCGCACAAAGAACCACGCCGGAGCTTCGTCATGACTTTTATGAGCTCGATATAATGCACGGCGCGATCATCCCCCACAATTTCGCGAATTATCGTAATTAAGGAGGCGATCTGTATGGCGGTCTTGAAAATGTCCTCCCTTTGTATTTTAATTGCTCCAGACGTCCCGTTAAATCAATAATCACTTTGAACGATTAACTTTATTTAAAGAGAGAATCATATTCTATCAATTATATTTATTATTTGAAATAAAGAATATAAACGTTTTTAATTAAGGAAAAGAGATTTGATCATTTGATTTTGATATTTTCACACGTAATTGTCAGAGCGAAAAAAGTGTATTTTATTCTGCATTATTTTAATAAATAATCTGATTTACAAAGATTTAGTTTATAAACTATATTCCTCGTAAATTCTTCTTGTTGACAAAGGATTTAATCTGATTCGATACAAGTTTGCAACGTGCGTTTGCGTAAGTTAGCTTTTCGGGGCACAAAAAACTAATTAATGCAAACGCCACAAAATTCCGCGGTTTCCCTGCGATCATCGTCGTAATACGGATGAAGGATCCGGTAAACATTCCATCTCGTTAGTTTCGTCATTAAAAGTTACGTAAGCAGCTTTGTGCGCTCGTATGCCCGCGAAACTTTTGCGTACGGGGGGATGTGGCAGTTTGAGTTACCAATGAATTAAACTGACTGATAATGGGTTGTAAATCTTTTTAAAAAGTCGTCGCAATGCCGTTAAGGGAGCGACCAAGAGAAAGGAACGGGATATTTGGGATGAGGTTGTTTATTAGGATTACGAGTGCAACGCGCGCGCGAGCGGAGCTTTTTTGCGTGAACGCTGAAAAATAAAATCCGGCAAAATAATCGTCATTTGGTTAGCTGCACGGCATTTCTAGTCCTCTAGAAAACGGAATCTTCCATTAAAGTGTTCCGCCTCGTTGACTCGGGGCTGCCGCTCCTTAAAGTTATCCAATCAATTTCCCTGGTTTAGGTCCCTTCCGATTTCTATCTTCCTTTGTTTTCCACTTTCGCGGTGACCCGAACGAAATTACACCTACGACGCAACTTGAAACGAAATTTGCGCGAGGTCTACAACGCGCATGAGAGTCGACAATATTTTTTTGGCATGAAGAAAAATTAATAAAAAATCCTTGCACTTCTTATCGCAAAAGCAACTTTCATTTCTCCTCACAACGCGAGAAGTTGAAACGAAATTTGTACATCCGATGCTAGAGGGAAGAAAATTTTTCTTGGCATAGCAAAAGTATGAACTTTTATTTTAAAATCTTTTGTTATTAGTTTTCGAAATATCATATTTTTAGTGATTTAAAATTAAAATTAATTTTTTTCAGTTTTGCTACCAATAATTTATTGGATTCTTACACACTGTCGTGCTTTATAAAATTAAATACTTCATCTTTGTGATTGATTTTTTCAAGTAAAATTCCATCAAAACTAAGCGAACATAAAAATTCACTTAAACTGAAACAAGAGGAGTAATAAAATATCTATGGTGGTATGTTACAATTATTCTTAATAAATTAAAGTATCTTATATAAATTCATGCTAGGAAGAAAAACAATGATCATCTTGCTTTCATCTATATTGCTTCATCGGATATTGTGCTGAGCCAGTAGTTGCCTTGACAATCGATTAACTCCCACGCGCTTTACTCGGCTGTCCAGTAATACGTCACAATACCTCGTAATCCTTACCAGATGCACTCAGAAATGCATAGAGGATTTTCTCGAGTCGAGTGTTTCGCAGCGAATTCAATTTCCTGCCGAGTCTGTTCCTTGCACCGACACAACAGACATTGGAGAAAATAAAGAATACGTATAAGTAACAATTTTCTCAGGGATAAATTTTACAGGACGTGTCTAAAAGCTTTTGTAAGATGCAGTTCTTTTATATTTAAAAGCTCTCTGGCTCGATATAAGACCGAAATATACGAAAACATCGTATTCATTTATTTCATCGGAAATTCTAATCTGCAGAAATTGCAATAGAGTTAAAAGCAAAAATAAAACAAACTAGTACGAACTAGAGAATTTCTGTATATGATTTTTCTGTACAAAGATATGTTTATTTTAATTATCAAAAAAATATCAAGGGTGTTTTAACCCTTTCATTCAGAAATCCCTAGGATACACAAATATCTCTAATGTCTTCTGCCTCAGCGGAATAAATATTTTAAAGTCTCAATCCATTTGAAAATTTCCGCACGAGAAAATCCAAATCGTGGACACATTAGAGTGAGGATAACGTAACGACTGCGAGCTGCGATTACTTTTAGGTAGAATGCATCGCGGCCTATTAGCCGGCGAGTCAGCCGAGTTCGCGCGCACACAACATTAAACTCGTGCAATGCTTGCGGGATGGGAAAATGTGTACAGGCATCTTCCCGTCCTCTCTTGTATGGGAGATTTATTGCGGGGTGAACGCCAAAGAAAAGTTGGAAAAGTTGCGCGGTTCGACATGGCTCAGCCCCGTTCGCGAAAGTGGAAGGAAGCTGAGCAATCTTTTCAGCCGCACCTCATGTCGTTTCAAACATGCCGTGGAGGAA
>NW_021848451.1:670741-692496 GCF_003651465.1 Formica exsecta | reverse complement strand
AGAGTGCGTCGGTTTGCGTTACGCACAATGGGATTCCATAGGCATATTTATGGCCGAATATTTCCCTCTTAGGGAAAAGCCTAAGAGAGTGTAAATGGTTACCAGTGAAGTAGCGAGATAGCATTGCTATCAAGATATAAATATGACATCCATTTATCACATTTATGCATTATGTATTATGTACTTTGATATATTTAATTATTCACAGAGAAACAAAATATGCACTCTCATTTTTTTGAATAGAATCCTATAAAAATTTTACTTATATAACTTTATTCAAATTTTATTGTTATAGTTATTTATATTGTGATATCCTCTTCAAAAAAAAAAAGATAAGAAATTCTCGAGAGACATTTCAGTGAACTTGGGAATCGCGACATAAACACGGGTTCATCGTGATCTTTTTTATCTTGCTTTAGTGGGTTAAGGATCTTTTGCCGTGCTTCGGGAAAAAAATTTTATGTGTTCCCTGGATAGTTACATAATTTAATGCTCGAGTGTAATCGTTGTATCATATTCACGAGCTCTATCTATCAGCGGTTCTCCAGCTATGCTCTTTCCAATTTACGGAGTCTTCTCTGTGTTACTGTAAATTTTATCTCACCGAACGCTGATTGTACGCATTCTTATCAATTATTCTACAACATTTAACATTTATTAAATTATATATGGCTACACATTTATTTCTTCCGGACAAGAAAATAGTGTTTTTATCGTAAGCTCGCGAAGCGCTTGAGAGCCGTTTGATACAAATCAAACATTTGGAATCTTCGCGCAATACGATGTAGAATTTTCTAAGAAAACACATTCCGGAGAGACATGGCTCCCGCGGCGAATTCATAACCCTCCAGCCGAGTTGCCGGTTGCGCGAGATTTATCTTTCGCGTCCGCGATCGCGCGAGAGACACTGTTATGGTTTCGGCTCTCGTAGTCGATCCGGTTTCGTGTTATTTTACATAAATCTGAAGCTACACCATGTCGCGTGCGACGTCCTCGCGCTGTAATTCACGCTATAGGCGGCCGCGCTAACTGAATTGCTTTCACCAGGCTTCCTGCCAACTTTTAAGCTCGCGTGTCAAAGGCACGAGCACCGACATGAGATTCACGTCGCGCTCCAACCGCCAGTCTTTTGATCGCATTAATATGAAGATTAAATTAATTAATTAGTTGGTTCTAGATACAGTATTACGTCAGTATTCCCGACCGCCAGCTGACATGCACGAGCAAAACTGATTTATGTTCTTTGCATCATGTAAATTATAATTGCATGAACTAAATACATGTTGATTTATATTATCGCATCTGGCGTCAAATGGGAGATATAAATTTACGTCATATTCTAAACTGGCCCTTAAACGTGATGATTTGCTATGATCATTGTACACAGTTAGCGATTATCAGCTTGTGCGATTAATTAATTCCCGTCATAGATGATACGTAAATGCATCGCGGCGATAGCTATTTATCGAAGCAAGTATATCGCGCGACTTATTTGTTTTTAAAATAAAAATCAAAGTAAGAGATTTAAGAAAGAAAAATCGTGATACATTAACAGTTTATTAATAATTAATTTGGATTACAATTGTCGGAGATATGATGTTATATTTGCTAACAGATAGTACAAAAATACGCTCTAAGGCGATTACTACCTTGTATATATTATAACATAGATTATAACATATACTATAACATAGATATACAAATAAATATTTTCAAGTTAAAATAAGAGTTCTGCAGAATGTAATATTTGAAAATATATTATCCTCTTATTGACTTGATTGCACGACAGATTTTGATAAAATAAATCATGCGCATAAAATATGCGTGAACGCTCGAAATATACTTATCATTATCAAACAGTCGATATATGATGCCTTTTCATTATTTGTATCACTCGATTCGACGGTTTGTATATTAATCCGCGCTCTCAAAAGGAACGAATATAAGTTATACTTGAATAATCGAAAATTGAAGACGAAAAATTTTAAACGCTAAATATATTCGCGATTCCAAACACATTTACAGTAATATTATCCATAAATATCGCGACTTGTAAATTTCATTCCGTATCTCTTAAATTCCTCATGTCAAATAAATATATTATGCAAACTTATGCTTCGATAAATAGTCGTCACTATATGTGTCACTTATTGAAATTTATCGCGCTATTATTAGCTATAAGAGGCCGATATATTTTCGAATAAATATTATCCTTTACGGAACTATAATTTTAATTCGTATGTTTATTCAATTTTGTGAATTTCGTAATATAAATTAATATTTGTACTAGAGAATCAAAGCATACAGTATTTGTTAACAATATATGTAGCATCGTATCTTTGCGATAGCGATCCATTTTACATAAGTGTTAATGTCAATGTAGTGTAAGTGTAGTAGCAATGCGGTGCCATTACTAGCAGATATTGTATTACCGCGACGAGTGGTGTGTAAATTTGATCGCGCAACTTTCGAGCGCTGAACAGATCGTAGCTTTGATCATAGTTTCCGCATTATTCCCACTTGCAATACACATAAAAAGTTTCACGTCATGTACGAATATTGTTGGGAATGTCGTGAAAGTTGCCGCGTGGCTGTCATAGTTTAATTAGCGCGATAATAATAATAAACCGTGTTTTCGTGCTTGCGCCATAGAAGAGCAGCCAAGAAGAAACATATAAGAAAAGAGAAAGAAAAAATATCCAGTGACAAAGCAATCCCGGAGCAAGCAATTTATAATTAATTATTTAATTTATTATTTGTTTCTATATTCAAAAGGCTTATTGCTTTATCTTTAATTACATTATTCAGAATAAAAGTAAAACGATAAAAAGATTTTAATATTACGCACCTGTTACTTGCTTGGAAAATAAATGACACTGCAATTATCCGCTATATTAATTTGGCTGTGTTATCAATTACTGTCACTGCTTTCTGAACCATGTCGTAAGTCATGTCGTATCTTGTAAACGCGAGTTTACAAGTAACAATTAATTAAAAATTAACGCTCTAACAAATTAATTTTTATTATCTTGTACCTAACCTAATTATTATTTTTTTGTTCTTTAGTTACTTTGATGCAGTTTAGAATATTTTTCATTAACTTATAATTCCGAATATGCTGTAAAATTGTGATAGTTAAGTAGTTAAGCGATAACACTAATGCAAGGAAGCATATTACAGATAGTGTCGGTCTCTTGTCGCTTATTCTATCAGTTCCTATTAGACAATGAAGTCATGCCTTATCATCATTCCGTAACGATTATCGATACGTTCTCATATAGAGAATTGCACTCGAGTTCTATTGACGTAAACTCACGAGGAAGATACAATAGATAATTGCTCGTGTAAATTTAATATAACCCTTGTAAGATAATACTTCTCATTATTTCTATTTCTCACATTACTTCTATCTTCTAATAGTTTATTATATTCTTACCTTTCTTGGACGTGCGGAACGAGTCGTCTTTAGGCACATATTGTATATCGTAAACCAATGTCGTATTTGCCAGGAGAGTCTTATCCTTGTTGATCTTGTAAATGGCGTACTTGAACGCCAACTCTGATGGGCTATCCTTTTGATCCTCGGTAAAAATCGCTCCTGCAACAATTTGAATAAATGTCTTCTTTAAACGTGCTGGTCTTTTATCTCATATCTGGGATCCTATAATATTACACATACAGTATAGCCACATGAATTATTAATATTATATATGTATATATTTACAATTTAAATAACTGCGTTGTGTGTGATAAGACATTATTTTTAAAAACGCAACAACGATATATAATATATAGAATATCGATTTCTCTTTATTTAAAAATGATATAAAAAATATGTTAGATTGTATATATACAAGCTACATATATATGATATATACATTTTGAAAACATAATTTATGATAAGAGAGAAATTGGTGAAACTTTGCAGTTACACCATTTTGATCAAAAGTAAATATGTATTTAGCATTTAATCACACATATAATTTATTAATTTTATTTAATTAAAATCTATTACAGTAAAAAATGACACTGAAAGGAATCAAAATTGATCAAAGCGGTTCTGTTCGTGAATGTAATTTTCTTACAAAGAGGCCTTTATCTCGCGACTCTTAATAGGCGAATAGCAAATTTCAGCACGTTCGTTAATTGCACGTTCATTTTGTCGGTGATAGGAAGTACGGAATTTTATTTCGGAATTACATTATATCTCTCGAATCGCGAATGAAATTTTCGCGGGGGGAAACGCGTCCACGCCAGAAGCAAGATAGAGTTGGTAACACGACGAATCTGAAAAGAAAATTTCAGCTTTGCTAAAAGAAACTGAATTCATTGGAAGTTATAAGTTATAACGGAGTTCGTGAACTTGCAATAACGACCTCGTCCGTATCTGTCATACATATCTACATACATATACAACGTTAAGGTACCGCGCGATTCTCCCCTAAATTTAATTAATGACTTCATCACGGGCGCAGCTCACTTCGAACGCGAGTTTTAATTAAATTCGAATAATTACCGCGGCCAAAACCGCGCTTACGATATCAGAAAGTACTTTGGTGAAAACTACTTCTCGTAAATTAAACGTCGAATTTGCGTCAAAAATAATCAATATTAAAAATTACATTTTATGTCATGTAATTAATAAAATCATTTTATCATTTACAATTAGTATAAAACCATATTACGTATTTAATAAAAATTGATTGAAATAATTGATAATTAAGTTGATCTTGATGAATAATAAGATAATTGATGAAATTATTCTGTTAATTAATTCGCCAATTAAAATCTACCTTATAAATATTACATTTTTTCTCAACTCTAATAACATTTCTTAAAGGCAAGATTGAAGAAACGTCGGTTGCAATCAGGTGAATGTAATTTGAGAAACGAAATAACGATTAAATGCTTCTTTATTTACGCTGATGCATCTTTAAAGTGTAAGTATCGATTCAAATGTTTCGCTGCCGTTGAAAACTAACATTTTTATAAAAATATACGTAAGGAATAGAACGCGCGCGCGGAACCATAATTGACAGCTCTTAATTCGTATCGTCCTTCATTGTCGCTCATTAAGAAATTTCGACGACGCAAATCTCTGCTCATTCAAAGGTAGCTTAAGCGAAGGCACTTTGCCGCTCGAAAATTGCTTAAGGCGTTATATCGGTTCGCTATTCTTTACATCGCGGCCATTTTTATAATTGCAGTAATCAACTTCATACTTTCAAACCTCTTTTTTGTCTTTCTCATTCGAATTGGCCAAATAAAATGCTTTTCAAAAAAATGATACATTTTTTCACATTAGCTTTATTGCGATTAATCTATCTCGAAGTAATCCGACCTTTAATCCCCCGAAGCGCTCTTCGCTAGGTAACTTCAATTTCCCGGCTTTATCTTGCAGCACGTGACTGCTGCAGCGTTTGAGTTTTTATACGAGTGGTCATTTCTTCTTCTATAAAAAGAGGGGTTTTTTTATAAAAGCGACTAGGCACATAATTATTTTGAAATAAAAATATTTCTGATATACTATTCTAATATACTTATGTGTGTCTTCGATATATTAAAAGTACTACACACATACATCGCTTATAATAATCTAGATTGCAGCAAAGATTTGATTGCAATATATTACTAATTTATAATTACATATAAAATAAAAAAATTAAATTTGAATAATTATTGCGATTAAAAGCGCGTTCGCATTTGTTTGTGTTACATGAAAATTTGTCTAATTATTTCGTCTTATCAAAATATACATTCATTCCAAAAAGGTTTCTTCGCTATTCTAAATTCTTATGCAATTATTAGAATATTATGCAGTAATATGAGAAATTGCATTTAATCATAATTCGTTTATAGACATGCAAATTTATCTTTGTCACGCTCGAAATTTTCAAAGATAAGACTCTTCTGTCGGCGAATCAATCTTCGTCACTCACTTGGAAAGAAGTCAGTGATAATTACATGAAGCCAATTATCTTTTTTGAAACGATGCCATTGGCAGGAACTATTTTACGCGAATATTTAAACCCGAATGTTTGTAATTTTTGAAGACATATTCTGTTCCAGATATGCGCAGAGTAGGATTATTTTGAATGTCAATTTCTCCTTATAATATTATGTTAGAACATCGTTTAAATTTTTATGCTTTGATTCAATATTTTCAATTTTTATCGATTAATCTCATTTCTACCAAAATCTTTATAAAATTTATTTACAAAATTTTGCATTCCTATCATAGTTTTTAATTATAAATTACATATAGTAATTGTTCAATAAATTTTCTGCTCTCTCTCTCTCTCTCTCTCTCTCTCAGTCTCCCTTTTATATTTAATTAAACAGTTGAGCTGATATTATTTTAATAATATTTGACAGAAGCTTATACTGTACTTAGCACGTAGCTATGCGACGGACATTAACGTGGCCATATCTGAGTTCAACCGCATTACAGCAATTGTGAATGCTCTACAACAGAGTTGCATTGTTCTCTCGAGTGCCGTGAAATACAAGAGTAGACTGGGTGTTTTGATGATGGTGCCATTGCTGTTAGGAACGATCAGCACGAATGACTCTCTTAGGCATCTATCATCTCTTTTTGTATCGAGCAGACATTTTTTTTTGTATGTCGTGCCATCGAATATAATAAGATTTCTACAAAATTCATCGATTTCATTTTGATGAAAGGTTATTAGAGTACACAGATTTTACAATTAGTAAAATTTAATGCATATATATCGAAAGAAATTATATTCTTTTTCAGTTAAAGACATTTTTCATTTATATATTTTTATTTTATTTATAGATATCTTTATTTCTCCGAGAAATCATTTGTGACATTATATGTTTTGTAAAGACTTCTATACTCGCGTACTTTGTTGTCATCGGGCTCACAGTGAAGCCTCTTTTCAGAGAAGTATAAATGCCAACTTTTATTAAAATGGAACGCGCTTCCGACTTGAGAAAAATCGGAGATAGCTTGAATATACTATTCGTAATTTGTTCGGTGCCCATTGATAGAATAATAAGTCTTCGGAAACCATAGATGTTATAAATTAATAGGCTCTATACTTTTCAGAAGCAAAAAATAGTCAGAGGCAAAGTAATTAAAGCGAAAAATATTCAGAGAATTGTAATAATATTTTTTTTAGATAGAAGTTTCTCATTTTTTTATATCATTACAATACATACTTTCATAATAAACATATAACTGCAATAATTCTGTAGAGACAATAAAAGGCGCCTACCTATTGATTAACCAACTGACCTATGCGTTAGCAAGGCTTCGAAAACAAAGCTATAGATTACCGTTCTATTAAATAGTCTGTAGTATTCTTTATTCTTTATTATTTTCACCGCAAGAAAAGAATCTTAATATTTATTTGATACGAGAAATAATTTTTTGAAATAAGTAATAATCTTACAAATGAAATAATGTATAAATAATTCACCAAACGATAGTTTTTAAAGTTTTATATGTTGATAAGTCTTTTAAAGAAGTTTTGTATTATATAGAATACAACACATACACAGAAAAATATCAATAGCATATTATAAAAAACACAATATATAGTTTTGTATTGCCGCATATCAGTCGCCATTGTTTACAAATCCCTGATAAAATGGATTATTTTATTGGATTTTCCCAGTTATTTGTGTAACTGTGGTACTTTGAATAGACCCTACGTGTATTTGCTAATAAATGTTCCCGCAATATTTTACGAGAGCGCGCGGCACGCTGAATAAATTACTGGAAAAACCGAACGTAAACGCGGAGAGCACAGTTGTATTTTCAATACTGTGCAGAATGTTCATTAACATTCATGTTTTCAACGATATTATCAGTATGTTGATTATTCTTGTCAGTTAATATCAGATAGGGGAGAGACTCTGCGATCATACGTTATCATTAATAATTATTTCGTTTAATACATAGCTAAATTGTACATTGAGCAAATGCCTCGCTCGCGATTAAGATTTTAACAAACTCTTTATTAAATTTGATGGCACTGAATATTCATTAGACGCGCTATTGATATGAATAAAACACGTATCATTCTCGCGGATTGAATATAGATAAAATGATTGAAATAATTATATAAAAAATGATGAAGTTAACCAAAATTTCACTTATATATTCTACGCTTTAATAATGAAATAATTGGAAGCGAATAAAATTTTGTAATGAAGTAATAATTTTGACAGCGTGTACAATATAATTATTTATTAATTATTAATTTTATAAATAAAATATACAAACATAAATTTTGTTAAACATTAATTACAAAAAAGATATTTTATTTGAAATTATTGAAACTTTCTCGACGATCTGACACATTTGAAATTAATATATTTTCTCTTCTTCCTCTCTCTCTTTCTCCTCTCTCTCTCTTTCTCTCTCATTATTATAAATATTTTGTTTATTAAATGATATAGTTTATTCATATTTTGCTTAAAAACAAAATGTTTTTTTATTTTTTATAATAAAGTAGAAAAAGTAGAAGGATATATTGAAACTTGCAAAATCTACTTTTCGCACGTGGTCGACAATAGATGTGACAAGGTGGAAGGAGTTAACATAGCCGCGTGAATTGTTATGGACGTGCTAAGACCCGCTCGATGAACTTGGACAGAGCTGCAGTTGATGCATGTAGTTAGTCGCGCAAGTTGCCGCGAACATTCTGGAAATTTCTATGAACATCGAGCCAAGATTAACATAACATAATTTTATATTAATGACGTTCGCATTAATTAGCAATAATTCTGTGATACAACTAGCGAACCCTGCGATTTATTTCGTTCGTATTAGTTTAACGGACATAATTGTAACAATATAGATACAAAAATAGAGTTCGCAATTTTTAACAATGTACTTTAGTTACCATTTTAATATAATAAAAAAACTAAAGTTTTTATTTTTTTAATTTATCTTTTTTCAACTTAATTTTAATGGATTAATGAAATTTTTGCAATTGAAATGATACTAAACACGATATAATTCGGATAATTTTTAATTAGATACGTAATTGTTATGCACTTAACATAAATTATTTGAATTATGTGGTGTTTAATGTAATTTACTGCAAAAGTCTTATTATTTCATTAAAATTATTTTCGAAAAGATAATTAAAGATAAATAAAAAATATAAGAGATCTTTATAGTTTTTTTTATTATATTAACAAACAAAAATTATGATTTCTTGTATTTCTTTGTTAAAATAGCGCACTTTTGTAAAATTTATTCATTTTAATTGCTGCAGTAAATAAGTTAAATAAATTCTAATCTGGAGAAGTTGGAGGTATCTCTTTACACTCACTTTGTTAAGGAGGCATTCTAAAAAATATGAAGAAAAAAAAGTTATATTTTAAAAAATAACGAAAAAAATACATTTCTTTTTTTTAATGGAAAAAATACGTTTTTTTTAAACGTTTGTTTTCTATTAGAAAAAAACCGGTTTTTTAACATTTCTAGTCCTTCTACTGTTCTCTACATGCATGCAAATATTTTTTAATAGAAATTTCAATGATTTTTGTATGTTGATATCAACGAGATTGTTTTTTTGCTGTTGTGCCATTTTGCAAAAATAGCGCACTTTTGTAAAATTTATTCATCTTAATTGCTGCAGTAAACAAGTTAAATAAATTCTAATCTGGAGAAGTTGGAGGCATCTTTTTATTCACTTCGTTAAAGAGCCAGTCTCCTTTCCATTTAATTATTGTAAGTTGATAAGATTCTCGCTTTTCCAATGAAGCTTCTTGGAAGTTGACGTTGCAGATTCACTCGTCGGTAGTTTCGCCTACGCTATTATCTTTCGTTATCGCTGCTCATTGATCCGGCGCGGCAAACTTTGTAAACTTCGGACAACTGTCTATACCCACGTCGATCAGGCAAATCGGCACTCAGAGGAGGTGACTTCGTCCTTTCACCCGCTTCCGATATCAGGTTGGTTCTAGCTGGTGAGGGTGATACGCGCTTCTCGGTAACATAGTCGGGTACTTGATTAAATTTGTTTGCTCAACATCTCTCTTAGCGTGCATTCCGTTCGTGGGCGGAACGCATGTCGAGCCGGGTATTAAAACAGACAGCGCCGATTCCGCAGCAACAATGGATACACGCTTGATTACTTGCATGTTCTTGGATTGTCTTGACGATTTTATATATAAGAATAAATATATAATAAAATCTATAGAAAATGTGTAAGAAACTAGATAGAAGAATGTAATTAAATATATTCTATTTATGTTGACAAGCCACGGTATTGATTGACTATTTATTCATTGTTTCTATTAAAGGTAAATAATATTCATTGTTTTCTATAAATATTCTCATTTTTTTCTGTTTTTAAATAATATAATGCTATTTTTTAAAAATGTCTTTGAAATAATAAAACTGGCCAGATATATAGGTAATCTATTTTTCAATTCTCCTTCAATGCGATTGATAGCGTAATGGAACATTCGTGCATTTTAAATACTATTTATTAACTCCATTTGCAATTTATTTATTGAAGCTATTCATACTTGGAGTCTCACGCGCATAAGCAAAAGCTTCTTTAACTTGAATCTCCTTTCATTCGTAGCCTTCCTCGAGATAGCAAGAAATCTCGAAGGCGTCTGTAACGAATAATATCTATAGATTCATTTTTAAAAGTAAGTCTTAGCGAACCAGATACGACCTCGGGACTTTTCCAATAGCATTGAAATTTGAACACAGAGGAAAGAAATTTTTTGCAACTCCTTTATTTTTCAGATTAATTGTACTCGTTTTTACAAAATAAAATGTTTAGCTTTTCTATTAGATTTAAAATACCAAAAAATAGAAAAATACGATACATGTTAATAAGATTAAATTTGTATCTATATTAGGTAATTATTCTTGAAAACAATGTTAAATGGTTATTTACAATGTTGTGTTGATAAATTTATCAATGTTTTTTCCCGGTTTTATTTATTTTTCCATTAACGGAGATCCTAGTCTCGCTCCTAATGTAATATAGTTTTAGCCTTTAGCGAAGATATGCTTCTCCATTAAGCTGATTACGCTCGATCCCTCTGAATAAGTCAAATCAATACTAAAGTACAGGAGCGACGGAACAGTCAACGATAAATTAGCATGAAAGGTATATTTTAAAATTCTGCCTTCTCAAATATACGTAGCACAAACAATTTTTATCAAAGTGTCAAAATATTTTTAATATGTTAATAAAAAAATTTTTTAAAAATTAAAACTGAATTTAATAATAATAGATTATTTATCTATTTTTATTTCATCAAATATTTTTTTAAATAATATATAATACATATTAAAAATTTTTTTATTTTAAAAAATGAGTGCATTATAAGAGAAGATTGCACAGTTACTAATTTGTAATCTTGCAAGTTTAAAGAATATGAAACGTCTTTGGCGATTCGTCACTGCTTGGAACGGGTACGAGATGCATTTATCAACGTTCTGTTGCCGGAGATGAAGCTCAGAAAAGATTTTCTTCTCGCAAGTTCCGGCAGCCGTATGCTCTCGGCCGAACACATAATCGCAATTGACTTTGAGCGATTTTGATCCTGAAACGCGCGGATTTATTGTTAATGTCCATTGTTAACTGAAAAATTGCTGATCAAACAAGACGTTAATCTATGAAAGTATGTACCCTATCTATAATTTTATTATTTCTTTTATCTAGCTTAAGCAATATTATATTATCAAGAAAGATAAAAAAATAGAATTACACATCTGAGAAAATATCAATCATTATATTTTATATTCCAGCTTTGTATAAGAAAATCTTGACGTTTTTATATTTTTTTAATTTAAAGTGTCAAATATTGATAATTGTGCGATTCGCAATTCCCGAAAGACGCATTAAACGAATCGCGGCTTTATTTGTTCTCAATTATTTAGTTTGGCACAATACAGAGCGGCCCCGGATTAAATATCGACTGTTCAAGCGAGACAATACCTTGAGCATCGAAAATGGCCCACGGTGTATCCATGAAAATAATTCTCCGGAAGAGAAGAGAGAAAGAGAGAGAGAGAGAAAGCCTTGTATACCGGGACTTGAATTATCGCAGTCCCGACGTAACGCCCAGGGGAAATACGGGACACAACCGGAACCGATAATGCACGTCCGGTATAAACGCGAGCAGATACCTGCGTCGGTTCGTATCGGTAGGACGCTCCTATGCGTATGCAGATTTATCGGCGGATCGACGGGTTATTGTTCGATGGATTAACAATTTATTACGTCACCACGTTGTGCATGTGATGCGAGCGACCGGATCTGCTATCGGTTACCGTTAATATAAGTTTGCTTTAAACGGTGCGTTAAAATGTAAAAGATCGAATCATTTGGTTCGAAACTTGCGTATTTCTGAATTAGAATCCAATAGATCGCTGCATGTTATATGAAACGGACTTCTCGACAATTTTTACACATTGTACGAGATAGAAATATGCAGTTGTTGCAGTCGCGATCAAAGAAGGCATCGCGTGACATCAGGAAACTTGACGATAATCGCGGGAAATCGCGCGCTAATTAGCGTTCGCGATTACTAACGCGCGCCGGAAAATTGTCAGATCTCGCGTGACTAATGAGCGACTAAGTAGCTCAAGATGATCTTGCGAATGCGAAACTAAACTCGGGGAACGCGCAAGGGTAGAACGAAGCGCACCGGCGCTAGCGATAAGAAGTTCTCCTCTGCGTTAAACTTGTTAGCCTCCGTTTTCTCGGCGAGCGAGACGCAATCGCGATTTCCGCCCGTTGCACAGGATTATCTACGTCGCGGCGAAACCGCTTACGAGGTTAATTATTAGCATTTACGACGGTTTATTAACGCTTCCGCGCGATAAAATTCCGTTAGCTCGGCCAACTCGCAATTTCTTTCGATTTTCGATCGTTTTTTGCTCCAAATACGAGGAGAAGAAATAAAAAGACGCAAATGTATTTAATGTAAAATAATAAATGTAAAATAATTAATAAATATATCGAAGATATAAAGTGGAGAATTCAAAATAATTTTTTGAGAAATAATTGCAATTATTTGTAATTATATCAAGTTATAGTATTATTTCTACTGCATATATGACACTGCAAATTGTGGAAGATTAATTTAATTAATCGCAGAACACATGATCGAATCGACGGGATAAATTCGACCGCGTTTAGCTTACAAAAATTGAGAAACCGCGCGATTCAAATTTAAGAACAATTTATATCTCGGAATTTAATCCGAATTTAATCCGGAATCTTTATTAGCGACACGTGCGAGGTGACGATTAGATCTCATCCTTCGGTCGTTACGCTTATAAAAAGATAACGTAGGGAATCCTCTGCGATTAGCATCCGCTTAGTGAATGTAAGAACGCTATTTTCAACTGCAATTAACGGCCCACGAGTTTGCGGAAACGGTCCGTGCGCACGAACGCTGACAAATTAATACATTTTCCCAAGTTTTCAATGGCGCTTTTCGCAGGACCGAGGTGAAAAAAGTCCCGGGAACTCTCCGTGCCATCTTTGTTCCCGGAACGCCAAGCTCTTCGGAGAGGCAACTTCAATAATTGCGATGCTAACTTATCGTTGTCTTTAATTCGATTGTCTTCCTCCTCGACTTGCTCGACGATCTGCAGGCGAGATTCCGTTCGCGAAACTTTCTCGTTCCTTGATTACGCGCTTGCTCTCTCTCTTTCTCTCTCTTTGTTTTTGCTCACGTACAGTTCGCGTGGCAGAAGCAAAATGTCTCCAAATAGAATATAACGCCTGTTCGCGGGGATATAATTATTTGTTTGTCCGCAAAGTCACGTTGATGTTACGTCTCTGCAACTGTTACTATACCACACCAGCGAAGTTATATTACACTTCGCGGATTTCGTTAATCTCTTGCGCCTACGACGCGGAGTAGTTTTCGTAGGATCGTAATTAAAACTTCGCCCGTCGCATTCGAAGTAACATTCTTTTTGGAATTATTCTCAGGCGTTTAATTAGTACCGTGCATATCTATATATATACGTTCTTCTCTCTGCACTTCAAAGAGAAATATGCTCTTTTCATGTTACATCCTGATTTATCCTTAGAACGAGCATCGGTTATTTCACCGCAAAATAAAATATCTACAAAGTAAATGGCCATCCTAAGTCTTTATCCCGGCGTGATTTACGATATGTTTGTCGCTCGTTCGGTTTGGCATTCGCATCTGGGCGATGACCGATAAAAATGTCCATTTGGAAGCTCGCGAGAGCGTTTCATCCGACGTTTGCGTCGAATAAGAATCGCCGATGATGCATGCCCCGCTTAAAGCAGTCGTACGTATCGGCTTCACGTACATCGGGGGATGCGAGATCTCGCGTACATATATACTGCAACGGCGAAAGTGCCGGCGCCGCAATATTGGCGGGCGCCGGGGGAAGGAGGAGGCGGTCAACCTCCGCATCCGTCGAGATTTATTCGCGAAATTGTGAATATGGTTCCGCGAGGATGCTCCCGCGTATAATGGTATGCATGTATCACGCCGGCTCCGCTGAAACTTTTACGGCGCGATACGCGTTCATCTTTTATAGCGGTATCTTCATATCCACCTTGGCTGCGTGTTCCTATTTTATGCCGCGCGATTTCAATCGCGTGCCGCGCGGTAATCTAACGCGGTCTCTCAACGAATATCTCGACGGCGATCCCGCCGGAATTTGTGGCTCGCGATTGCGTATAAAATTAATTCATCGCCCGCGCGCGCAAATTTACTCAACCGTTAATCCCGTGTCGAGAACGAAATTGAGTAGCTTTTGTTGTATCAAAATTCCATGTTCGATTCGGCAGTTTGCTATATTCGAGAACAAAGCGCAAACGCCAACATATAATACAGCTGGAATAAGCGTGCATTCCAACGAAAGAGACAGATAGGGAGGGAGGGAGAGAGGTGGAGAGAACAGTCCAGTTTTTCAGAGGTCCAATAATAATAATAATTATTTTTCGCCATCGTATCGCCGCAAAATGATATTTGAACGACGCGCATTAGCCGGTCAAGTACACTAGTACAAGCTTTACTAACTATGTGCATCGCGCTTTTAGTTATATTCCTATCTCCCGCGTCATGCACATATGGTTCGTTTCCACCCCTAAACGCATCGTTACGAAAACGCCGGTCGTTCCGGCTCGCCGTCACGTTACTGCTCGCTCTCCCATATACTTATGTTCTGCTACAAAGGTTCTCTCCCGAGTTAGACGCATCTTTTCGTCTTCCCTCCGACATGTGCTTGTTGCAAAAAGACGTTCATACTTTTGCTCGTAGATAGTAACGTAATTATTGTTATAATTCCAAATTTCTGTTTGCATATCGCTTCTGTGATGGAAAATTGACAGAAATGGTTGTTTCTTTCTTTGAATTTTAACTGTTTTTAAAAACATTTTACTCTTTTACAGTATTAAATTCCTATACAGCATTAAATCAATTAATTATGCGTAATATAAAATTTTTATACGCCTCCTATGATCTTTTATAAATATGCCCTTCGTTAATCGATGGGGTCGACGAACTTATGCCCTTTCCTTTTTCGCCTGACGTAACGCTACAAAAAGGTCGACAAAAAATGGATAAAAGGATATTCTTTTCATCGATAATCGAGAATTAATGTTCAGGAAACCGTATACACAGGTCCAGTGTTACTATTCACTTTCCCTTAACTTAATGCGTTTAAAATAGATAGCATCATAATCAATTGTGTCTTGTGTCACGAGACATATTTTTACCCTATATTTCATTTCAGTGATGTATTTTTATCGAAAGTTAGAAGAGCGAAGAATAATTCTGAGCTATAAAATGCAGGATAGTAAGGTCGATGTAAAATGTTATAAGCTGTTTTCCCAGAAAGTGTTAGAGGTAGAGAATTCTTTTTTGATATCTTAAAGTTTGTTGAGAATTAAGGGGGGCCATTTATGAGACAAATGGGACACCGCTGTCAAAACCTGCAGGTGAAGAGCGGAGACAACTCCTCTCGATTTTTTTAAATGACATTTTTTTTATACATTTAATATATATATATATGTATAAAAATACGTACAATACATAAAGTGCATAAAACATTATGGGTGACAATGTATTACACATTATAATGCATTATGGTCTTCCGCATATTGATACGCAAACGCACGGAAGGTTTTTCTTCGCCATGGCGCAAGTCTTTGTGCATTTTTGCATGCTTTGGTTTTTGCCGCCAGCCTCCGACGTTCAGCATCGATACTCATTGATATGGATCGACGGTCGTGCCGTGAAATGTTATCAAGCAACGGCAGACGTGATAAAGAGACGTATCGGTGCATACGACACACACATACCAGCGGCGCGCTACAAGACTCGGAATAAGACAAAGGCGGAGAGAAGCCGCAGCTGTGTACGTACAGAAAATACATTTTATCGGCTTTCATCGTCTCCCCCTCTCTTCTCTTTTGAAATTCATACCGGCATTCCCCCGTCGGATTTCCTCGATGTTTCCTTACTTCCGCATCCGTGACGCTAAGAAACTCAAATTTCCGTTTACCTTCTCTTGCCACGCTTCGGATCCTTTGCGTTTGAGGAATTTTTCTCGTTGCACCACGCGCGCGTGCCTCTCATATCTGACATGTAGCACGTGAAGGAGCCACGTATTTTTCGATACGCCTCCCATTGTCGGGGTCAGATTATTGCAAAAGTTCAATCAGTAAGAATTTGCGTACTCAAAAATTTTTGGAATCTGAGAATGAAATGTTGCATTTTATTGAAACGATACTATATGTAGCTAATTATTTTTAATATTCTGTATTTAGTTACAAAATAATTAACTGAAAATTATTTAATAATGTAACATAACTAAACAATATGTGCAGAATTTTACAAAAGACGATAACATTGTCACTCTGTTTTCATATAAATTTTCTATTTCATATAAATATTCTTTCCCTCTGTTTCCGTCAAGAACAAGCAAGATTTTACGGCATTATACCGAGATTCTCAATGAAAAACGTACAGTACGAATCCGCCAGCGAGAGTCGAAATATTTACGGAGCACATTTTCGGTAGAGATATAACATATTGCAAGTTGCGCGCGCATATGCGGCGGAATAGAGATCACTGAAACCTCGCATAAATTTCGTAAATGATGAAATGCTTTGTTTCGGAGAGTTATAAAACAAAATTCTCACACGAGTGTTCTAGTCAAAATAGCTCTGTCTGTTTTATACATAGGATACATATGTAGAATACGTGGATACATTTTGTGGATAAATTAACGAATAGATTGATCAAAAAATAAGATTGGAAATATAAAATAAATATAATACAACTGCTACAATTGATTTTGGCATACTTCTGGCATTTATATACGCGATTTAATTGCACAAGTATAAAGTGCGTAGGATGTAAAAATTGCTTCAAGTTTTGTTTAATTTATTTAGAAATCTCGAATATCTGATTTGCATTCGTATTTCTCAAATTTTCTTATAATTTTGTATGTCTTCGAATTCTTTCACTTCGTTTCTATCTGCAACTTGTCTTTAAGGCAAAATAAAATCGAGAAAACAAGAGGATACTAATCTGCTGATTGCTACGGAGCTTGAAAAGGTCTACCAAAAGTTATCTTTCATTTTTAGACTAATGAGCACACTCGACCAAGAAAATCGATGGAATTCGAGACATTCATAAAGAATAAAAAGTGAAAAGAAAGAAATATCGTGATTTATAAATTGATTAATTTGACTTTCTATTTCATTATATTAATCTTAATAAATAATTTTTATTACACATACAAAAAGTAGAAAAATTTTGGTTAACACAAATGTGAAAATTATTGTAAAATTGTCTTTTCGTAGGAGATATACATATAATGATATAATATGTTCATGTCTATGCTACAATATTTATGTTTGTAGAAAAAAGATGGATGTTAAAACCAAAATACACGATGATTTGCTGTGTAAAATATGCCATTAATTATGGCCGAGAATAGCGCGTTCAATAATCGTGAGAGTGATTCAGCTGCGCACATTCGGTATAACATAACATGTTCCCGATGTTAACATGACAATTATGCATAATTATGATACATATTAATTTGCGTTATAATGTAGAGAGTTGCGTAATAAGTAGCATCTGTCCATTAAAAGTTTAGTTTGATTTTCTATACGCAAACCTGCGCGAATATAATATGAGTTTCATTACGCAGCAAAATTTCGCATTTCGAATGAAGAGAACTCTTGCCTTTGAACAAGCAAGCTTTAAGAGAAACTCTTTGTACATATTTAATACTCTAACACTCTCTTGTACATATCTAAACTCTTTGTACATAGCTAATAGTCACTTGTAAAAGTATGCGAATAAAATATTTGATAACAAATATATAAAAAACGTATCTATTTACAAGCTATCACGCGCGTTTACTTTTTGTTTTAATATTTTTCTAAATAATTTTTAAAATAATTTGAAACTCATACAAACAATGGAATTCTAGTACTTTTATATTGAATCCAAATAACCCAAATATATGAAACAGCATATACAATTTTGCAAATCAATTACGTAAAATTAAAAATTGTTCACTATTTGAAGTACTAGATTCTTCTATCGATATACATTCAGAAAATATATAAGTGATACAATAAAAATATTTCATATACATTCCATACATAACCGACATTATTACTGATTACGTATCGTTATTTATAACGATTTTTTTTCTATGATTCATGACAATTAAAAATATTCTTAATTGCTTTAAAAGCAAAGATAAAATTTTGCGTGAAATATATCTTGCAAAACATTTATTGTAGTAAAACTATGTATAAAATATAAAAGCGAAAATAAATTTTTATTGTAAAACTAGTTATTTATAGAATAAAAGGAAGTAACATTCGAAGCATGGAATTTCATTGTTGCAATATTTTTGTACGAAAATTCCAATTGAAATCAAACGTAAATATTTAATTTGGATAGATTCTCATCGAAAATAGATTTAAAATATTTTTTATTCGCAGATAGTAATATATATTTTCGAGTAAGAAACAAGAGCGAGAAAAGAAAAAAAGAACAATATAAGATTTAAAGCTATATACATATCTCGTATATGTACATATATGTCAAGGAGGTCGATACGAAAGAAGTTACGATGGCCGGGTGTTTTACGCAGCTTCGATATATCGACCGAAGATGAGCCGTGTAAGATGTCGGTAGGAAGTGGGAAATCCGCCGAATCTTTCCCACGGGCGACGAACAACGAGATCGGAGTACTCTCAACCGGAGTAAGTTAGAACGTCGCATTTCAGCAGTCTTGCAAGTACTCGCCGGCGGTGCAGAGAAGCCATCAGGCGAATCGTAAGGATCGTTCCCCTTTCGCACGTATGCGACTTTAAAAAGACACGAGAAATACGGACGACTCCCGAGAATCCTCGGGCTTAGCATAATCGCAAAAATGGAGCACCATGTTCGCGCAATATTTCTTTTTTTCTCTTTCTCTTTATATCTTTCTCTCTTCCTCTATCTCATGGGCCAACTTTGCTACGATTTGACCTGACACGCATGGCGCGTCTTTATTCCGGAAATTTAGAATTACATAGGCGACGACGACGACGACGACGACGACGATGACACACGTATGGCTCATATAACTCGCTCGTGCGGTCGAGGGTGAAAGACGCAGTCACTTCAGAAGGACCTCCTAATGTTTTGGCCAATGTGAACTACGTGAGTCGCATACATGGTCACCGGACACATGGTCTCCATTTACGAGATCGACTTCTCGACCAATAGTTTTCGAGAAGTTTTGACCGAGCTTTTCTCGAGCTTATTACATCGGCCATATGTCGCCGACGTGTTTAGAATTTATTTATAATTCAAGTGTAATTACAAATATTTTAATTATCTTTGATATTCTATCCGTTTATTCTAAGATCTGGAATAAGTCAATGTTGTGTCTTGATAAAAATAAGTTAAATTTTGATAAAAATTCCGCGTTATTTGCATTAATGGAAATTAAATTTTGTAATAACATGCCACGCGCGCGATAAAATCATTAAATATAAAATATTGCTCGATCAATTTAACGTGCGCTTGCAGTTTTATCATTCGATTAAGTTATGCATTTTCAATGTCATTCTGAAGCGCTTCGATGCATGATTTAATCCAGTCGATAGAAGCCACACAATTCTTCATAAAAGGGGCATTCGCAGCACGGAATGATAAATTCAAGAAAGTAAAATGCATGCAGTACTTTCAGCAATATTCCCGATAATCGAACGATCATTCAATTTGATATAAAAAAAATTTACGTTTTATTTTTCTAAATTATATAAAATGATAAAAAATAACATATATGAGATACCTGTTATATCTCTATTTTTGGCTACGCGATTATCGTTGTCAATGAAAAGGTGATCATTTTTCATACTAGTCGACCTATCAATCGCGCTATTTTACCTTAAATCAATTGTCGCAATTACATGAAGCGATTGCGTATCGCAACGCATGTCCGGCGCGACAAAAATCCTCCCGTTAATGAAACGTTCGAATAAGAAGCTTTAATTACGCTCATTTACCTTCCTTAATGGCATGTCCGGACAGCTCGGATATTCTCGGATTAAGCCCGCGGTCGAGCGTTAATAAATATTATCATACCCACACGTGGAATTCCATGCAGCTCCTGGCACAGCACAAACCAACCGGTAGGATCAACGAAGCCGGGGAAGCCTTTCATCGGCGCGATTAGTTAAGTCGACGTCCACCTACATACATAAACTGCCGTTCCACGGCAGGGTCGATGCTTTCAAGAGTGCGACTCGTATTTCCTGTCGGCGCAATGTGAGCGATTCGCTATTTTTTGTATCGAAATATTGCAACATCAGTAGCATGATGCACCGACTATCGTGTTACTGTTGTCAATTTGATATTTTTCTTCCACTCGTATAAGGTCAATAATCGAAAAATTAATATAATCGACGTAGTTTGCCAACGTATGAGAATCATACCGTAATTAATTCTGGTATTAATCGAGTGCAATTAAAATGATCTAAATTAATTAAAAAATGCTGTGCGCGATTAATTTGTGCCTAATAATTTCGATAATATTAAGATGATAATATCTCGACAACAAATATATAATAGTATTGATAGAGCGGTTGATTATATTGGTATCATTGTTCATCGTGGAGCATTATACGCATTTCCTTTTAAATTATAAATTGCATAACATGTTTTATTTATAAACTAAAAAAAGCTTAAATAGCTGTCTCAGTTATAAATCGATAGTATATTACTATTTTTTTTTGCTAACTGCATTAATCATATCTTTTTCATGTACTTGACATATATATTTAACATTTTCTTAGAATCTGCTTTTCTGCACATATGGCTTCTCTTTTGTAGCAATAAATTTACGCCGAGAGGAACGAGGAATGGCATACAACGTAGTAGGAAAAAGCGAGATAGGTCGTTATCATGTCCAGAGATTCGCTCCACCAAGCGAATAGCACATGGAATAATGCATGAGGTGGAAACAAACGATCGAAGTCTGAACACGCGTTACGGAAAAGCATTCGCACAAGTGATCAAGTAGTCCATCAAACGTTTCAGCATGCAGTTAATCACGCGGATGTGTGCACTATATTATTTTGCGCTCGCTTTCCATTTAGTAGCTTACACAATACCTCTGACATTTAACAATTATAATAAATGGAACCGTGAGAGAGAAGAGAAATTTTAATATTTGTTCACTCGCGTATTTCAATATAATTTGTTTGCAGATAATAGGGAAA
>NW_021848451.1:661957-670540 GCF_003651465.1 Formica exsecta | reverse complement strand
ATTTAAGATTTTAATTTTTTAATATCAGAAAAAAAATATATATATATTTATAATTATATAGTACTATTACACTTCACTTTTCTGTTACTAAAGTAGAGCACACATTCACGCATCGAAAAATCTTTGGAATCAGACATCTCAGATGTCGAGATTTTCCCAAACGACCTGGCTTCGTAATCGTGCGCGCACGTACCACGGTCCATTCGCACGCAAAGCCGTACAAGATGCGCGGAGTTACTCGGAGTAACTCGCGTTACGAGACCGTACTCTCTCAAGAATACTCTCCCACCCTCGAAAATTCCGACCGGCTTCAGAGTCTATAACAGTAACGTACGAACTATCCCCGTGTCCTTGTATGCGTCTTAGGAGCTTAAGCCGACGGAAACGGCGGCGGCGGAGGACCCTGCAACATGAGCACCTGTCAGTTGCAGTTCCGGGCGAATAGTACTTGAAGTGCATTCGAATTCCGGCTGCAGCTGCGAAGACGTTAAGTGGTAGGGTCGAATCGCCGAGACAGCCCCCTCGCCAATTTGCGTTCTCGAGGACGTTTTCGTGCTTGTTGAATTGCGTTGCCGGGACTCGAGTCCACTTGGTCGCGTAAACGGATACAGGAGGTGAGAGTGGACGCCAGTCGGATCAAATTGATTATGCGACTGCGTCCCGAGACTAATTACTGTCTCTTTGTGTGGCGCCTACCATAAATCTGTCCCTCTTTTCCTGGCGACCCTGTCGGGACGGCTATCTCATTTATTAGCTGCGACAATGATCTTGATTTTTTGTCTGTGTTTAGCTCTTATATCTTGTAATCAATTAGGCTTAACTTTTTGTATATGCGAATTTACAGTACCTTTGTTGCGACTAATTTGATTTTTTTGTGAGAGACATACATTTGTTCGATTAAACGCGAGTAAGTTTATGCAAACGCATTATTAATTTAGTTTGCAATCGCGAAAAAGCACGTAATAATTGCTCTAAATAAATTGTTTATTGTTGGGAACAATTATTGGTAACAATTATATTGCGCGAATGTAACACAATTGACTTCAACAATCGATTTAAATTCGGTTAAACATGTAGATGGAAACTACTCTTTGAAGAACTCAAAAGATTTTTTATTGTGATCGCATAACCGAATTTGACATGCGTCTTTTTATTACTGTCTTTTGGAAAACGTTTCGATTCTCACCGATATTGTATTTGTTCGTTTCATTCGACTATACTTGTTCGATTTATTAGAGAATCCCAAAGGGCGACCGAAAACACCGACCCGATAAACGCGATTGAATTCACTATTTCCGCTAGCTAACGCATTGGCAACTCTACAAATTGGTATCACGGTCGTTATTCTGTAAAGGCACAAAATGCAAACAAAAGGACCGGCAAATCGTATACGCATTCACTCACATATACTCTTTGAATTTGATAGGCAGGATTTTCGATAAAATACTCGAAAGTAAAATGATAGTACAAAAGAGAATAAAAAAGTATAGTAATTCTTTTTTAATCTCGAAACTATATATTCCAGAATTTTATTCGGAACTATCATGATTCTGAAAAAATGCGAAATTCAATTAAAAATTATATTACTCGTTATACGGATTAAAGAGATTAAGCGTCTCTGATTCGGTTGTATAAGCGTTCTATTATTACGTGCGAAAGGCGACTGGATCCGAAACGCGATCTTTTCCACGATGGATAGTCCCCCGACGAAGAATTATATTATCGCATTGCATTTTCAGCATCCACGCCCGAGAGCTTATTTCGGAGATGGGTTTTCGGACACGTTCGTGGTTCGAGGAAGCTTTAATGCAATTTCGTCCCACCGCGATTGCGAGCTAGCTCGTTTCGTGGCTAAACGCTCTGCGTTTTAGCTGCTTTGCTCGTAGTGTTAAGTGACGTTTATGTA
The DNA here is from genome assembly GCF_003651465.1 of Formica exsecta. Lineage (NCBI taxonomy): Eukaryota > Metazoa > Arthropoda > Insecta > Hymenoptera > Formicidae > Formica > Formica exsecta. The sequence continues at coordinate 668,634 of NW_021848451.1, read as the reverse complement.
AATTACGCTCGCGGCAATATTTCGAGGCTATTTTATGAATGTACGTACCTTTAATCAAAAAGAATGCGTTTGTTCTATATATTATAGATCAACTATCAGCTTTAAGAAATTTAATTTATTAAATTCTTATTTAATAGGAAATATTATATGTTTGCACATTACAAATATTCTGTCTGTTAATAATATCACGGCACTTTAACGTATCTTCAAGCGAAAATTGGCTATTCTTTTTGGCCGATAAAACAAATTATAATTATTAGTTATGCATTAATAACTTTGATTTTACATCTCCATTTATTGCTATTATTGAATTTATATACGCATTTATTGCTATTATTGCAATTACAGTAATATTTTATTTTTATTTTGAAAATTTTATTTTAAAGTGTAGCCTGCAAAACAACGTGACAAAAGCCGTAACGTTGCATAATTAATTAAATGCGTCCTTTTAATACGTTATATCGTCGCGCAAGGGATATTTCACGCTTGACGTATATGCGACATAAAATTGCAACACAATGTTCCAACGTCCAATGTTTCATCGAGGCTACTCAAATTTTGCGCACGGACAAGCAAACGCGTGTATCGCACCAACGGAAGTTTGCGCGTGGAAATCCACGTCGGGATCTTCCGGATTTACTTTTCACCACGGATCCATCCGCTAGCGGGAGAAAACAGAACGTACAAGTCGGAATTAAATTGCGGCTCGCATCCGGCGATTATACGCGCCGGAAGTCGCTGATGGTAACGCGCGAGCTTCGAATTTCGTATTTTCGTCGTCAGCTGATCTCCTCGATAGATCGAGCGCGAGCATGCTGTGAGCCGAAAGCAGAATGGCGGCTAAAAATGCCACGTAGCTAGTATCAGTCATGATCGCTGAATAATGTATGCGACGATGGGAAAGCAGAAGGAGAGCGAGTTACCCGGACGAGTTCGACGAATGTCGCAATCGTTTCCAATAGTTTGACTGTACCGTAAGATTACATAAAACGTGCCGCGAAAACGCGACTGAGTCGTCCAGCCGGACATCATCTTCGCACGGGAAGGTTCTCTCGGACTTAGTAGCGGGATGGATGTTCGCCATTGTGATACGTCCCGGAACTTTATCTGGAAGATTTTCGAGTCCATCACCGGAAGCCGGGGAAACACGCCGCCGGAAGCTCCGAAGACACTCCGGAGAAGCGTATATAATGCACACATGCGATTAAGCAAACCAAAAAGATACTGCATTATTCGTGAAATTTTCGCAACAATGACAGTCGGTCAAATATACATAATGTAAATAATATTGCGATAATTTCCTGTTTTTATTTAACGTTAATTTGCATCGCATTACAAATTATATTTATGATTTAATTTATTATTAATATTTGGAGTGTTATACTAATGTTTCGAGTAATGAAGCAAAAAATTATATATTAATACATATTTTCGTTTGATTTTATTTAATCTACTGTGAAATAATATTGCGATAATTTCCTGTTTTTATTTAACGTTAATTTGCATCGCATTACAAATTATATTTATGATTTAATTTATTATTAATATTTGGAGTGTTATACTAATGTTTCGAGTAATGAAGCAAAAAATTATATATTAATACATATTTTCGTTTGATTTTATTTAGTTTAATCTACTGTGTAATTGTAATACTAAAACTAGATAAAATTAATTCTCTTGATGTTTAAAAATTTCCAGAAGCGATAATAAGTATCAGAAAGAATAATAAATAATACATAATTAATCATTATTAATACTATTATATATTATATATTACATTATACGTTAATAATAATTAATTACCGTTAAACGGGGGCAAATAACTTACTATACAATCTATATCTATATTATCTTATCGTTTATTTACCGTTTTATTATGCAAAATAAAACGTACTATGTGATATAAAGTTTTCTCTGGTCTTTTTTTTTGTATACATTGTAATTCTTATTATTTTAGGCTTATGTGTATATCCATTCACAAGTAATCCTACCCATTTCAACAGTAAATATTTGATTGCTTGGAGAGATTGTATGGTTGCTTTCCAATGTTTGTAGGACGGATTTTCTGAAGTCTCGGAAATTCCACAAATTAATCGATAATATAAAAATCATTTTTATGAAATATATTTAACTGAAATATAGACTAAGACTTTTTTATGGAATAACGATCATAATCTACGTTTTATGTAGCAGTTGAATATGCTATATATAATTAAATATAAATATTCAGAAAAACTGCAAATATATATTTCTTTTGTTTTAGCTTTCTGCTAATAATAGTCGTCGGCAGCAAAAATGAAAATTTGCGTTTTATTTGCAAACATAATATAATTGACACTCCAAGTTAAATTTAAACTCTAATTGAATAACCGTGTGTAATTTTATACTGGCTACTTTGCACTCTACAGGAAAAATAGAATTATGCTAACATAAAACTCGTAAAAATAAGTTATAATTTTAAACTTAAAAAGAAAAAATTTGGAACTGCTACGGTTAAATACGGTTAAAGGTATTATTATGATAACGCAAATTTTACTCATATGATTGTACATAAGATAAAAAGCACTGTCTATTTTATTTTTTGTACACATTTTGTAGCTTAATTAAAAAATTATCCACACTTAAAAAATTTATAAAGGTATTAGAAAAAGGATAGAAAAATATAAACTGATCATAAATTGCATCTTTTCCATACTTTAAAAGATATCCAAAAGGTGTCGGATTTGGATCATAATTATTGAGGATATAAAGAATATATTAAGAACTGATATATTATCATTTTTAAATGCCATTATTTATAGTGTTCGCTTTTATTTTGCTAGTTCGTTAAATTTGGTTGACATTGGTTGATTCTTCATTCACACAACAATCTGTAAATTAATGCCTTTATTCGCTTGGTACAGTTTTGATCATATTAATATTGCAATAGCAGAAATCTATCAATAATTATAATATGTAGGAATATGAATGTATGTGTAGAGAATGTGTTGTAATTAATGATACCATTGATTTCTAAGTTATATGCATAAGAGATATCTGTTATATATATTTGTGAAATTTATATCTTTGCTTATTTCGTAACGAGAATCCTAAGAACCTAAATTTTATAAAAATTTGTATTCTTTTGCAATAATTAATTTGTAGTTTTTATTTATTCGTTATTACAATATATTTTAAATTAATTTTATATTATGGTTATATTTTTAATTATCTAGCAGTATTTTCTGGGTGACATAACTTCTTGGATATTCTCTAATTTCGAAGAAATTTCCTTCACATGGCTGTCAGAAGTATATATATGATGGAGAATCCTATGTGCATCAGTAATGTAGTGAAATAACAATCTCATGCATGTGTGCAATGTAAAAGATATATATTTTTTTAAGTTCGCGTTTTAGAACGGTTGCGCTTTAAAGCCAGACGTCTTTTAATTTTATAAAATGTATGTACTTCAGTTTGCATAGAGATATTTCCGAGAATCTTTCGTTGAAGTCCGGAAACTAACTGCTTCGCCAGAGAGTGTTTTATCGATCGCGGACTTCCGGCAGTGCCGACATGCGATGAGATACGATACTTGGAAAGTCTGCGCCCGGTGGCCTATCGATACAATTTAATTAACGGAATGGCATCGACACGGCGAGGGGTTAATTCGAATCCGCGAGTACGCTTTGAGCCCGTTACTATAGTTTGTCGTTTTGGCCGTCCGGCCAATTAAGCACGTGATCTGCATTTTCTTCGTGTCTGCACGGATGTATCTATCGCCCTCCGGCTGCGCAAATGTCCCGAGAGTCCAATAATGAAATAAACATGGGCGTTGTACGATGGGTAATTTAATTCTACATGTGTTTGACCACGTGTAAGTTCGCACCGACAACTAATGCCGATAAATTGACTATAAAGCGTATGGTGTATGGCGAAGTAAAGTGATGTCATCCGGTTCCGCTTTCGACGCGTAAATTGAAACGCGGTCACATGCAACCACGCGATTAGAATAACGTAACGTTTATACGTAAGCTATGTATTATCGGCGTATGATTGCTCGTTCGTGTTTAAACTATTGATCTTCGTCGCTCGAACAAAACAAATTTTACTCCAACAAGAATCATATTTGCACATGACATTATAGCTTTAAGCGTGAGCATTCGAAGGCAATTTAAATATTGAATCCCCTATTTGCCGAGACACAAAAATGCAATCGTTTTTAAATCTAATTTTTTTACGAAAGTAGTTCGAGATATGATCGATAATAAATATTTTTTTCAAATATAAATATATATCAGAATAACTGATAATTACATTTTATCTTCACCGCAAAATTTTTGCTACGGAGAAATATCCTTCACGAAACGAAACATCATATCTTCACCCTACGACGAGACATGAGCCACGGCTGACGTTGCATATATAATAGTATAAAGAGTGTCGTGTAACTTTTAAACGCTTACGTAGCACCTGACAAGCGACACCGATATCGTTTTAGTAATCCTTCTGTGACCTTAATGCAACCTGATAATTTCTGAGATATTTCGTTAGCAGTGGAATCGATGCAATTCATGAATTTTCATTGACATTGCACAAACGTTAGTAAATGTAATTTTACAACGTGACATTGTCAAAAGTGTTACAAGAAAGTTACAAATGCATAATTCTTTTATTTCGCAAAAATAGCGATATTATTTCGCAAGCATTCTTTTACGGGAAAATCCTGAGCAAAGCTGAGATTATAAAAGAAGGTCATGCGCGCGATAATCTTTTATTCGTGAAAGTATCTTTTGTCTCTCCACCTTTTGTCTCTCGTACGCAGAGATGGTTGCTTAATATCGAGTAACGGCATCACGCGGACGACGAGCATGGGTTCGTATGCGTTCGGTATTCATATGCAGTGATCCATGTACACTTATCTAACGTAACAGTGCATAGTCCATTGGTGACGCTGATCAATGCAATCACGCTGCGGCGCTGGCTGTGTTTGCGAAACGCTCCACCTCTATATAATCGCGTCTATACTTATCTGCGTATAATTATCCAGGTTATCTGTCTGTGCTTCTCTTGTACAATGTGGATCTATTTACGTGTGTGTCATGATTGGGAGAAACGTGAGATCCACGGCGATTCACGGTTCTCATGATGCCACGGAAATTCTCGCTTAACGATAAGTAATCCGTTCGATGTCTCAAAGGGACTGTTAATTCATAACCTGGATTGAATTCGTTCCAGAATATCTGTTTGAGACATGCGTGTATAATATCAGCTATGTGTATTAATTAACCATTTTTGATTAATTAACCAAAGTTTTGACTAAAATACTTCAAAATTTTGACTGAAATATTTCAATTAATGCAAATTAATATTGATCAATTGATACGATATTTTGATTTTCAACTCCAAAGAAATATTTCGGCAAAAATAGTATATATTCCATATGTAATAAACAAATAATATACGTATATCTCCTTGACAAGCTGAGACAAATGATACAAGCTAAAAAATTGTATATATTTCCCAAAGTACCGTTTAAGAAAATTAAGAAAGAAAATGATAAATTACATATCCTCGCATTTATCCGGAAATATTTCAGTGAGATTCGTCACCTGTCAAAGTTAGCTTCCGAAATATCCCAAGAGATATGCGAGAGAAATAGACCGATGTGGACGCTATTTCGCCGTAAAATGATTATTCTTTACAATGTACTTTTCGGGGTCTGCCAATTCTATCGCTTATATAGAATATCAATTGTGTCTATAAATCAATTTTTTTATCCGTGCATTCGCGTTGTTTCGGCGCTATTTGCGTAATACGCGAATAAGGATTATATTGCAACAATTGCAACAAATAAAAATATATCGACGGTGCGCAAATTAAACTGTAACCGAATTAACCGCAAACCGACGTTAAGATACTCAACTGAAATGTTGAGACACGTGGGGACTACAATGACCGCGGTGCGAGAGTGAGCAATTAATTCCGTTCGCAACAGAAGCGGCCACCGCAGAAACAATTAATCCCGCTCTCTCGGACCGCAAGGCCCATTTGTGTGAAAAGAGAGACGTCCGAGGTATCAATAGAGCCATTAGAGAGACCGGTCAGCGGAGAAAAAGGGTGTCGCGCGTTCCTCTGTCGGCGGACAGAAACAATTTCAGCCATTTATCTACCGTTGGCCGCTGTGGCCGTTCCACGTGCAATTCGCGATTCTTTCGTTCTATTGTGTGTGTGTGCTCGTGTGTGCACGAATCTCGCTTTCCTTTATTTCTACATTTTAACAAAATTGGCCGCGTAGCAACTGAATGGCGCGTAACCGCGCTTAGGAACGCGCCGATTATCGGCCGGACATGACTTACGATCGCGGTCACGAACACAAAAGTAAATTCGCTCACGGATATCCGCAATGCGTGAATGGCGATATGTTGCGACACGATGGCTCTCTCTTTCTCTGAGGTTTTCTCGTAATCTTCTTCGCAATGTGTTATACAAACGTTCACTATTTCGCGTAAATTGCCAGACAAATTTGCTCGTATTCGATAGTCGCGTTTATTCTACATCAATAATTTAACATGTATGCTGTTTATTCCATATCATAGCAGTTAAAGGAAGCACAGTTTACATTTACGATAAAATATTCAATGCGATCGCGCACGCATTATTTATATTTTAACATTTAAGTTTCAGATGGAAAGAGT
>NW_021848451.1:632508-661945 GCF_003651465.1 Formica exsecta | reverse complement strand
AAGAGTGCTATTATATGAAATTTCTTCCTGGTTTAATTATTACGCTCGATATATAAGCACGATATATAGGCAAATGCTGGCATATGAGGAGAGATATTATCGTAATTAATACATTGCAAACCCACGTGACAGATAACATACATGCGTAATGGATAGCGGTATGCATGCTACTATAGTTTATTATTCCATCTGGCTTTATGTTGCCTTGATACATATGTTGTCAGGAGAAAATCCGGTGAATGTAACGTTCCATTCCAACGAAGTAGTAATGCTTCCGTAATTATGCAGCTGTAATACTTAGTGAGAATATCAGTTTAATCGCACGCGCCTACGCAGAATCCAAACATTTCGATTTATCAACATGCTTCCTTTATACTTCACGATGTGTGTGCAATCTCTTTTTCGATTTACTCCGTAATTAGTTCTTTCGCGTAATGCCCGACATCAAAAATACGAAATAAATAGCAGCGAGACATAGAAAGCACATAGATTGTGAAATACATCATTCTGATTAACAGCCGATAGAGAGTCTCCACATACTGTATTTTCTGAACATTAATCACGGCAAAGCTTTGTGCGTGAAACGAACAGCGTTGTCCTATTATTGACCAATTTTTATATAAAGAGAATTAAGTGCTTTATATCAAATAATGTGTACTTTTAAAGTCTTTTTATTACAAAAATAAATATGACTCTATCTCTTACATTTTTCGCGAGAACATGTTTATCTCTTTTAAATCAAGTTGCCTTTTCTTCACTTTTAATATAAAAATCGTTTTTTACTTATAATACTCAATTATGTGGCGCGTATAAAGAATAGTGATCCAGCGTGGATTCACATTGCTGTATCTCTCGTCATTTGCCATCAGCGATCGCGAACGTCAAAAGCGTAAAGGTCGCAATGAATCACGCGGTTTGGAAATAACTGACCGATTAATTGAGCACAGTTGATTCCGGCGTAAATTCGGCGCCAGCCGTTCGGCGGGTTCGCGTGACCTACACTTGTCTCGTGGTTTTATCGCATACAATATATGGATCGGCTGGGTCGTCGAGCCGCGAGATCGCTGCTCGTCGGGGAGCAACGTCGATAAAGCGGAATTGTCGGCCTGCTCCGGAATGGGAAAGGGCGGCTCGATCGTTTCCAGAAAAAAAAGAAAGAAAAAAATGGCCCATTATTCCGTGGCAGTGGATCCGTGCTTCTCGATCTTTTACGAGCTCTTATTGCCAGGTTTTCCGACAGTGGTGTAGTTTCGACACATATATTTCGATACCACCGAAGCTTTTCTGTGATTTCTGTATTCTTCTCGAGTATTTTTTTATTTATTTATTACAACATTTTTATTTGTTTATTACATAATTAAATATTATCTGAGTAAAGATGTGTCATTTTTTTTTTATTATATTTGAATGATAACTGAGCGATGAAGAATCATATATTTTAAAGAGTATAACGCTTTATTATTTTAATACGGTATTAACATTGTAAATTTTTGAAATTATTTTTTTTTATAAATATAAAAAGTAACATAATAAGAGCAGCATCTTTTAAAATTTAATATAAGGATCTCAAACTCCAGGATTATTGTCATCTTGCTACGCTGTTGTTTATAGAGTACGACCTAATAAGCGACAAGCATTTAGAACTCTTTAACGGCTCACATAGGATGATGTCAACCCTGAAAAAGGCCTATGAAGTAAGTCAACCGTAGAGAATGGATTTCTGATAGCGACGTTGATGGATGGATTTGGAGTTGATGGTGTGTATTACACGACGGTTCCAGTTACACGATGGACACGAGTACATGTGTATCTACGGCAATGTAGGGGATTATTCCATTCCAGGCTTGTCTAATCACGAGAAACGTTGGCCCAATGTTATTATATACGTGTTGTAACTTAAATACCAGTTATAAAGCAAGGTAGCTTTTAATTGAATTATCGGCGAGAAAGCTCTGCGACAAATAGACACATCTCTACGTGTATTATATAATATCGGATCTAATTACAATGACTCTTTTATCTAACAAAGTTTTTAATTTTATTTTTCACAAGGGATCTGCTATAATGAAGCAGATAGATTTTCAAATCAAGATAGAGATTCTCTTTCGTTTCCCACAGTGAATAATTTACCACCGTGCCGTCCAATCCGATTCGGACGTTTCTTCACCGATCTTTCTCTTCACCGAGATTTCCGTTAATCACATCTACGTTCAATTCAATAATGACGGTTCCGACTTCACTTTGACAGATTTTTTTATTAGCTCGGGCGACCGATACCTGAAACACATCCACCATTACCGGATACAATCGGAAAAATAACATTCGTCCGTTGCAACGTTTCGTCGCTCCCGCGACGTTGCTCTCGTTTTATTTAACGAAGTTTAGACGGAAAACGTGACACCGACGCGCCGCGTCGCGCATGCTACACTTCTCGTTCGTCCTGAATTCACAAGCCCCTCCAGCGATCTCTTATTTCATCGGGAAACGGGACGGGAGAACGTGGCGAGATCCTCCCGATTTAGAGTCGGCGAGATTTAATCAGTCGGACGGATTCGCGTCTGTCTCTCCGAGACGCGATCTCCTTGGACGGAGATGTATAAGGAGCCGGGAATTGGTTTACACTACTTGGCGCGTACGAACGCCGAATGAACGGCCGCCATCGGCGGGAAAAAGGCCGCGGGCTATTCAGGTGGAAGGGAGAGAAAATCTCGCTGTTGCCTCTTTAAAATTCGCGGAGCGCAAAGGGGGAGAAAGCTCCCCCTCCTCTCTTTTTATTCACCTTATCTTGGCTTCTCGCTAGCGAGGGCGCGGCGGCAGAAGGAATTGCATTGACGCTGGAAAATCGTATTCGAGGCAGTAGCTCGTGGGAACAATAGCCGAGATGCACTTCCGATTACATTCAATTACTTAAAATCCGGCATCTTCTTATAGGGTGCAATTCCCTTTCGTGCATCGGACGCATTGCGCTTGCATTAGCACTTCGACACGTTGTCTCGCTTCGTTTCGTCGGCTTAAGAAATGTCACTTGAAATTGAATAATTGTGTATGTTACAAGAAAGCATATATAATGTAACTTTACAGTAGCATGTGATGGCCAACAAAAATATGTGCTCTATAAATTTACAGCATAAGGATAATTGTGATAATAATAATACTCAAAATATCACTTTAATTAAATAATATATATAAAAAATGATATATATTTGTAAATATATGATATTTTTGTCATTGCATTCATCCCGCTTTTTATCTTACGAAATAGCTAATGTTCATGAATAATGCAGAGAAGCAGGGAAAATAGTCTGCGTGCTGCTAATGCGAAACGGAACGATTTTCCAGCGTTCTATGCGTTTCGTAAAATTACAGCAGGAAACTTGGCGCGATTAGAATCAAATCAATCGCGTCGACAGCTCGACGGAATGTCTATAAGATGATGACCAGATCAGAGGCTCTGTCTCTAAGTCGGCTAAGTCTCTTTTCATGAGATTTTCAAGAGGCGAGGGCGCATTCTTTCATACCACGTCAAAGTAAGTCGCGTAGTGAGACAGGGATGGAGGGGAGGGAAAGCTCCTTTATATCTTTGTAATAAAAGGAATTCGTGCCTGCACGAACTAAAACATCCTTCTCTAGATGCTTTTCCCAACGAGCTAACTTTTCTTTGCATAGTATCTAGTCTCTTTTGTAACTGGCAGATGATCCATCTCGTATGATTGGTCGCCCGTGTCTTAAATAAACAATACGCTTTTTCGAGAAATTATAATTCTTCAAATTACGCGTAGAGATTTTGGTATTTTATGATTTTGACAATTTACAAAACATAATATATATAAATTTAGCTTTTAAGAACAGTTAAATTTTTTTTAAATTTTAGGAATATTTAAGCGATTTGTTAGTCGCTTCTCAAAAATATTCTTCTCTGTTTTAAAAGTGTCTTTTTATATAATTATATTTTTACATAACTGTTTTTACATTATAGTAATTAATAGACACTTCAAAAAGTATGTGATATAAATTTAATTTTGCTATAATCAATCGTTCATATTCTTGTAATGTATTCTTCTTACGATATCTAATTTCTACGCTATTAGTGCGTAATTAAAAAGTCAAGATGCAAGCGATTCTCTCGTCTTATGCAAATTTATGCTGAGGGAGATGGAAAGCGTGAATTCTTTGAATTCGAGGGATCGCGTCTGCGGGAAATAAAGCATCGTTTGATATTCAGTCTGGAGGGCATAGAGTCCTTGAGATTTCATAAGCAATCTTAGCATACCTCTTTGCAATATCTTTCAATATCCTGTAGGATTTTCTTTATTGGTTTTAGCGATACTAATGAAATTTGTGTATGAAGAGAAAAAGCGCATCTTTGATATCTTTGCGGTTGACTTATCACCGTTTTCATGATCTATACGCGCAATGTAATACAATATCGGATATTGTACCACGAAAAGATCACATGAGGAAAATTTATGGAAATAAAAAATCATAAAAAATTATAAAAAAGCATCGTAAAAAGTTTATAAAAATATAGAAAATTAAAGATAAATGAAATAAGCAACTACATATAATTGTAATAAAAAATTTTGTTGGATCAAAAAACTGCAAAAGAAACGATAATCTGTTAATTCAAGAATGTAAAGATTTAAAAAATATCTTAAGGATAATACGAATAATTTCTGTATTTATATCTCTTCTTTTTTCAAAAATTAAATATTAATAACCGAAATGTTGCTCAATTATACATTATGATATCTAACTGCTATTCCAATTTAAAAAGAGCTATTAATAATACATTTAATTTGATATCGTGTGTAAATGTAAGCCGGTTGCCTTGCGCAGCATGTATGAAATGGCCTGAATTAGGTAGCTGCCACGGTGAAACTTCTAGAAGTGAGCGAATCGCTTTGGGCAGTTCGTGTACTGTTTGTCAATGCTCAAGTGAAGCGTCCGATTTACCAAACGGATCGACAGTATTCACCGGTACGGTAAGCTAACTGCAGAAACCACATGCGATTCCGTAGAGAGTCAGCGAGAGAGCTAATTAAAGCTGAGTCGCATCTCGAACCACGATTTACACCTTGCTTCAACGCAGTGTCTCGTGTGCATGTATGTCACCGACAAGTCGTGTGATCCCAATGAGAACGAAGAACATTGCTGTATAGCTAGGCTTTACTTCACTTGATCATGAACGAATTAATTTCACATTTATATCGAAGATAAATTGATGATAGCACGCAGTAACTCTCTGTTACAATTTTGCAAAATTATTTAAGTAGACGCATTTTATGTAATGACATAAATGTCAATTATATTGTATGCTATGTATTCGTGTTTTTTTATCGCAACACAAAATATTGACAAATATAATTTGCAAGTGTAAACTGACATATGCAAATTGATATATCTCTTTGAAATTAAAAAAAAATAAACGTATGGCAGTACGCATCGCGGAACAAAAAAAATCATATATACATAAATGTAACAAATTTTTACATTTATTGATATACGAGTCTGTGAATCCTCGACTGTAACAATTCAAACTTTATTCAGCACTATAATGCTATATATGAACTATAATAATTTCTAACTCCGCAAGTTAAAATTACCGTAAATTACTGTAGACGTCCGGACTGTTCGCGTTCTTGTTGTCCCGTAATTATTGTTGTTACAGACACTGATATATTGCAACGGCCGACGTGATTACTAGTATCGTTTCGATGGTTCTTATCGCACTTGCCGAGCTATGTTTCTACGAGCAAGTTTTTTCGAGAGAGACTGCTCTCTCGAAGAGGGCTGTTACAAAGAAAAAATCGCATTTTTCTTTTTCGTCCATGACGTTCGCTTTCTAAGAATCTCTAGACATTTCTATTCGAGGCAAATAGAAATGTAGTGAATTCATTACTCTTCTCGTTAAGTGTGTTCTTCCTTGGTATTCGCGGCGAAGACAATATATTATTTCGACTGTGCTCTGCTTTTGTGTACAATGGAGTAATCTAAGGTGCTCGTTAGTTGCCCGTGACGACAATCCGAAGGAACACGATTGTACAATTTAGAATGAATATCTTCACGAATACACAAAATTATACAAACTTATAAATGGTTTAATGCATAAATGGATGCAGTTTCAATTTTTAAAAGAGTACATGACGCATTACGTCATTTCCGTTTACATACGCATTTGTATTAATATGGAAACATTAATTAATTTTTTCTTATATTCTTAATCATTATTATTCTTAGAATTTGTCTCCGTCATCGATCTGTCGAGCTGTAATTCTAGGTGTAAATCCATGATAAATTCGTTAGACGACATTCCTGCGAAGTTTCGGCGAGTAACGCCATGTTCTCACACGTCAGGAAAATATAAGATTTATGTCACACGCATTTCACTTAAGTGGCTACTAATTGATTAAATTACGCATGCCGTAAATTTCTCAAAACTATGCAGATAATCCGCGGTTTCGCGGAAACTTGGTCTCGCGCTTTGCCGCAACTTCGCCCGGGAAGTTACTTCCTCATGATACGCGCTCGCGCGCGGATGATCCTCCAACCTCCGCACTCCGGAAAATCGAATGTTCTGCTGCGATGTATTTATGTGGGTCGAGGCGTTGAAAACGGCTACGATGTAATGGAAAAGTGCCGAGAGGGACGTCGGTGGTTGTTAGATTCGAGAAGTTACCCCCAAATTTGAACAAATGTTTAACACTCTCTGGACGAATTTAATTAAATACGTATTCGCGAGTTTATTTTATACAAGATTTAAACAATATATGCAAATTGTTAAATGATGTATAATAAAATTATTATTACCATATGCCAAATATCGTAACAAAAACCGCGTTTGCAGCAGTGTTTTTTTGAACTTATATATTGATTTTATCTCTCGGTATTCCATCATCACGACCGCTGTCTCGTGACAAAATGTATTCTCGGTCGACTTAAATAATAAATGCGACCGAGTATTCCGGAGAATGTGAGGTCGACGCACACTTACAATAGCTCGTGCTGGCGCACAATTGCAGCGTTGCATCAACGGCCAAGAATATGAGATCCTGGACCCTTCGCGTGAAATACGATGCATCGTATCGTAGCGACGTCTCAACAAAATGGAGCCCAAGCAGGGATTTTCAAGACTTACTCCACTGCAGTGGATACGCATTGTGAATATATATATACCAAGTTAGAACATTAAAAGTTATAGCGATGTTTATATAAAAACAAATATTTATTGCGTTTTGTTATTCTGTTAATTTGTCTTGGCAAGGTAACTTTGGATGTTAAGATGCAAGCAGTGTTAAGATATTTAATCGACATCGTTATCTCTCGACCTAATTTTGAAATTTACCTCACGATCATCGTGGTGCTCACATAAATTTATCATTGTTCTCACTCCATGCAGACGCGAATAGGATTAATTTTCCCATTACAGCCGCTATTGAATCATTTATGTATTTCAGCTCTCTCACCGTGTTACCAGAGAATGTTTTAGGGTATAAGCAATCAGTATCGCGCGCGATAACTCTAATCTCGAGTACACACCGTTATTGTGTGTACCGAGAAGAGCGTAGCGCAGCTTTACTCACAAGGATGCATTACCGGAGATTATGCCGCCGCGGATAGTAAATCTCTCGGAGGCTCAAACCGTTCGCTAACGAGAATCGTGATTTACGCGACGCTGACAGTTTTCGTCTCCTCCCTCTTCCTCTTTTTCGATCTTACGTTCGTTCTCTGGCCGCAACGTTACCTGACTGTCACGGCAACACATGGACAAGGTTCGAGCAAGTGCATTCGCAGCTAAGAGAAAAGACAACAAAAGTTATCTTGCCGTTACGAGAAAGCTCACCGTGCAAGCCAAAACGTGTCGCGAATTCGAGAGGGCGAAAGAAAAACGGCGGAAATTCCGCGAACGCAGGTAAAGGAGAGAGAGAGAGAGAGACCAATGAAGTTAAAAAGTCACGTCAATCGGCCCGGGAAATTGTAGGATTTGTCGGACCAGAGGTCCGACTGCGACTCCGCGCGCGATTCAAGCGAAGGGACAATTGGTAGAGATTGGAGACAATTTCGAAGTTCCGGAGAGATGAAGCTTACCATCGTTGCCTTTCCTCGGTCAATCCCTGAGTTACTGCGCGTCCTCGGGGAACACATGACGATTACACGGACCATCTTGCTCCGGCAATCAACACTTTCGCGACTTCACGCAGCGCGTTCTCGACGTGCGATGCATCAGAATATGCATCCGTAAGACAAAGGATTCGTATAACAAAGGAATACATGTAATTATATCCGGGCGTATCACCAACTAATATAACAATGGCATTTCCTTTTCTGGAAGAAAATATAGTTAAAAATAATTTGGAGCATTTATCTCCCTATACCCCAAAACGTTAATTCGACTAAATTGCTTGCTAATGTTCACTGTAGAAAATTTGATCATGGAAACGCATAATTTCTTTCTTCTAATGATTCTTCTCTCCATCTTATTAATTTCAAGTTTCAGAAATTCTTCTGTAATGATTATTCAAAAAAAAATTCCTTTTACATATTAATACATACATATATATATATTATATAATTTATATTCTCTCTGAAAACATTTTCACATTTTTTAAAATTATTAATTATTGTTATAGAAAGAGACAAATTCGTAAAATGCATCTCTGGCAGAAGGATAAATCAAAAGACCAGACACTCGATGCGAGTAATCCTATTGTAACACGCGGTAAACTTCCCAAAACTGTGACATTTACGAGAAGCTATGCGTCATGGTCGCGCTTTAACAACAAACTGAAGATAACACTGCGACACTCGGTACTCAGTGGAACAACAGTTTAACGAGTTATGAGTGCAGTTTGCTCTGACTAATCAACTAATCATTTCACAAAATGTACCCTGTCGGTTAATTAACGGGCGGATGAAGGTAACCGGAGCAGGGAGAAACAAGAACCTCGTGAGGGATATACCATTAACCCGCGTTAACTCTCCGACCTAAATCAGGTCGATGTACATTCGCTGCTGACCTATCTTTACATAGGGCGCGAGCGTAAGCCGGCGGAATGTCTAATAATTCCTCTCCGTAATTATATCACGGATTTAGGACAAAATTGCTACAGGCTTAATTCCTTTTTGGCGAAAGGTCTAATGAACGCTTGCGTTAAACCGATTTTTCATGCCGTTAAACGACGTATCGCTTTCGAAGAGACGCCGTCGTAGAACGAGCGCTTACCTCTTTTTGTTCATATTCTGCGGAGAATCTGATAACCGCTTTGATGCGCGTGGCACTGTGATACGATCCCGTCTTACGGTATTTTTTACGGTATTTTTATGCGCGCGCGGTACCGTTGCAATTTAATACCCGTCATGAACGCCGCATGAAGCCGGGAAAGGTTTTAATTACGAGATAAATTACAACAACGAAACCTTGTGTTGCCTCATGGCGATACGCTTTACATTGCTTCCTTTTGAAAGCTGCTATTCGCAGACGCTTGGATATTTTATTCCGTGAATTGTAATTAATTTCAGCTCGCTTTCTTTCAGATGTCTTGGCATTAGATTACTTTTATATATTGACAACCGTGTTTGAGAATATATCTTTATGCATAATATATTTTTATAACGCAGCATTGAATGAAAAACTAATAGAGATGAGAAAAGCACTTCAAAGAAAGGCTGAAATTGTCGCCATTTTTTGCATACAGCATTAATTTGTCAACTTTTTTAATTATATCTCGTCCTTTATTTTGAAAGGCTTATTATATAATACATCCAAATAACTTTTTTTATAACTGTAAATAAATGTGTAAATAAATTTATGTAAGCAATAAAGGAAATAATCATCAAAGCCGTGTAAATATTTCTTAGGATTAATATCTGATGATTAAATGAAATTAGTAAATGTTGTTTATCAGCCAAGTTTTAATCGAACCATTATATTTATACCCTCAAAATACAAGAAAAAATATGTTTTCTCAGCTAATATATTATTTTATTTGCTTATAACCAAGACGTATGAATAAATATATCGCATAAAAATATATATAAAAATATTAAAAAATAAAACCTTTTTAAAACAAGATATAAATAGAACAAAAACGTAATTATTCATCAATAAACGGAAAGTGTACTGTATATGAATAAAGATACCGAAAGTGAAATCTGAATCGAAACATCCTCTCCCGATGTACCTAATAAACTTCGAGCAATGGCCCAGTTTTGAGGCAAAGTTTCCGAAATAATAAACGTTTACACACGTGCGAAGTCGCGTCCCTGGCGGACCCCAGCTCTATCGCGACTACTTATGTTAGTATGGCCGGCGGACTACCAGGGGATTAGCGCGCAACCGTGAACCTGAATCTCGTAATGGGCTAATATCAGCTTGTACGGACTACGCAAATGAAATATCGGCGTAGGGACCTGGCCGGCACTTCCAGCTCGAGGAAATTTCCTACCGCGGACGCGCCACACGAGAGGAGGGTACACGAGAGAGTAGCGGGAAGCCGGTGAAGAGCGAGCCGAACGGAAAGGGATTAACATTGCGGCCATCTTTGGGACCGGTCCAATGACCCGGCAGAACCGCCGTTGGGATTAATCGGGATTGATTTAGCCAGGGTGAGTGCAATTCGAAAGAGAGAGAGAGAGAGAGAGAGAGAGAGAGAGAGAGATTCGCGATGATTCATACCGCACGCCCGGAGAAACTTGATCGTGCGTACATGGAATATTAATTTTCTTGCACCGCGTCGATCGGCTTCGATTTTCTGTCTCTCTTCCCACCCGCCGGCGCCGTTGATTTGTGCTTCGCGAACAATATCTATTCGATGTCCGATAGTCTCCCTTCTTTGTTATGCCTTTGCTAACTCCGACACATGTAGGAAACTTTCCTGAGACATGTAAGAAGAACTAGAAGATGCTACTTTCGAAGAAGCATCGTGGTTGGTCTTGAAAAATGTCAGTTATTTTTCCGCAAAAATGTCAAATTATCATCCGCAAATTCCTTGCATTTTTTTTTGAATCTACGGAGGAAACGTAAAAATTTATATATTACTACGTTTATATATTACTACATTTATATTTATATACAATACATTATATTATATTTATTATATTATATTACGATATATTTATTTGGTGATAAAAGAGCGTAGATTGAAACTTTTCGAAAGAAAATGCAAGTCAAATTTAATTAAAAACCTGTACACAAGAAAAAAAGGAGTATATCGAGTATTCTTAGCTTATTCTTTAAAAATTGTACATTGTGACGTTAAATATGGCTCTCTGAGATTTTTGTTTTATGAAACGATCTTTCGTATTAGGCAAGTAAAATCTAAAATCAGTCAGCCGTATTTAATGCCAATTGCACGACAAGAACATCACTCTCTGTCTCTATAAATGCGTGTTCCGTGCCTCATGGGGTTCAGACGAATCGCCGCGGCGCGGAATCGTTTCGGTCATCGATCGGCAATAATTTCCTGCAGAATCGGGGCGTTAATTCGAAATCACTGTCCGCAAGACGAGGATTTCCGTGATCCGATTTGTGTTATCTCTCCTCGAAGTTTCCTCCACGGAATTTAGCGTACTGGCTAACCTTCGATTGTCCCTCGATTTACGGTAATTACCCGCGTGCTGGATGATGGTCATTCGTTATCGAATACGTACGTTATTCATTGCATATCGGCGTTATATATGTTACGTCTACATGTAAGCATGCAAGGGAGCAATTATATAACGAGAAATATTATAGATATATACTTTTTCATGCAAAACGCAAGAATAAATTTTATATTAACAATCGAGCGCCGGATGTTTCAAGAAAAGAAATACCAAGAAGCCTTGGATTCTTTGCATGTTACTCTAGAATTTATTTTTCTCTGTTAAATAATTAAATGAGAGACATCAAAACTTAATTTATATATTTATGAAGAAATAATAACACACACTTAAATTATTCAAATTTGATGCACAGTTTGAAATTTCCTCAATAGTAGTATGCGTATAAATATAAGAGAGATATATTATTATTATTAATTGTGATTCATATAAAGCGTATAAAATAACTTGTGAAGAATTTGCAGTTACTCAAAGTGAGATGCAATGATAATTCTCTAGATATTTTTCTCATTCATCGTATAACGAAAGAGTCAAAATTTTTTATAGTTGTGGCCGTAATAATTCGTTATTATCTACTTTAGCAAGTTCTATCGGTCCGTAACCGGATTTGGACTTCCTGCGCAAACACAGGAACAGTTTTGCAGGCAACAGAGAGAGAGAAAGCCTTTCATGCGTTGCGAAACTTGCGCGAGTCGTAATTCTAAACTTTTCGCACCACTAGAGACAGCGAGAAACGCAGCGGGAACAGATATCTCGGATAGTAACTTACGCCGCATCGTTTTCACTGGGTGGCACTTACAGTGTTAATCGATCGCTGATACCGGCGCTTTTGCATCACACAGAGAAAGAAAAAAAAAAAAGAAAAAGAAAACAGAGAACAACAAGGATGAAAGTGAGAATGCAAATCACCGCGAGCACGATTTATGGATATTTACACAATTTTATATAGTTTATTGATAATTCCCGCTTTTTTATATATATATTTATTTTGTCAAATGTTACAATTTTACTTTTTTATTATTTAATATAACAAAGATTTTTTGCCTTATATATTTTTATCACATACTACGAAGCTCGTGCATGAATAGAGTACATGATAAAATATGTGCAACCACTTCCCGCTTGTCTCCGGCCTTGTTATTATTGAAACATAAACGTTATTACGATCGACTTACATTATGCTATACATAATTCGATTCTGATAGTTTATCGAGATACGTGTACTGTTGCGGATGCATAAAATCTTTTATAATCCGCAACCTTAATTTTACTGATAGTTCTTTTGTGTGATCAGAGTCACAAATTTTTTAAATTAAACTACACTAATTGACAAATGCTAGAGAATAATTATATTGCTCTATACGAAAAATTGTTCATAAAATTAAATGACATAATCATAATGTCACTCTCTTCTTTTTCTTAATATGATATTTTTTAATTTATTAAAATTTTTTCAATTTTATCGGAAAATTAAATTTTAATTTTCCATGTGCGAGGGAACCGTTTCATATTCTATAAAGATTGAATGGAAAGTTCGAGAATATTATGTCTGGTATTGTTGGCAAATAATTTTTCTCACGAGGTCTGCTGAAAAGCGCCGCGATTAAAACGAAATTTTTAATCAAACCGACAGCCTGTTCATAAACGGGATATCTATCTCGCGGATCGATTCTGCAAAAACTCGTTCGCCGTCTGTCTAGAACTATTTGGACGGCAGCGGCGACAATTTTCTCGGATCTTTGCTGCAGCTTAATGACTTATAAATGATCCATTTAGCCGACCATTAAATTAATAGCTAATTGTTATTTTCATCTCTACACTGTTCTTCTTCCATCCTTTCTCTTTTTCCATCGAGATCTGAACCTGCAAGTCGTATGATTTCTTATTACTTTACTTTTTTTTACCGGAATAAAAGACCGTGAAGCGGAGATAGTTCGTGAGAAAATATAGGTAATCTAGTGATATACGTAGCTTTTAGTTATATTATTTAATATTTAATAGTTTGCAATTTGCTTTCTCCATCGATTGTTTTCACATATTAATAAAGTACTAATGCTATGCCTTATTAAACAAATATTCTATCGTTGAATAATACTGATTTATAATACTCGTTCTAGAAACGGACGATCTGTACGAGCTTTCATTGAATACGAATTTCCGATTCGTGATAACACTAGTTTTATAAAATTATTATGCGCCTCGATTACAATTTCCCTCGTTCCGTAAAATGTTTATGTTTAATTAACGGAATATAATGGAACTGGCTTATAGCAAGGGTGAGTGCATACCATCTGTGCCGGACTGCACTTTCCTGCGTTGCATTAACGCGCGAAAGTTTGTAATTAACATTTCTATGCAATAGCCCGGCAATCGAAGAGTATTCCTACGACTTCTAGCGCTCGTTCGATTCATTCGCTCGAAGTTCAAAGCAAGGCCTCCGGCGACGATCGACCGATCGACCGGATCGAATCGTATCAGGTGAAACGATTAAACTTTTACTGCTAATTAATCGGAGCCTGGTACGCAATTCGCTGCGAATAGAGGAGGGAACCCCGACGCCGCGAGCCGTAAATAACTTTCGTGAAGAGAGGGAACATACGAAGGGATGTGAGAATTCTATATCGTCACGGCCGCTCTTTTTGCGCGCGATTGCCTTTTTTTATGGTCTCTTTGCGGCTCTTTTTTATTCCCGTCGTCATTCGAGGACAGTGATACTCTTCACGAATTCTACGAGAAAGAGAGAAAGGATTCCCTTGCGATCTCGGTTGATTATTCAGCACCTCCGCGCGATGATGATGACGGTCCGGCGCCAAAGTTTTCGACGTTCGGAGTTGTGAAAACTCTGTCTTGAATCTCGGACAATTCGTATGTGTCGTTTGCTTCGATTGTATACTCGCGAAAAGCGCAACGTGGGTCAAATAATTCGTATATAAGACAGCGACACAGTCTTGCTTGTGCACTTATTCCCGGAATGCGAATCCAAAAATGCCGAAAGATTTATCAATGTGTTGACACTCTATATTCGTGTATATGTATTGTAGTACGGTTTGCAATTTGTTGTCCATGCTTCCAGACTTTGACATGTACAAAGAGATCATCATTTAATCAAATTGTTAATTATATATATATTTTGTAAAATTCATCATTATCTCTCTGTGAAGAGAGAGAGCCCGAAATAATATGTTTCATATAATGTATATTAACTGTGATAAACAGCAGTTCTATTAATTTCATGAAATTCTGGAAAGAGGACAGATTCTCTCACATGTTTGTTGTATTTTGCTACATTAATAATTCGGTATGATGCGTATCAATTTCGAAATTAAGTGAAAAATACATACCAACATACATGTGTCTATGGTATTGAATAAACAATGTATAATTATTTAACATATAATATTATGTGATATTGGTTTTGTTTGTTTTAATGATTATCGCGATCACTTGTTGCGAAATATCGAAGATTGAACCCAACATCAATTTTCCATTACTTTAGTAACAACATTTAAAATGTAAAGATGAAAGAGAGAGAGAGAGAGAGAGAAATATTATATCAGGAAAATGTAAGAACAATAATTTTTAAAGATACTTCAGGCATTTTTATTGTAATAATGACGACGAAGTGCTTGGTTATTGTTGAGTTATATACAGAATTACAATTTCGCGACAATCCTGTAGAATTCGCGCGATTGAGATGGATGAGTTGAAATTTTTCCCTCGCAACGCAAGAACCTTATAATGTCCCTAGAAATGATTTACGATTTTCTCTCCCGTGTTTGCTTAGATTTCCAATCTCTCCATCTACGGCCCCATTTCATTTTCCCTCGCACGGCATCTATAACTTGCATTTTATTCGCGTCTCTGCGACGCGGATTTGCTGATCTATAAATCCTTAAACGACGCAGTCGGATACACGCGCGGCGATACCTTCCGTTTTCTCTGAATTCGCTGCAACCGATAAGTTTCTTGCGACAGTTGACTTGCGTTGAGCTTCGAAAGAAAGTTTATAGGGAAAATATTTCGGATATTTCCATCTTTCTTTCAGTTTATGATACTATGTACGACAGATGCGTTCTTTAATTCTTTAATTCTGTTTGTTCCTGTTTTGTCTTCCGGTTTTTTTACACAATTTACGCAAAATTATTTATCTCGCATCACTCTGCATTGTATTATATTTACGAATGTATCTATTCTTCTTAAGATACTTTCGCTTTACATATGATTTTATCCGATTTTACTTGACGGTTACAATCTCTGATCAGGTACCTAAATTGCAAATTTTTAATCTCTGATATATTAATGCATTGAATGCCGTCAGCATTCTATTTATACACGCCATCCTCAATGCAATGCATTTGTAATACTTGAGTGGACGAACAATCGATGCCGAGATGAAAATACGTTGAAACTGTTGTCTGTTGGTATTTTGTAGCAAAACTGTTTACGTTTGCTGCTTGTTTAGATAGGGGCGTCGCACACAAGCTCGATCGACCGTTGAAAACGAAAAATACGATTTTACGCGCAACCAGCAGCCAACCAGACACGTAACATCGCTCGTTTCTATCAGATACTTGTCGATACGTTAAAATGAGGAAGTGCTCTTTCTTCTATTATATATATATATATAAGTGTGTGTATGTGTATGTACACACATAATATACTTATACATATATTTTTTTTGCTTGCAGCGTTCCACGTCTATCGCCCATGGGTGCGGTAAAACAATTTTATGAATCGATGAGGGTTCCAAAAAAGCATATGTCGGATAACAGCGGTAAAGTGTAAATTATGAAGTTATCTCTAACACCGATAAATGTTTGATCAAATGACATTTTTGCTCCGCGTGAAAATGCGCAAAATGTCACGATATAACCGCGTTCGCGGTAAACATACGCATAGCCATGCTATGTAAATCGTGACACATTACATTCCAAATAATCGCGGTAAATTTTCTTCTATAATCTGATAATATTGTATAAATGGATTATTTTAGATAACTCGTATATCAAACATATCGATGGTAAGTTGATTGGCATTAACAAGATTCGTCTGTCGATTTGTACTATCTTTGTCGTACACAATAAAGAGAATCTTACGTAATCCGTTATATAATTATATATATATAATCTTTATATTTTTTATCTACGACGCGATACTTTCTAGGAATTAAAGTGAATTCCAATCCATTCTAAATAAATTGCTATTATAAATTTAGAGATCGGTCTATGCACACATGCCTCTTCATTATTCGCTCTATGCCGTGTAATATCGCATACGCCGAATATCGATTAAGAGATATCAAAATATGGTACTTTCGAGAATTTTTTCAAGCAACATCGAAATTCACTTTCAGCGGATGTTTATTTTGAGAACGGCGACGCCATCGTGAGAGAACAGACATCCGATGAGAACAAACTTTCTGAAGTCCTTCCGAGTGTCTATCTCCTATGTTATTGGGCCATTATAAATCCACTCGGAATGTAGTTGCTTCTTGAAGGAGATTTCATCTTCCTGCTAGAGTTTTGAAAGTGGAAGTGGAACTCTATTTCTTTATCACTCGACGAATGCGCATTGGATCCTTATATAGTTATCTAGATGTACTTGTTTTGCCGCATTTTCATAGTTTTACAAAGAAGATGACATAATAATTATGGATTATTTGTTGTTTGAACGATAATTTGGAACGTAAATCATGATTGCCTCTTTGGTTGTTATTTGCTACGATGTAGTTCTACATTATCGAATCAAAAGCGGAAATGTGGTAGAAATGCGTTTGCACCATCGATAATCTTGTTCGGGCTAAACTATTGATTCGTTAATCTCTTCTTCAGAACGTGATCTTTAACCTATGGAGTACTTGAGAGAGTTTAATAGCGAAGATGTAAATTTAATATTATATAATTTCAGTTTTATCTAAACGGCTTCGGCTGCTGTTATCTGCTACCAAATGGCCAGAACCCGAATACCCGAACGACACTCGATGGACTAAAATGCGGCCTCGAAGGTGCGCTCAGTTCTATCTCTGCCAACGATTACTAAAAAAGATTCTTTTTTTCAGACCTTGAAAGAATAAAATGACTCACAAGTGTGTAATAAAACTGAGTTCTGTATAATTTTCAGGAAATCGTGACATTTTTCATATTTTTTTAAAATACTTATTTTAAACTTTTTACTTAAATTAATTTAAATTATATATACATATACATATGTATAATACATTTTAATTTATTTTAATTAATGCAGAAATTATTAGATTAAAGCTAAAGGTTTCATATTTTTGTCATTATTATTCAAGCGTAAATAATATCTCTTTTTAAATCAATAAGTATTGTATTAATATATCATATATTCTCTAAGATAAACTAAAATAAATTATAAAAAAATATATATACAAATTGTTGTGCATTATACAAAAATATATAAAATGCACATTAAAGATAACTTTGTATAATATTATATTCACATATGCAAGTACCTGGAGGCTAGGAAAAGTACTTGGATGACAAAAAAGACTTTCTTAGGTCGGATTCGGTGGATTTATAACAGGTGCAGACTGGAAAAAAGAGATTCTTAAATACGTTCACAATCTACGGACCACGCTATCTCTGCTGCTGATTACGTACCCGGGGGTTGAAATTCTTTTATCCTTAAGCTGGTAAAGAAGAATGCACTCGCTTCTTTCCCACGAAGACTGATCACGAAGACTCGGAGATTTCGCAGCCGATCTTGGTTTTTAAGTACAAAACTTTTCGTACGACGTTAGCGCGGAATAAAAATAAAAAAGGAAGCAGATCGAGTTTCAACAGGATGATGGAAATTGTCGTTCTTTTCTTATTCGTCCAATTTTCAGCGGAATCGTTTTACGGTGACTGGCTCTGGAGCGTCTAAGAAATTATTGTTCGAATATGAAATTCCATCGACGATTTAAGCTGAGAAATCCATGCATGTATGTAGGTAGATATAATGGAGCGTATATATACAGCACAAGTTGTATAATAGGAGTAAATATTTATGTTCGAGTAATGGAAATGACGTAAATGCATACGGATTTTATTTGCAATTATAATTGAGAAATTTCTTAAGGACACTTAAATAATTTTTCATCTCGTGGTATATAATCTAGATTATGGAGTGACTTCGATATCAATACAATATCGTGCAATTATTAATTCTGAATTACAATGATGTGAAACGTTATTATTTAATGAGATCAAATTAGTAATCTTGCTTATACGATACATACACATACACATTGTATGTATTATTTATTTTGTCCAAAAGAATTATTCGGATATGTTAATCCAATGTTGAAAGAAAGTAATATATAGATATGCAGTTTTGCCACATGATTTTACAACTGTACCCGCATCTTTAAGTATAGTAGAGAATATAATGATAGAGCCAAAATATATGATAGAAATATGATAGTATAACTCGAGATTAAATTTCTCGATAGGATGACAATACGAAGCTTTTCCTCACGAAGTTTTTTGAGACAAAAAATAAAAGATGACGAAGCAGAAAGATGTGTTTGGCGTGACAAACACGATCCTTTTTCTTACTTTGTTTCCTGAAAGGTGTTACCGCCGACTCAGAAAGACCTTTTATTGAGTCTGAGATTACCTCAGGTGGTTTTTCCAGTTCACTCTTTTCTCTTTCAAACACTTTGTTTTCCATTAGACGGTCAATTTCAATCAAAACTATTAAAACGTTCGCACTTTAAAAAAGAATTTAATTTTGTAATTTAACTTTTAAATCTCTATCTAGCTTTTATTTGCGATGAAAATACTTAACATTTGACTATATTTTAATTTTCTTACTTTTTTTTTGCAAGTGGAGAAAATTTTATTATGCATGTAAGTAATGCTCCAAACATATGTTCAACATGTGAATAAAAAAAGATTTGTTTTATAAAGTTTTATATATCGATTTTATATATTTGTGTGTCCAAATTAATCGCGTAAATAAGTAGACAAAACGTAATAGAAAAAAGATTCAATAAATGGCAAAAAGGGTAATAAGTATTTTATATACATATATTTTTAAGTCTCTTTGTATTATCTGATTTCTAATTATTCTTGTTAAAAATTATTTTGTAGAATTACATTTTACTATATTTTACTATTACGTTTAAAGACTGCAAGCTTTAATTAATACCGCTAAACTACATAATTCCTAATTAGACTACAAGAGCGAGTAGAGAACGAAGCTCGGAATTTAACGGAGATATATATCTTCAACGTCTTCATTAACAGAGACGATTATTTTTCTTAAAACACGCGCGCGAAGGAGAGTTATATATTCTTACACAACAAAAATTTTCCATCGACTGTGTATATATATATAAAACTATATACATATCTATTGACAACTATATAAGAAATAAAATTCGAACGAGCAATTCGAGTATAATCTGCAAACATAAAAGTGGAATTAGTAATACGTGAGTAATTCATGTCGCACTTAAAACTACCTTCTAATTTTTAATAAACATATTTATGACCACGAGATTATTCGTTCAAAGTGCTGCAGTCTGAATTATTGAAAAGCAAAAAGTATCATAAATGCTGGACGATTTTCATATCTTGGATGTTTAAGACGGGACTTTTATATCATTTTGTCATTTTGCTGCAGTTACAAGTAGCTACGATAAAGCAATTATGAGAAAAATTAAATTGTTCCTTTTAACTAATTTTATTGAGAATTAATTTTAATTAAATTATGTTATATTTTTTTATATATAAAGTATATTTATATTATACAAAATTACATTTTATGCAAAACATTCTCTCATGCTATTTATTATTCTTGATATGATACGCATGCTTTGATATTCTTTATCTAGATAGAAGCAGAGTGTTCCCGGAAAAAGCCTTCTTACTAAAGTTGGTAGACTTAAAGTCAGAGATAACATAACACAGGTAACGATGTGTCGCTCTAACGTCAATTTTGCATTACGAGTCAGCAATACTAACAAGAAATAAAAATATAACACGACAGCTCATCGTGCACTGTCGATATCATGCATATTCGTTCAATTGAAAAGTTTGCCAATAGCAGGCGCATTTGAAGTATAATTCTTGATACAGAAAAATACATCGCTGCTGATTCTTATTGTACGCAATTTCATTATAAATGTAGACATTATACAAAGAAAAAAAAATAAAGAGAAAGATCTAGATTAAAATTTTGATTCTGCACATAGAGACTTCATTAAACATAAAATATAAAATACTTTTCGGAATCTCTAAGAATTTTGTACAATTTAATTTTCATGTGCATTATCTTTATATTTTCAATTTATAAATTTTCTTCTACATCGCTTTTATTCTATTTTATAATTTACCGCGATTTAGAGATGTGTATGATACAATATAGTAAATGATTTTGAAAAAAGATTAAATTTATCGTAATATAAATTTTATCTATTTGAGAATTGACCTGCTGTAAGTTTTAATGCATATATGTATCATATTCTGGTTTTTATGAAATTCGATGTGGGCAATGTAACAGGCTGTAACGTTACATGAAATATTTGATTTTTATTTT
This sequence comes from Formica exsecta, assembly GCF_003651465.1. NCBI lineage: Eukaryota > Metazoa > Arthropoda > Insecta > Hymenoptera > Formicidae > Formica > Formica exsecta. The sequence goes on along the minus strand of NW_021848451.1, from coordinate 640,798 downwards.
TTGCACAACCGTACGCTTGTATTCACGTTACGCAATACACGTGCTTTGAAATATTCAGCGAATCTTTATTTGGCTCGCATTTCTCTTTACTAGTATTTTGCTAGTAGAAAATTTCGGTTGTTATCTGCATACTGCAAACAATGCAGAAGCATCAATCTGCACACACAAGTTCGATACAAAAATATCAATAATTCTTCAAAATATATCATAGAAATCAATTTTTATTTTACGTTCAATAATGAAATTTTTGAAATATTTATTAATATATAAAAATTTTAGAAGCTTGAAATTAAATCCAATTAGATTTTAATAGAAATTTTCCCTTTTTAGCTTTACTGTTGATGTATTGAATGCTGAACATTTAAGGGTTGTTATAAATAAAAATCTATTATTCAAGTAATACTTAAGAAAAATAAATGCCAAATAAATTAATGAACAAGTTCAATTCTCAATTTATCAAAAAATTTATATTTCAAAAAATAATATAAAGTCCCTGCTATCTTAATGTTTACATATCTATACACATCCGCTTGTTAATCTTCAAAACGCGAAAACAGGAAATGTAACAGCTTACATACGCATATTATTGTCATCCGCGACGACGCAATAAATGGAGCGGAATTTTTCATGTATGTGGTTCTCGAGCTGTTTTCCTGCCGTCGACTCCGATGACGACAAGGAAGTTCAAGGTTTTACGGCGTCGCGAGTTGCCGACTGGCCGGCACCGCGACCGGTTAGAAGAAGAACCGCATTAGAGAGAAAAGGGGGATGCGAAAAATAAAAAAAAAAAAAAAAAAAAAAAAAAAAAAAAAAGAAAAAGAAAACGCCGACGCGAATCTGGTGGTCGAAAACGAGGGGAAATCGTTGGGACCCGCGGGAATTCGGTTGCCAATCGAATGTGAGGGACTCTGTGCCTCGAAAGCGATTTGTAAGAATAAAGCTTCTGATTGAACCACCCGATCGTCGTTTCTGAATATAACTAAAAAAAGGGAAATGTTTATGCTGCGCCATAAAAAAGTGACGTAAGATAGCATTTATAATCGGAAATAATAGTAAATTATTTTGATCCCTGATTGAAAGAATAATTAAGAGAACAGTCATGCAATATCTTCGATCTTTGTCTGAAAGTATAATTAAAAAAGTAATTGCGTATTGCTTTTAATTACTGATTGAAAAAGTGTTACGTAATATTAATCTCCATACATCCTTATTAAATTGTGCTTTCCTTGAAATATATTAATTAATCTCTCTATATATTTTATATATACACTTATATATATACTCTTTTATACTTTTCTCTTATGTAATTTTTATAACTCGGAGTCGTATATCTTTTAATTTGAATATATAATGGTATGCATCTTTAACAAATATAAATTATCTTATAAATATTCGCGTTTGCCTTTGATTTCATATTTTTCGTCCCATTTATCGTTACAAAGCATATTGCATTAAGAGATACAATACATTCCATTAAAAAATTATGGTACATTTTATCAAAAATATTTCATTAAAAATGGTTGTTACATACATATATATGGATTTATTTTATTTATCTGTTTTATTTATTTAAAGCAAATGTCGACAAACTGTGACAGTTCAAAGTTTTTTTGCAAATTTATCTTTACACAATCAAAAATTCTGCAAATTAATTTGTAAAATCATATTTTTGATTGTTACATTGAATTCTCATTATTGCAATTTAGAAGCATAATTAATTTTTTTTCTTTTGGTAGCCACAGTTTGAGAGAAACAGGATATTTCTCGCGTAGATCGTAATTTGTCATTTTATGGATTGATGCGTTTTCCATTTATTATAGAACATTACTCGTTTCATTGAACAAAGTTATTTATTTGTACACATCGAAATGTAACATTCTTGATTTTTATTGAACAGACATAACACGCTGTCAATTAATAATTACGACTAATGATTATTGTTATACGTATCGCGATGTCGCGATGTTGAAATACGAGAAAGCGAAAGGACTCTCAATATTTTAACGAATATATTGTATGTTTGTAAATGAGAGTTTGTTTGGTGCTTGATCATGTCACGATGACATATTTGGTGCGCATTTTATTACACACAATTTTATTCAACATAAATGTGTGTATTTACCAATTGATATATGGCAAATAATTCCGCGTAAGTTTAATCCAGTCCTATCCGTTCATGGTTGATGCTATTGAGTATCGTTATTAATATTGCGTAACAAAATCGAGTTTTAAATATCCGACTCATAGATAAAGTTACAGATAATATTGTAACAAAAATATCGGCTCGATTTTCGACGGTATATAAAATATGTTTCTGCGGTTTTTTTATCGATATTGTCAGCGTTCACTGCGTATATCTAGCACTATAATTTAAACAATCATTTATACGGAATCATTTATCAAAATATAAAAAAGAGTGTATTGTGTATAATATAATTTTAATAAATCTTTTTCGACATTGAGAATAAAATATGCATATTGTAACTAATCGCACATCGTTTCCTGGTAACCTCGTCCCATAAAAAAAGTATTGTGCATTTACATACTTGCTTTAATAATGATTAATTGATTCCCTGCGAGCTCATCACGAATGTGTGAATTCAAAGCACGAGGTAATAAATTAGCGCTAGATCCTTAGTCTCACTTGGAAAGCTACCAATCGACCGGAACTAATTAATTATAGCGGTGGAGATGCGAGACGCAATAAATCGATTGTCGCACAGTTCCGCACTTTCATTATTGCCTCGATACTTTACTTTGCATCTAAAACTACCGTTACATCAATTTCGGGTGCTTAACTGGCGACGGCGTTTGTAATTAAAAAGTATCGGAATGCAACTATACGATGAGTTACCGATATGAACTCCAGAAAAAAATTGCGAACCGCGAGACAAATAGGAGCAATAGCGAGCATTGGCATGAAAATATTAGCTCATGAGAGGAAAATCAGTCCTTAGTAGCATCGTTTTCCATTAAAGCTCCCTGTCCCACCTATTATTTCCCTTGAGAGGAATATTTTTTATGCAAAGCAAATATTTCTCTAATGAGAATAAAATAAAAAATATAGAGGAATTTAATTGTTTCCGTTTTAATTTAACATTTGCAAACAATAATACAGTAATAATAAATTAATAAATGTAATACAGTAATAATAAATTAATAAATGTAATACAAAATAATAAATTGCAATAATTAATATGATTTTTTAAATATATTTTTTTCATTATTTTTGTGCGCGAGAAAGGTATTAAGTAATTTATTAATCTTATTAGTTATAGTTACAAAATTTTTGCTTTTACTCCACTGTTATAAATGTTGATATATATGATCCGGCATACAGATAAATGATAACGCTCGTGTAACAAAGCCGAATCGCGAACGGCGCACGCTGAGATAACGTGAATTTGCTGCTCACCACTATCAGAGTTTCTCTCTATTTAACCGATTCTGCAGGTATAGAAGAAAATGACCGAGAAACACGAAACGCTATATCAGATGTGGAAGAGTCTGAGAGGAAACTGAGTTAATAACTTATAAAAACAAGTAGAAACCATTTGCGCTTTTCATGAACAAAAAATACTTAGGATATTTTTATTAAAATTGACGAGCAATAATTGTGGAATTACAGAATAAATTTACCATATACACATACATACATATAGCACAACATGCATTTGTTTAATAAATTTATAATTTGTAAAATTAGATGTGTATATTTCAATTTTAATATCTTTCGCAGTAAATAGGGGAGATTTATAATATGAATTATAAATGACAATTATTTATAATTTTATGTCGCACAGATCTCAGAATTGTAAAAATGTGAAAAGATTTCTTATATGATCGCAAAATACGCGTCTATTTTAATATGAAAGAGTTCGAAACGAACATCGAAGATTTATTGAAGGATTCTATAATGACAACCGCACAAGAAGGAAGCAAGAAAATCTTCGATGCAGCACGTCGCCGGAAATTTAAATGCGAGTATCCGATAGGATGTTAGGATAGAAATATAGAACGCGAAAGAGAGAGAGAGAGAGAGAGAGAGAGAGGAAAAGGGAGATCGAACTTGGTCGCCGAGTCGAAATTAAAACGTTTCTTCGTAAATGTAAAGCGTAATTTAACTTTCTGAACGGTGGATCTCAAAGCGATAGTCGCGCCCGAGCGTCTAATTATGGATTATACAGAAGACAGAAGACAATGGGAACAGGTGTTCACCGTGAGTAATCTCGAAAGCGAACGGTTTCTTCGATCGTCTTACCTCTCAATACCGGAAAAATCTTCGAGCGGAATAATATTCCGATAATCCGGCCAATCAACTTGAAGGAAAGCACCATGCAAGATGTAACTTAATAACCAGTATCTCAGAAACTTTTCAAGCTCCTATTCACGTTTTATAAAAGTGCGCGAAATTTTTATTAAATCATGCTACCGAGCTAATAAAAGGAGCTATAATAAGAAGATGCTCTAATGAAAACAGAAGCGGAGATATACATTACATATGTTACAAGTTATTTATTTCAGAGAAAAATGAGATCATTGTCTGTATAAAAGTATAAAACTTTTATTTTGTAACGTGAAAGTAAGCTGAGATGCATCAATGCAAATATTTAAAACAGGATACAAAAATTAATTAGATAATTTATAGATTGCAAAAAGAATTTTTAAATATTTTCCGTCAATTGATTTCTCAGCGAGAATCAAAGATTATATAAATATGTATCTTGTATGACTTTTGAGACGAACGAGAACGCAGAAATTCGTTTCATTGGGATAAAAGAACCTTGGATTATCATCCTCTTGCGGCGAGGAAGATCCAGCAGCGAATTTCTCCACGAAAGTTGTTGGTAGTTGGTCAACTTGTTAAACGAAGTGAAGAAATGACTGCCATCGCGTAGAACGCACTCAAGCGACTTGGGTAAATAAAACATGGCGCAGGGTTCGACAGGCTGATCTCATCGCCGAAATGACTACTTCTTCCACACCCCGCCCGACAATATCAGCCTGCTAACCCTGCCCGTTCTGATGAAAATTCCGCTTTCGGATTCACAGATGCACGTGTTCTCATCCTTATTATTTCGTTGATATTTATGTCATACAGTACAAGTCGAGTGTAAATATCTCCGCGTAAATGAAATCGCACAAAGTCAAAACATTGACTCATTCGTATAAATACTCGCGGGTTGCAAGAGAGAAGAATTAAATAGAAAGCACGATATTTTCCTATTTTTTTTTGTCCGTGAGAATCGAAACAGACGATACCTTCGAAATGCATTTGATAAGATTGATATTTATAGAAGCACCGTTCCCCCGTAGCGTTTTAATAGAGTTACGGAAAAATAAGATCGCGTTTTTCGTAACATTTTGTCATGACTTTCCGGCAAATTTATGTCCGTTGCTGTCCAATCTCCGGCAAATCTGATCCTCTTGGAATTCCAGCTCTGGTCTCTCAATCGTCTCCGGATAATAAATCGCGACAGACGATACTTTGAAATATAATTCGGTTACTTGTCGTCCATTTTAGCCGCGTACGATTCTATCTATGTACGATTCCGTTCTGTCTCTCGTGCGTTCTGATGAAAATTCCGCTTTCGGATTCACAGATGCACGTGTTCTCATCCTTATTATTTCGTTGATATTTATGTCATACAGTACAAGTCGAGTGTAAATATCTCCGCGTAAATGAAATCGCACAAAGTCAAAACATTGACTCATTCGTATAAATACTCGCGGGTTGCAAGAGAGAAGAATTAAATAGAAAGCACGATATTTTCCTATTTTTTTTTGTCCGTGAGAATCGAAACAGACGATACCTTCGAAATGCATTTGATAAGATTGATATTTATAGAAGCACCGTTCCCCCGTAGCGTTTTAATAGAGTTACGGAAAAATAAGATCGCGCTTTTCGTAACATTTTGTCATGACTTTCCGGCAAATTTATGTCCGTTGCTGTCCAATCTCCGGCAAATCTGATCCTCTTGGAATTCCAGCTCTGGTCTCTCAATCGTCTCCGGATAATAAATCGCGACAGACGATACTTTGAAATATAATTCGGTTACTTGTCGTTCATTTTAGATGCGGAATCGTTTAGCCGCGTACGATTCGATCTATTGGTATTCGCGTTCTGTCTCTCGTGGAGTACTCTTGGGCACAAACGATCCACTCGGAAAATGGGGCGAAACTTGGTCATCTGGAGTACTTCCTCTTCGGTCGAGCACTATAGTTTGATGCATGCGACAGTCTGTTATAATTACTAGAATTTCAGGCACACAATGCGGAATAGTGACCTGTGCTTTACACGGATAACCGACCTCTTTAGCAATTTCATCTACCAAAGTTCTGAACATTCAGTTTGTGTACGTAACATTAATTGCATCTGTTTGATTCTCATCTTGTATTAACAAATATACATTATTAACCAACATTTTGTTAGGCGAAATAAAAGTTAGAATAAGATTCAAGGAAATCAAAGCAAGAGAAAAATGTAGACCGCTTACTTTTATTAAAATATATACTAATTCAGAATTGTTTTTGTTTTTTATTTGTGATAAATATAGAAGCAAGATTCTCCAAAATTAATCTAATGATAAATATTCTCTATAATTTTAATGGAAGATAAATTAATTTATCTAATATTTATTGATATTTATTATAACAACATATGTATTTAAAATTTTACAAATGTAAGTTAAGTTGGCGGATAAGTCTGCGATGCTGGAGATGCAACGGTTTCACGTCTTGCTACAAATGTTACAGACGCGATTTTATTTTTCTTTGTAACGTCGAGGACACTCGGGTCAGGCAGGCAGCCAGAAACTTACAGAAGAAAAATAGATAGTTTTGAAAAGTCGGTGGCATTTTCTGTTCCCTTTTTACAATGTAGTCTTTGCCCTAAGTATAACATTCTCTTTTATTATTTATTGAAGAAAACTATCATACACAGAAAATTAATATATTAGCTATGTAGTTTCTTTCCGTTTACAAAAATCACGGAAAATATACCTTAATAACTTCCTTTAAATCGTAAATGATAAATTTTATATATATTTTTTAAATTTCCTAGTCTGTTTCACAGAAAAAGATTGAGAGAAAAGAGAAAAAAAATCTTACAAGGAGAGAGTACGTAAAATTGATTATTCTGCCGACTTATTTAATCCGAGAAAAATTCAACGATCTTTTATTCACATTTAAGATATGCCAATAAAGATTTGTACAATTGTAACAAATCTGTGAGCGCGGAGGGATTTGCAAATCCGGCAAGAGGATTCTCCAAGGAGGAGGATTACGCCCGTCCGCATCTAGTTATCGAGTTAGGCCGGATTCGTGGTGCTTTTCCCTTCTTTCGCACCGATATTTTATCTCGTCGCCGTTTTTATCATTTCTCAAGTTCTAATGACTCCTCCTATGGCAATCCGATCAAGCTCGATGTTTATATATAGACGCATGGGATTATGACATAGACTTCTCGCATACACGCGTATATATCGTGTGCACGTTCGTGACCCCTGGTATTTCACGAATGTTCTCCACATAAAAGTCAGTTTTATCGGATTTGTCGCGAGACAGAAGTCGCGGAAAAATTTTCGACATATTTCGCCATATAAGATTTATAGTTCCCAACGGATAGGATGCGACTGAACGACACGTATTCGCCGAAAAGACGGCAGAGAAAAAGTATTTGCACAAATAATGGTAATCTAAACGAAATCGAGAAGAGAGATTTTTCATCTATTAAAATGAGAATAGTCTTATTTAATCAGGATATTAATATTAACATTATGAAGACATTTTCAAATAAATTATGTCTATAAAATAACATTGGAAAACGTAGAGTTTAGCACTTGAATTTTAAAAGTACGATTGGTTTCGCCATTTTTTGCAACAAAAAAATATGCATTATCGCAATTCTCTCTAAGCGGAAAAATCGGCACTTAACTCGACATACTTTGTCAGGCACGGGCCATTTGCTCTAATATTGCCGTTGGTTATCGCGATAAGCAAAAAAAAGCTTAAATCACGACAAACGGTTCGAAGGCGAGCCATGAAAGTCCGGCGCCATCGTAGATTTTGGCCTAGACACTGCGACCCTTAATGCTACGAAGTAGAAGTCGAAGTATCTGCATTGGCGCAAGATACAATATAATGCAGTATGCTGCATACTGCATATTAGGAGACACTTCTGAATATCGTCGTACAAAATACAAGAGACAAGTGAAAGTCGTTATCGATGAAAAGTCTTACTTTTTGCGGAAAAAAAGAATTAGAAAGAATAAAGAATAAAGATATATAT
>NW_021848451.1:628586-632137 GCF_003651465.1 Formica exsecta | reverse complement strand
TATATATACATATATCTCGACGAAAGCGTTTTACTGAAATATATAACATGATTTACGTTCATGTACATAAAATAGATTTCTTCTTTCATTCTGTGTATTTCGCTCTTTCTTATTACTTTTTGCTATTATTTGTAAAAAGAGCAACATCAAAAACGACCTGTACGTTGGTGAAACTTTGAAGTTCTATTCACAGTACGCTTTATTATTTTAAAAGTAAGTTTCAGTTCTTTGACATATTACAAAAATTTAGACCCTTAGCCGCGCCCTTGTATAATTAATGTCTGGGAATTTTAAACTTTATACATTCATTATTTAGGGTAATAGAGCATTTATAAAAGATTAAACATATTCTGTTTTCCGTTTAAACATTTAATAAAATTAAAAAAACAAATTAAATTAACTTTTTTGTAACAAAATAATAAATCGTAACATGTGTGAATAATACCTATATTTTTAATTTAGATTTACTTTTAATTTAGAAATTATTAATTGTGTTTTGTAATTAGCTTTTTAATATACTAACAACGACATTTAATTAAATTTTTAATCTGAAAGACTCTAATCCATTAGCATTATCTTTAATATTTTATCTATTGCTCCGATTTTAAAATATACACGATTTACTATTATGCTTAATTAAAATTTTAATTAAATATACATCTCTGGGAAACTATCTTTTAATTTGTATTTATAATCTCTTTGTCGTGCAAGTTATCTTTCTTTATCACTGTCTTTAACAAAGCGTTATACGACAGTACGCATTCCGTCGAGAGTCGCCCGTCTGCGTCCTTATTGAATACAACTACAACCATCTTGAAAACAAAAACAAAAAAAAAAAATGCTTTTCTTGCATCGCAGACTAGAACGGATTTCTCAACAAGACCAGCTAGCTTTATACAAGATCAGCAGACTCAACTCTTAACCAGAACAAGCGAAATATTATACTTTCATTGTGAGATCAGAAAAGAACTAAAATACACAACTCATAAATTAAACATATTAAAGAAATTATTTAAGAGATTGTAATTATAAATAAAATAAAATAGCTGTTAATCAAGTAAAATGTATAAAAATGTATTTTAAGTGAATTTAATATATATCATTATATTTAAATAATCCCCAAAGAGAGTTTCTTTCTTTCTCTCTCTTTCTTGCCTTTAGTCTGAAATGCTCGAAAATTTCGACGCTACAAAACGCATCGGAGAAAATCGTTCTTTCATCGTTGTAAATTTTCCGCTGGCGATATTTACGCGCAACTGATTATCGACGAACTCACTCTTTAAAGCGGCGCGATGATGATGCGTTGCAATGTGATGCAATCAAGCGCGTTGCAGGATATGGATCAAGGCCCGGTATGCCGATACTTATCCAGTAGACATATCGATATTGCAATTCAGCCTTTTGCGCCGACTTCGTGTATCCGACTCTTTCGCCTTTTCCACGTTTATCCGCACACGCACATTCGCATTCGTATATATACCTGTGTCAGCGTACATGTACTTTCGCGTCCGTGCATTACCGAGAGAAAGCAAGATATCGTACGAAGATATTGCTACAAGATTTGATAAACTGCCGACGATGAAGGCAAATAAACACACGCTATACAAGAGACTCGTTATACTTGCATGAAAATTGTCGGGTGTTTGATTATTGACATTCTGGGTCAAAATCTGAATTATGCATCGCGCCGCTCTCTGTTTAATTATGCATGCATGCAGAAAAATATGTATTTCTTCTAGCTTATAAATATTACTTTAAACGCATTAATTGCGCTCATGTTAGTTTTTATGCGCTTATCATCCCACGCATCGCGCTACATATCTTATAATTATACCTCACCTTCTTTTACACCGAGATATCAGTAATTGTCGTTACCCATGTTTATTTAAAGGACAAATCGATCGGATATTATTGCATTTTTCTTAATTTCACATTCTCTTTGAAAAAAATCAATGTTTAATCGCAATCTGCGAACATATGAGCATACATCACAATTCAATATAGATATATGCCATCAAATTCCTTATTACAGTTGATCAATAGCTTATATTGTACTTGATCTGTCAGTCATCTAACTTAAATAGCGACGTTTGCGTTATAATATATGTAATAAAGTTACTTTAGTGTGCGCGTATAATTGAAATAGATTTTTTAATAGAATAGAAAAAAAGTATCACGTATTATTAAGAATTTGTTCTTACAAATTGTTTGGCAAAATGTCCTGATCGAGGAAGAAATTTATATGTTTCAAATTAACTACAATGTAATAACAAGCGTTCTATTTACACTCGTTCGCGAACAAACAATATTTAAAAACCATCCGTTCGTTTTGTCCTTCACAAATTTATTATCATCTTTCTACAATTACACAACCGAATATATATGACAATGTCATATTCTGTACAATTAATTTTTGATCTGACATAACGCCGAAAAAAATTCGGGAAGATATCTGTTTCACCTCTGAAAAATGTTCATTACTCGAAATTCTGCAGAAGCGTAATTAAACAGTGGCATTTTATATGTCACAATATAATGTCCAAATTTCAAAAATCTAATTGCACGAAAATGCTTTATCAGCATGATAAAAAAAGCCTTTACATGCTCCACTAAAGTTATTTCTAATGGGCAGAAATCGATCCAAATTTAACATCCTTCTTTAATAGAATGTTTCTCTTAACGAATATAAAGATGGAAAACATATGAAACGTTCCAAATAATTATATGTACGAGTATAATAAATATCCTTATATATAAATTTCAAGTTTTTATTATATATGCGTAATAAAAATAATTATTATTTAATTTTTTCAATATTTATAGTTATAAGTTTCTTCAAATCTTATCGTTAGTCTATTCTCTCTCTCTCTCTCTCTCTCTCTCTCTCTCTCTCGATTTTAACGCGAAAGGTACCAAATTGTCGGACAATTCCGACACGATAGAGAAGCTTTCGAGACGTTCGTAGCGTCTGATCGGTCGTCGAGTTTCATCACCGGCTTCTCTCGATACAATCGAACCTCAATTACCTCCAAGTGCGAGACCGCAACCGTGAACTTTATACATGTCGGTCTTGGCAAGCTTCCTGACCTTGGACGGTTTAAATATTTTAGTCGGTGGGAAAGTGTGCATTCTTTTTTGTCTGGCTAAAGTGCGGTTAAAGTAGCTTTCCCTTGCAAAATTATAATTTCACTTTAACAGAGCCTGGAAAAGATATAGCAACTCTGAACCTGTATTTTTTTTGAAAAATTGAAAAACGTCAAAAAATGTAGATACTAACGATGTGATTAATTAGTTTTTAAATAATGTTTTTTTTTAGTAATGTTATCATAATTTTTTAGAAATGTAGCAATAATTGCTGTGTACTCTTTGTTATATTTAACGAATCTGTGACATTATTCTGTTTTCTAGACATTCAATTTTCTAGACTTAGCCTTTTTGATCGACTCTTGATGTGCATAGATCCAGGGTTTTAGAATGGAAATTGCAATGCCAATCCAATCTGTCTCTCCTTCTTCTCTCTCTTTCTCTCTCTGTTTTTTTGTGAACTTTCA
>NW_021848451.1:621020-628143 GCF_003651465.1 Formica exsecta | reverse complement strand
CTTTATGTTTTTATGTTTTTAAATATTTAAAAAATTTGTTAAACAACAAATTTTATTTTTATTCGTAAAAATCTCTTGGTTTGTTTGTAACCGATTCTAAAATTCTCTCTCTCTCTCTCTCTCTCTCTCTCTCTCTCTCGATTTTAGAATCTTTATGTTTTTAAATATTTAAAAAATTTGTTAAACAACAAATTTTATTTTTATTCGTAAAAATCTCTTGGTTTGTTTGTAACCACAATAATGATTCTAAAAGTTATAAGAAGCAATTGTATCGCAGCAGTGGCATAGAGAGTGAATGATCACACATAGCGCATCGTTGTAAAAAACAACAGATATACGGCACAAACGACCGCACAAAACTCTCGACTCTTCCTTACCGCCTTCGTTTATCGTTCCCTGTATCATGTCAGCTCCTATTGCAGCTCATCTCGCGGTCATGATAAATATGAATAAAACGCGTATGGAGCATCCACGTTATATCATATATGTTTTACGTAAGCGCCGTAACGGCCGGTAAGAAATTCCGCGGGCGTCTTACGATCGTGTCTCAAGTACGATCTCTGTACTTCTACTCGTTGCGAGAAATTGCAGTCACGGTCGTCAAGGGGAATATCATCCTCGGTGCATACGCACCGAAGTATTTCGGATGCATGCATGTGTATGAAACGCCGATCTTGCCACGTGATGAGTTATCTCGTTTCTCCAGCAGTCTGCGCGTGAAAATCTTATTGTTGCGAGCACTCGAGCCAAATGGAAAAATCAATGCTCGAAATATTGCTGCATTGGAGAAAACAAGTCAAAAATCTTGAGACCAAAGAGATACGCGAAAATACTTAATATAAAGTTCGACAACGAACCTGCCATATTATCAGATAAATAGAATTTATCTTTCGTGATTGTTCTTAGAAAAATGAATAGCAAAAAATATCATCCAGCAAAAACGCAGAAAGTTTTCAATTTTGTGACAGTCCTTTGAGATAACAATCATTATTTTTATTTATTTTTATGTCTCTGGCGAATAAATATTTCTTGAAGCTATTCAAACATGACATGCAGAACCAAACAGAATTCGCGTTTACGCGATCCACATATAATGTTTCTATATTTTGTATTCCAAAGATCTCACTCAGAAAGTCAAAACTTTCCGTTCGATGAAGAACTATGATGAGAAACGAGAACGAGTTAAAGCTGCTACCCTGAGAGATCTGCTTTGAAATTGGTTATTTTGCTATGTCTGCGAGCAATTTTTGCAAGAATATTTCTGCGAACGCAGCATCGAAGAAATATTTTCTTTAAAGTATCCGGTACAAGCTCCCCATCGTATATTTGTCACAGCATGCATTTGTATTGACTATTACTACATCAAAGTAATATATAAATGCATAGTGTGCATATATAACGCCTTCGTTATTATATTTATAACACCTAGAGCGCCAACCAACGTTTAAAGTATATTTTTATCACCTTATACAGAGCATATTCGATTAATATATCGAGTCAACCTGTTACCTCGATAAAAGGCAAATTGCGTTAATTATTTATTTCTTTTAGTCGTGCTAATGTGCCAGCCGTTGCGGCACAAAAGTGACGCACACGCGGGAAGAGAATTAAATGCGAATAAAATTATTGGTCGCGCGTTTTCATGCTGAGACACGCGAGTCGCAGCACTATCGTACTCCAGGGAAATTGCGACGCGATGGTCGCTTGTTCGCCGAGAAAATAGGGTATAGTTTGAAAACTCGTTACACACGACGAGCGGAAACGGAACCTGCGAAATGTCGAATGTAAACCGTGAATTTGGTCGATATTAGAGTGAGAATGACAATTTAATCGAATCCTCATTTAACTCGTATTGTTTTTTGCAACAACAAAACTGCAAATAGCATAGATAAAAAAATAATAAGATCTAAATAAATATATTTGAATGTTTCCGCCATTTAGCTTTAAATCAATACAAACAAAGGACATATATTAAAGGAGAAATTAATAAAATTTGAATGCGTGCTAATATTCCATTCAATTCCGTTTCAGATTATACTCGTGAACCAAGCAAAGGCGTGATTGTGTGTGTGTGTGTGCTTTTTAGCTATGGAAACGCGTACGCAAGCGCATTTTACAAGCGTGTAATATTATAACGCGATCTTATCATCGCTTCATAACGCTTATTAACTCGAAATGTATCGCGTCGTATAGAATATACGCATTAATGCTCCCAAATTACGTTTCCCAATTATTCCATTTCATGCTTAATGAATAATATCCTCCGATTTATGTTTGCAAATAATTTTATTTCTCCCATCCTCTCATTCTATTTAATTTCCAGTTGCATTTTCTGAAAAGAATTTTTATATCTTCTTTTAATGTATAACAAAATGCATACACACATATATATACCCACGTATACAAGATTGCTCAAGCAAAATTCAAATGCGAATTGAAAAGTCGCAAACTTACTTGATAGAATAAAGAACTGCTTGACGCAAACGGTCTCGTTGAAAAAAAAAAAAAAAATTGCGCGATCAAAACTTTCCTGATGATTCTGATGATCCTTCAGGCGTTTCTAGCGATTTTCTGACCGATTGTTCTTTTCGTAAATGCGAAATCAAGCGTGGCAACGCGCGAGCCGAGACGACGAGCCGGAAGCAGTTACGTTTGTTGAAGTTCAGAAACGAGGATTCACCGACTGCCTCCTCGTCGATTTCTCGAGCTCGATTATCGACGAGCGTATGTTCAAGGAACGGAGAAATCGAGGGAAAAAGCATCTCGGAACGCGCGAAACGAGCGAGCGAGAATTTTCCGGTTCTTTATGGAAACTACTTAGACAAACGATAGGATCTAGTAGAGTCGCTTCAAGTAATTTTCACCGGGCTTTAATGGAAGAACTCGGTGCTGGTAGACGATAAGGATGCCTTATCGATCTGTTCGCCGAAGCCCGATGACTTCATCGGCACGCTGTCGTCGATCCCTTTCAGCCTGTGCGCAAAAAGTATGTCCCTTCTCTTCGCGCGGATCTCTTTTTATATCTCTCTTTACAGTATTACATCGTCTGTTGTAATTAATACTATGATATTATAATCAAACAGTATTAATATTATAATTGTACGTCATGTAATGTATTCCGCTTGAAGGAAATTCAGAAGCGTCGCGAGCTTTTACGAAAAAATAATAACTTCCACATACGCCATTATCTCTTCACATTTCAACGTTGACGTGACATGCAATTTCTGTAAATTCTCGGCGACACAGACTTCAGTTCCAGGTTTATATTTTTAACATGATAAAGAGAAATATGTATTATTATTATTATTATTATTATTATTATTATTACATGTAAATGTACATGGAAAAAAATTAAATAAGTATTTTTTCTACTATTTTAATATCCGCGAAAAAGTTACTCTATAAAATCAATTTAATTATGAAAAATTATATTAAAATCATCATTCAGTTATTAACGTGACACGAAATATTCCCGCAATGATTGAACTCTTGTTTGCGAACAAGCATACTTTAAACTGTATACTTTTTACTAAACTTTCAAGCACATTATGATTCTTTGCTGCGCGCGGACAAGTTATAAATCTTTAATAATGTCAACGCACGATGGCGATTTACTTTCTGAATAAAGTTTATTAAGCTCGTCTCTATATTCGCGCCTGCACAAGCGGAAGTTTTTTCTGTCGTCGCTAACTTACAGGCGCTTACTTAATACTGTGTGTGTATACATTTTTCACGGATTTAAAAATTTTTTATCCTCCTGCTGAGCGAGAGATTATAGACTTGTGATACCTTCAAAGTGCGAGTAACTGCGTCGATAATTTTTACAGACGAGCGTAACGTTGATCTATCACAGAACAATTTTGAAATCTAAATGGGGTCTAGTCAGATTTCTCCTAAAAAATCATGGATTTCGATTTTCTTTTAAAAATCTAAAAAGATTCTGATTAGAGTATCATGTTTTAGAAACGCGATTTCAAGCGGGAAATTTAAGCAAGTCCCATTTGTTGTCTCTAATGTATTTTTCAAAATTTTTTAAATTTCCATTCAACTTTACAATTAAAAAGAATATTTAAAATGCTTTGGCCAAATAGAAATTTACAACGGCCTAATTAGCATTGATCCCGGTTTTGTGGAAACTCTGGATAAATCAAATGGAGCCACAAAAAATTAGTTAAATGTTCTGAATCTTTTATAGAAATAGAATTAGATTTTTTTAAATGATAAAAA
Source organism: Formica exsecta (assembly GCF_003651465.1). Lineage (NCBI taxonomy): Eukaryota > Metazoa > Arthropoda > Insecta > Hymenoptera > Formicidae > Formica > Formica exsecta. The sequence goes on along the minus strand of NW_021848451.1, from coordinate 623,916 downwards.
CAAATACTAACATTTTTACGATTAATAGCCGCACTTTGCAGGCTTTATAACCAGTTTGCATAGAAATTTAAATGTAAAAAAGTCGATATGCTGTCTAGCGGTAAACATAAAACTAATATACTTATATTTTTACTCTATTGAGAGAATTCAATAGTTACTATAAAAACGGGATTTCTTATCTGATTGCATTAAACTGTACCGTTTTTTTAAAATCTAATCTACCAAAAAAAAAAGATGCAAATTTCCGTACCCGTTTCTGTTTCGAATTTAGATCGAAAAGCCGTATTTGGAGTAAAAATGGGATTCCGAATTGATACCGTAGTACAATAAATCCTTAAAAACTTTTTCAAAAAAGGTGAAAAAAGACGCCAGATACACGCGCCAGTTATAGAAAACTGTTATATGTATTTTTAAATTAGTGTTATTTTAATTTAATCTGCACAAAATAAGTAACGTTTCTTAAAGAAAAAATTTAACTTAAAGACTTTGTAACATAATATCTGTGCCTACAAGATATGTAGAGAAAAAATAAGATATTTTCTTGATATAATTCGAACTCTTCTTGATATAATTCGAAGCTATCAATTAAATCTAGTAAGAACTCGATCGCTTCAGCCGTTATTGAAATCTGAAAATCTCAGATACTCTCAACTGGCCGATTCCGTGTATAGATATACGAGGTGTCTCGCTGTTGCTGCGCATGACTTGACGCGAGATATTACCGTATTGATATCTATTTGAGACAAATATGGGCATTCTAATCGGAATCTATGGCTGTATCTGGGAAAAGTTTGGAAAATTTCTACGCGGATAGCGAAACACATGGTGCAGCTGCGTAACTCACGGCGATTCATGAACTAGCATTTGGGAAATGTGCACGCTTTGTATATACCTTGGGTAACAATAGAGGAAAAAGCGGTCGTAGAATTGCAGTCTCATGTTTCTCTCGTGCGTAAATTCGGTAAAACTCTTATTCTAAGAAGTGTTTGGAATTTCGTAGAGCCTCGCGTTTACTTAAAGCGCGAAAACATTGCGTAGTCATATTATAAAATTTTAAGACTCGTACGATCGTCATAAATTGTGCAAACTTTGATAAGGAGAATGCGTTATCTAAAAAGAAACGACATAAATTTTTATTGAAACTGCAAATTATTCATCGTATTAAATGAAATATGTCATATCCGCGACTAAAGCACTTGTCGTAAATCTTCCACGACAGTTGATTTAGCATTGCATACGCAAATCGTATCGGTCCCACTTTACGGAAAAATACGAGAGCGACTGCATTTACAGTCCCATCCTAGCGCGGTGTTTGCTGAAGATATCTTGATCGTTATCGAGTATTCGCGCTCCCGTGACCTTTTTTTTTTCACCATTTCCGCTCTGCGATGTCATTCGGGATTACGTTAATCTGCTCGCCTCGTGCGCGCGTGCATCCCGGGTCATAAAATCGCAAACAAAGAAATTCTTTGCGGAAACGTTACACAGTGATATGAGTATCACGTATTGCCCTGTATACCTGCATCCATATACCGTAATTTACTGCATATGATGTTGGCGCTGTAACTAGAGAGCTCCTTCTATCGTTTTGATTTCAAGCGTAGAGAACCCAGCTTAATGATATTCTCTTAGAGCATAAATGATCGAAGATTTGCACGCGAGATGCGGGCGTGCAAATAATAAAATTTATGATCATGTCTGCCATTGGCAGTTCTTAGCGCAATATTAAGTGACTTGCATTTTGATCGAATGCGACGCATGATGGGCGCGTATCGATCGCTCAATAATTTTCTCAGCAAGCTATATTTTCAACAGGTATAATAATAACCGGTCTTTATCCTGGCGCCCGTAAATATCTGTTTTTCGAGAGGATTATCGATGACTTGCGGTTATTTCGGAATAATATTATTGCGTAAAGTTGCATAATTGTATACGAGAAAATTAAGTAGTTTAATGTTAATAAAATCATGAAAATTCAAAAAATTAAAACACTTTTGAAAGTATAATTTTAACGTGTTTATCTTGGAAATTGTCTTTTTATAATTTGAAAATAAAATAAATAAACGTAAGTTAAAAAAGATACATGAATAAATATGTCAATAAAATATGTGAAAAAAATTTTTAAACATTTGTATATATGTTAATAAACATATCAAGTTTGAAAAAAAATCTGACCATATTCATATTTAAAATGATTCGTTGAGCATTGATATATGTAAAATGATTGCAATTTTATTGAATTTTATATATAGTGGAGATCGTTAACAGCCCATTGGCCATAAATATATTAATGACATTCCAGTTTTGTTTTATTAATTGTACGATATAAATATTTTTCAATACTTTTGAAAAACAACAATTTTATTTAACGAGTTGTGGAAAAATATGAAAAATGTAACAAAAATGTTTACAATAAATAATAAAATACGATAAAATATAAATAATAAAATAACAAATCAAATTATTATATGTACATTATATGTATATGTATATTTATAAATTCATAATAATTTATATTTTTCGTTATTTTCTTCTATTTAGTTCTATCATTATTCCAAAAATTTGTACACATTTGTGTTTAGATTTTAAGGGACAATACATTTTTTGTATATATTATCAATAAATATAATTAATTATATAATTTGCTTTATATTTAATAAATATTAAATACACATATTTTGTGCATATTAAATGAGTCTTGTATTATTTATTAATTCATATTACAGGAATTTTAAGATTAATGAGGCAAAAGAATTTTAAATCAATCCGTTCCCTTTTTTTCCCCGGTTATCTATAAAAATCTTGAAAAAACCATTTTATCTTTTTTATTACTGAAAGATACAGAGTTTTTTACTTTGCATAACGACCCGTACACGTATCTATTATTCGGGAAAGA
>NW_021848451.1:617275-620982 GCF_003651465.1 Formica exsecta | reverse complement strand
GTCATGTAGTCATGTAACTTCTATCTCCGAGATTACTACATATGATATCTATATATGTGCTTGCACTATTATAATTCAAAATTTTTTTCATTTTCTCTCTTTCTCTTTTTTCTTTTGTAACATGCATAAAAAGAAAGAATTAATTTTTCCCTTGGCACCACATGGCCGGCTCTGATTTATTTAACGTAGTCCTTATTTTTACGTTCATGTTATACGTTCGCAACTTTCCAACGCGTATACTATGTGAGTAATAGATATTTCAATTACGTTCCACAATGCGAGAAAGATTATGGTAGCAGGCATGAATACATAATATCCCTCGTATTTTCTTTGCGGTCTCGCGATCTCTCAGAGATGCGCCGTGTGTCGAGATGCCGAGAAGAGGATTTTTGGTCCCTCCGGGGACACCTTATTTTCTTTCGGGTTCCCCATTTGTTTCATATAAGACGCCCGCGCTCCGTCTGACAAGTCCCGGCTCGCTTTATCGCCCTCTCTTCATTCTCACAACGACATCATAGGAAATTGCGGACAAGTTTCCCTCGAGGTGGTTGCCCCGCAGAAATTCAACCAATTAGATCGACGGAAAACTTTCCTGCCGTCAGACTTAACTGGCGAGCAACGGCAGCAGCCTCGAGCTCTGCTCTCGCGTCGCGTCGTGTTACGTATGTGTGCTTGTGTATGTCTATATATATGAATAACGTGATGTATACACAGGTCGGAGTCGAAGCTCGGCATCCTACGCACGGACACGTTTGTCCTACACCCACGCGAATGCCTTCGGAATACTAATGAGGCTCCCATAGTGATAAAGTCGCGAGCGGGGGCGGTAACAGATGAAGATTCGATCCCGGCGCGCTGTACTTAGCGGCTCGGTACTCTGTAATTCCGAACCGCGGTGCATCTACCTGTCGTGGTGGAGCATAATCACCCGACGGAAAGTTTCGGCCAAGTTCGGGACCTATGACGCGGAAAAAGTTTACAGGCAGAGAAGATCGAAGCCTGAGACTGATTTGCGACTGACTGACTTGCTGTGGCAAGTTCGCAGAGACTGAGACAGGCGAGAAAACTTGTGTGCTGCTACGTGTTGTTCTACAAGACGTTTCAACGCGAGAACATTTAAATGATAATTCTAATAAAAATTTATGTAGTATCTTTGATATATTGTATATTAAAGATAATAAATAAATAAATAAAAATACATATATGTATCCTATATAATTAATAAAGATAATATTTTTTTATTCCCTTGGCAATGTCATCTTTTCTGAGATATTTAATTCGTATCACGTCCACGTTTGTTTCTCGTTGTTGCAAGCTCGCTCATTTGCTATTGTATTTGCGCAAAAACCATAGATATAGTACAACGTAAATCTTACCATAGAACTGACTGTGGAAATCTTTTTTGCGGGCGTATAACAAAAGACTGGACAATTTTACGTGGATAACCGAACTAATTGACAATCCAAGAGCGAACTACGCATAGTGACAGTTCGCTTTTTGTACTCTGACAGCCTGTGATCAACGATATGCGCGAAAACCATAAATCATAAGGAAACGTCAATAGAAATAAAAAACACCGCGTGTTACATAACTTGCAAAAATATTTTTGAAGCATAAAAGCGTATGGTTTTAACAAGAAAGAATAGAATGACAAATTTTCGATTCTAAATATTCTCTAATAATTCTAATAATCTTCTGATAATTATCTCATATAATGTTTCGTGAATTTTTAGTAAATTAACAATTTTTAGTTATTTTACTTAATAGATACTTGACTGTTTATTATTATAAATAATCAAGTTAAAAGGCGAATTATGACGGAGCTGTTATAAATCATAGTAATCGAATCTTGTTCACCTAAATAAGCTAGAAATTAACATATATGTACAAATTGATACTCACCGATTCTAATGACCGGCGGTAGCGACATGGCAGTGGTGATCGAAATAACGATTATGGCGAACAACAATGCCATCGTGTCCGACGTGAAGAGAGTTCGCACTTGGACGGCTATGACATCGTTCGTGCGGATTTCCCGTAAGATAAAGCGCAATAAAGGAAAGAAAAGGAAGAAATCATAGATATACGCGAGATTTCTCCGCTCTCACCGACACTTTAACACCGAACTGCACATCCTCAAAGACTCGTCGCACGTCGGAGAGGATTCTTAGATGACCATCATCTTCCGTGCGGGCACAATCTGAAAATAGAAACCGGAAACTTGAAATATAATACCAGAGCGAAAAGCGTTCAAATAAATCACAAGCTCCATGTAAGATGATATTTATTTTAATAGATAAAAAATTGAAAGAGATTGAAGGAGCAGTAGATTGATTTTAATAAATGGCAAAAACTGTCATAACTTGCAGATATGCACCTAAATAAATAAAATTTTTACAATATTTCTCGCTCTCTTGTGCACGCCTGCATAAATATATTGAAACATCACTTATATTTATTCCTTAATATACCTTTTTATTCTAATAAGCATTTATTGAAGAAAACAATGCAAGCGTAAAATAATCTACTTCATAAAGTCAGGACCCAAATAGACCAGTGATATGCAGTCAGCCGTAGGCTATATCTTCTCGCTGGAAAGTTAATTGCTAAATGGTTAGCACGATTCTATACAAGTGCCTTTCTCGAAAATAACAACCGGTAAGTTGCTGTATTTATAATCGCCATTCAAAGCAAAAAATATACGGTTAGAGATGCAATTTATTAGTATTTATTAAGTCTAACTGGAATTTAAATATCATTGATTTTTGATAAGAGCATCTTTTAACTTTTGCTTTTGTATTTTTAATTTTTATTTAAAATAAGTACGTTTAGTTTTATATACATATATATCTACATACATATACGCACATAACATGCACGCATGCACAAACACACAGAAAGAGAGTAACTAAATAGTACACATTAAAAGAAATAATTTGCTAGATTAATTTAATCTTTTTTTTATATATATATAGAGAGAATATGTTTTATTTTAAGTGATAATAAAATTAAAAAAGAAAGAAAGACTATTTTCTTTTCTTAAGATAATTTGCACAATAATGTCACCTATATATTACACACGATATCTCTACATTCTAAAGGGAGATTGCAATTTAGACAAGGTTGGGAAACACTGCTCTACACTTTTTAACATAGTCGCTATGGTAGTGCATCAACACTGTTGGAACCAGGGTCTAGTTTACTTTTATTTGCGTCAGACCTCGAAGAAGGCGAGAAAAAGGGTACGGTACGGTCTCCGGAGTGAAATCGCGTCGTGGGTTCGCGTTTCTGCTCTCCAAGGTGCATTTTCCATAGGGGAGATGGAAAAAAGGGAGCCTGGCCTTTAACCTACCCGGTAGATACGACCTCCTGCCGTTACGCCATCGAAGATACCAAAGGGGAAAAGAGAGAAAGGGAGAAAGAGAGAATCTCTTTCTTTATTTCGGAAGCGATTCGGGAGGAGTTTTTCGGTCCTGCTATGATAATGTCCCCTCTTGTCACTGACTCTATCTCGACGTACGCATACCTACCCCGTTGTGTCGCGCGATGACTTTGGTCGTTCTAACGCGACAAACAGAGTTCGTATGTATTTAAAACTGCGTTACGAGAGAAAAAATGTGGTTGAGTCAGATGGAATTTTCTCAACGCGCGGGAGAATTTTCTTGCACTTCAACGATATTTCGCGAGAGCAAATTACGAGGAATGCC
>NW_021848451.1:612197-616015 GCF_003651465.1 Formica exsecta | reverse complement strand
AATGCCGCGGAGAACATCGAGAGACACACAGCCATAATTTCCTTCGTGAAATAGCTGACATTGGAGTTTGCGAGCGGCTCGGAAATTTCGATTCCGCACTACGTCTCTAATCACATCCATTATTTTCTCAGTCTACAATTAATATTGTTATAGTATAATGTATACTGGCGCACAATTTGCGCCTTCTTAATCTCTGCTAATACTATATGTATTAGCTGTTGAAATATTTTGTTGACAATCTGCTAATATATAAATGTTTTAATGTGCATAGAATTATTTATTATTCACGCAATTACCTATTTTGTCAGTAATATCGATATATTTACTTGATTATATACTGGCGCAAGCTATTGCGTGGCCATTGATTATTAAACACATGGATACGAATTCAATTACGTACATTATTATATACCGATACCCGATGTAACATGCCGTTGCATCATGTAAATTCAAATAATGTGAAATTCGATCGCGTAGTCCGCATCACCCTCTACCTATAAATGACGGAGTTAATTGACTTTGCTCGATTGTTATAGATATCAATTGTCGTTAATTAAAAGTCTTGATATTGTACTACGCGTACTCGCATCGAATTCTCGCCGTAGGTTACGCTATACAATCCGCGCTGCACGTATCGTATGATGGGCAAAATAAATCGAATCGAAAAGTGAACCGGGAAGGCAAGCGCTCGGTGCCAATATTTGACGATCGAAAAACTGACCGAACGAATAAACACGCTGCTCTATTCATTGAATAGAGGCACCCTCCTCGCTGGAGCGGTGGTTCTCGACCGATGTTTTGGTGTCGATGCCGCATGCGACTCACGCTTTCGCCATTAGAGTTAGCGTAAACGGATTTCAACTAACGCAATTTAGCCTGCGGGGGTAACTCTACTTCTCCCTCTTTCTCTCTCTCTCTCTCTCTCGCTCTTTCTCTCTTTGTGCGTTTGTTGCGAGGTTTTAAGCGCGCCGCTCAATTAGATAGGTGTGTCCGCTGCGTTCAAAACGGCTTTCTTTTTTTTTTTGTTTATTTATCCTTTGCCCCATTGTGACTCCTTACAACATTTGCTCTCCTTTCTTTCTTTAAAGTCCTTTTTAATGACTCGAAACAGATTTTAGCGAAACCCCCGCGCTCTATACACTTATCGTCGCTCTGTTAAAAATTTATCCAACGCAACGAAAATATATCTCGAAATTATGCGCATTTTTTGCAAACATTACAATGTTGAAATTTGCACAATGAAGGGACATTATGACGAATTATAAGCGCGAGAGAGATATTTTACAAGCATGAATTATTTTTAAAATTTAAAGTGCAGGTATATTCTTTAATGTATACTTTTTAAAATGTAATTATTACCTAGAGAAAACAGTTTTATTTCGCCAATTAAAATTATTTATATAATAGATAAATAAAATAAATGAAAAGATAAAATAAAATAAATTAATTTATAACAACAACGATAACAGAGATTTTAACAAATGTTGGTTTTTTTATATGCCATTACAAAAATATACATGGATTATTCGCTGAGGGGCGCTTATTTATTTCGGTGACAGTTTAGAGAATTGAACGTACGTTAGAGATAAGACGATATCCACGTTTCTTTGCAGTGGATAACATTCCGCATGAGTGCTCTTTATTGTCAATAAAAACCGGGTCACTTCCGTTCTTCATAGGTTTTACGATCGAAAAAGATTAACAGGTAGAGAGGATAACATTTGAGATCGTAAAAAAACACTGGCAACTATATGATTATGCAAGAGTTTATTTTTTCCTCACCTTTTCTGCAATCATTTAGTTTTACGATTTTATATGTCCGTTGCAGTCTCGTGAAAGAAATAACTTTAAGTGTGTGCTATTATTTGGTAATAAAATAATTGAAGGATATATATCGTCGTTCTCTTAAACACTTTACGGGGTGCAGCTTCAACGCGCAAAATGTTCGTAATAAACGTGCTTTTAGCTAATAATATTTATTATCGCACCATTAATTTTCGTCGAAATGAGATGACAAATGTCAACAGAAATGATTTAAATGACATTTTTTGGGTCATTGCTTATTAGAACTAATTTTGCTTATTATATGAAATATGCAAATTTAATCTCCTGTTAAAATGCTTAAAATATCTGCATAATATGCAAAAATATGAGATTTTTTGGCTGCAGACGAAAAATGTAAATATACTAATTCCGCGATATCATTAGATTGATAGTCGCTTTGCTAATTACGCATAATGTACAACGGACTGTTAAATTATTATTATATTATATAATATTTGCCGTAATATGTTTTAAATGTTTTCTCTAATGATATATTTAATATTAAAGTAAAATTAAATGTGTTCTATTTTCTATTTGGTCATAAAATAATTACGTAAAATAAAAAAGGGATATATATCATCGTTCCTAAACACTTTACGGGTTGCAGTTCCGCCGCGAGGACTTAAATAAATCAATTTTATTATGAAACGGAGAAACAGAGAAACAGACTACGTTTATACGTCACCTCCTTAATCGAATTTAATAATCCATAGTTCTAAAACTGGCCAATCATAGCTATTTCTCTGAAGAATGAAATGACTATGATTAGCTAGCCTTAGAATTACCAATGTTATTAAATCCAATTAAGGGTGATGTGTAAGCATAGTCATAGATAAGACAGCAAATTAATGTCGTGCGATACGAATCGCGACGTCAAAAGTTTCAAAGGTAAAAATCGAAGCGTATTATAGAGGAGCAATCAATCAATCAGATTTAACGATTGTTCACAGAACGCACACGATAGTTCCCGCAGACTTTAACTTCCGTTCCCTTCTTGTTTCATTTTCTCTCGCTTTGCGAGCGAGACCGCAATAAATTTCTAAAAATTATCGAAGCGCAAGGGTAGCGTGTAATCTATGTCGCGTCAACGATACATTGCCCCGCGAATGAATGCTCGGTGGGCGGTTGCGCGATTAATAATGCGTGCGACGATGTCAGCGAGAATTTCATAACTTCCACATTTGAGGAGATTCAGGAGGAAGGTCGATGCGCGCTGTAGCTGAGTGAGATTTAACGGTTACATAACGAAGAAACTGGTAAATGTTTAATCGATAACTTTACCATCGCGCGAGACACATATTCGTGACGTGCGAGGAGATCTACGAGAAAGTCAAAGAAATTAATTGTGAAGTTACACATTATATATAGCGTTCACGATGATGCAATCTCAGCTCTAACAAATGAGATTTTTCAGGCAGTTGCAATAATTTTTGCCTTTTTTGATCGAGAAAAAGATGACAGATTTTAAAATACAATTGTTGTAAATATTTTATATTTTTAAGAAAAATTTTTTACATTAATAGTGTTTTTAATTAATATACACATTTTACATGTTTCTTAGATCCATCATGATTGCAGTAAAGAGAGACGCGGACTATCAACAGCTGCGTGAAACGTTTAAAAGCGAATGCAGATTAGAAAATTATGAATTTTCAACACGTAGCGTCGCTTTCAGGAAATGTGCGCCTCGGAAACGTTATTTATGTCGTGACGCGAGATGGAAAAAGAGATAGAGAGAGAGAGAGAAGAAAGAAATGTCGTTTGACGAGCGCATCTTGTTTGTCACGATTATTTCAGAATAAGGTGTTCAACGCGTGCGAGGTAAGCGACTCAGAAGGTCGGGGTAAGGCGCGAGGGATACTTAAGGCAGGAAAGAAGAGTTGAAGAGACGCGTCGTTATACTACACACCGTGTGACTTTATCGTGTTATACAATCCACACGTTCCACACGCGCGCGAAACCCACCCTTCTCACGTGGAAGCCCGACGACGCTC
>NW_021848451.1:573244-612035 GCF_003651465.1 Formica exsecta | reverse complement strand
GCTCTTCGGGGAGCTTCTCTTTGCGAATAGGAAGTAAGCGCGCGGCAAAAGGGACCGGCGCTTGGCGTAACGTATCCGTTTTCAACTGAAAATGTGCAAAACGCAGCATTAAAAGTGCCCGCGACTTTTTTCAATTAAAATATAGCGATTTGCAATAAAGCGATTCCAAATAGTTTCATTAACCTGCGAATTTTACTCGGGTGTTTCTTTTATAAAATAACATAAATAACGAGAGGAAGATTGAATATAGTATTGATTTGTAATAATCTATTTATAATTTTAATTTATAAAAGTCTATAGCAGCGAAATAAAAACGTAAATTATTAATATGCTGTTATGCATATTTATATGTATATATATCGCAAACAATACAAAAGGCATTTTTAATTGATTGTGAGATGTATCATGTACAATACATTTTTCAGTTCTTATCACTTAATTGTATATTCTAGCATATTTCACTTCTTGTTCGATCGAAAAATATTTATTCAAGTTACGATGTACAAAAAACATGATATATTCTCTTCATTAATTTTTTATTATATTTTCCGTTTTATTTCTATTATATTATATTATTCAATATATATGTGTACATAATGTAAAAATAATCTTTTATATTGTCTGCATAAATTTACATAGTTTATGTGAACGAAATGAATTCTCATCAGTATTAATCAAAATTATTCATCATACTCGTTGAGTGAACTTATTAAATGCGAGATCTATGGATATGAAATACGTTTATGAATTATAATATATACATTCCGAATACTGTATATGATTGCCATAAATTTATCATTTAACTTGTAATTAAATAATGTATTCCTGCATAATGCATGTATTTAATATTTAAATTTAAGATAAGAACACATACAAACACATTTGTAATTTATCCCTTAAATAAATTTAAACATATTAAACGCTCAAAATTTTACACGTACGATAAATTTTCTTTGTTTGCTCCCTGTTGATATATCGAATGAAACAACTGTCATAAATGTTATAAAAAAATTACTTACAACGTTTTAATGTATATGAGATTTGTGCGAATGCAAGCTGTTCTGATCAAATAAAAAATGATATTTACAACATCAAAAGTGACATAATAGTTATAAGATTACCTCCCCCCCTTCTCCCAGCATAAAAAGAACAAGCAAATGATGTTAATATTTTATTGCAAATAAATGATAATTATTTGATCTCAATTTGAGATCTAATTCGATTAATTTGATTACATAACATGTTTGGAAAATAAGACATATGTTTTCAAAATCGAAATATGATGCTTACAATACTTTCACAAAATTCCGAAAAAAATAAAAATCAGAGATAAAAACAATTAAAAAAAAAAAAAAAAAAATAAAAAAAAAAAAAAAAAAAAAATAGATCAAATAACTTGTTAAAAATGGTTTTGAAATTTCATAACATGTGAGAGATTTCTGTTGACATTTATATGAAATTAAAACAGAATTATATAACGCAATGACATATATAATGGCAAATGACAAATATACAGCAAAAGTAAAGATAAATAAATATTTTAATTAAATTATTAAAATAAGAAATTAAAAATGTTGACAATTTAGTCAAGTGCGATAAGAAAATATGTCTTAGCGAATATAATTAAACTATATGTAGCTTCATCTGACAATGCATAGAGTGCATACAGAATGAGAGAATAGAAAAGAAAATAAGAGTGAGAAACAGAATAGCAGAACAAACGGTATTTTAACCGTCGTAAATTGTTTATTAATTGTAATTTGATCGGAAATTGCATGGCATTTGCGGATATCATTACATTTCGAATTGAATCGTATTGTAACAATGAACAATGTTAACACGCTTAATCGTATCGATGGGACGTTGTGATAATGATTATGATTAATGACTGCGCCTCGACGTCTATTATTCTAGACCACATGGATTAGCAACGATTTCATTATCAAGCAAATGATTTGTAAACGTCAACGGAAAAATCGAACATACTTACTTGAAAGGCCATTCTAAAAAATCCATCGTTATTTATTCTTTATATATTTTGTAATATGTGTGTGTGTGTATAGAGAAATATATAATATATTAATAAATATAAAATATGTTAACTTTCTTTATCTTCTATATTTTCTCCAGCTTCAACAATATTTTCTGGCAAAGAAAATAAGCAAAATTAAAAACAAAAAATAAAATCGTATAAATCTAAATTAGGTTCTTTATATCGTATTTCACAACATTCGTGAAATTTATTTTAAAGATGTTAAAAAGGATAATGGAACACACGCATATATTTACACAAGCGTGTTTTGTAAGTTATAAAAATTGTATAAAAATTCGTGTAATAAACAAATAAATTAAATCAAAACTAAATATTAAATAATGAATTACTTTAATGTTGTCATAATATGAACTTTCTCAAAGGTAATGTTTTATTAATTATTAAAATATTCCTTAAAAAGTTGTAAGACTTGGTGTCATGAATACGTTTCCTCTTTCAAATATTCTATGATACTAAAATCTCGTATTTATGAACGCAATTCCGCCAGGCTTTTGAACAATTTGCGTGCTCGTTAGTAAGGCTGACAGCCACGAATTGTGTGCTTTTCGATACTGTACTAATACTATTTATTGCCCTCATTCTTTTTATTGCAGCACCACTTTCGTGTTTGTATCGTATATGTATCTAAAGTATTTCGGGATGAAATAATTTTATCGGCTAATTTTAAAACTGGTTATGGGATAGAAAACGCCGTATGATTTTCAATTGTGATATAAGCGTTTCAAGATCTGTGTAAAAAAATAATGAGCATTTTTTTGTTTTTGATTTAGATTTTAAATAAATTAAATTTGTTTCAGCTTATGAACTATAAGTTCGAACTATGTATAAATAACATTAAAGCAATAAAAGCGAAGTTCTATAAAAATTAGTTAAAATTAACTAGGATGTGTAATTAATTATTCATTTTTTTTTTGAAGATGGTATTAGACAGGATTACTGTTGTTAATTTTAGCCGATAAAAACTGCTTTATATCATTTTTCATTTAAAATTATAAAATCATCAAAGACTTTGTATTTCCTCTCGAAACACCCTACGCATGCATTTTTCCATACTATATAATTTTCTCGATACAATAACTGGTAACTCGAGATAACACTCACGCGCGTCTATGCGACGTAGAAGGTGTCGACACACCTCACGAGTCTCGTCCTGCACAGCATGATTGCCATCGACGATTCTCACGTTGAAAAGACGAGACGCTTCTCTCACTCGCTCGAGTCGATTGAGGACCGCCCGACGATGCTCTTAACATTCCAATGCGTCTCCTTTAATCCTCGACGTGCTCCAATATCCCTGCACTTTGCTCATATAAAGTTACCTCGATCCTTGTCGCATGCTCGGGCGATGAATCTTATCGCGCTTTTCCCGATTTTTATATCGCTCGTTCATTCCTTATTGCTATGAGTATAAAAATCTACGTCATCTTAGTCGCCTTATCGATATATTTGTGTCAAAGCGTTCTTAAAAAAGATGTATTCAAGAATCTGCGCTTGTCCAATGACAGAATCTCTATCGTTGAGATTTACAACGTATATCGATCGATCGATACTCTTGTTTCGGAAAATCACAAAACTCGAGCAGTCCGACTTGCGAGATCGGAACACGATTTTTTCGAGACTGAAGTCTCCTTTCAACCGAGACACAACATCATTCATCCGTAAGACAAAAACTCTCGCCAAGTTTTGCGCACGTCGCGATCACCGTCGCTCTTCGAAGAATCTCGAGATCGCGAGAATCGATCGTTGAATATCCGATCGTCGAACGATTCGAAGCATCCCGGCTTCGGACGCTTCGTCGCGGCCTTCTTCGGAGGAACGTCGAGCTTATTCGCGGTCACGCACTAGGTCACGCGAGAGTCCTCCCGACCGGCTTGCGAGAACATCCACGCGCGACGATGACGAGAATCACCCCGTTTTACGTACGCGCGGTCCGACGATCGCGAGAGACGCGCGGGCACTGGCTGCGCGAGAACTTACCGCCACCCCCGGACGAGTGCGCGGACAGCCAGTGCGGGGTAGTGGGTGGCTTTCGAGGGTGGCTCGAAAGGGGTGGTTGTACGATGGAGAGAGAGAGAGAGTGAGAGATGAGGAGAATGAGGAAGAGAGACGGAGACGAATGAGATAGAGATACACTCACATACAAACCATGTAAGAGAAAAGGATGACGTGCACGAAACACGGAATCCTCCTTCGACATTCTACGCGAATGCTGAAGACAATCCCGTGGAAAAAGGGACCTATCTCCGTTTATCTGGGTTAGCGGATTCGCGCGACCCTGACCAGCGTCACGTTGATACTTTGTAATTATCAATCGAAGGTATATAAATTACGATCGAAAATCCGTAAATTACCATCTTTAAATAGAAATCGATTTGTGCTCTCTACCCTTCGTCAAGAAAAAGAAAATACTAATTAAATTAATAAATATATATTCCTCATTTCTCATCTCTGATTTTTTTGAAACTTAATTTGCGAAAAGTTTTTATTTCCAGTTATTTGTAATTAAGAAACTTGGTGCTTCAAGAACAGATTTATTTCAAACTAGGAACTTTGAAACATAAAATTTTAGCAAAGAATGATATTGAACTAATGTATAAATCAGAGAGACTCGCCGCGATATTGTTTCTTGTTAAAAGCTTGCTGCAAGAAATCTAGTTGCATCTTATTATCGGATTATCGAGTTTCCTCGACACTGACCATACTTTTCGATAAAGATACCCCCAATCCAATCTCGCGATATCTCGAAGTGCCATGTAGGCTTTAAAGACACGGTGTAAAAATTGCCGAGGATACCGTCGTCGCGCAAGATGCCCTGGGAGAGAAGAGATGGAATAAAAAGGAGTTGAAAGAGGCGAACGCAGGCTGCACGCTTTCGCTGGGAATAGCATCAAGCGCTGAGGACCACTCTCTTTTCGTTGTAAGTACATAAGGCAGTCTGATGAAGAACCGAAATTGCTTCCCACTTGGATTACTGCGCCCGCCCTAGTCTGACCACGCTCTTGAATTAAGCTCGTATATTTGACAATGCTCGCGTCGTACGTTTTGCGAGAAGGAATTAAAGCTTCATCGCGCGGGATTTATGCCGGTGGAGAAAGATCTCGCGCTAGGAAGGAATCGGATTGCTTCGCACATGTGGTTTGTTAATGTTCGCTCGAGATAAATTTGTAATTATATATTACTAGTCCAAGAGAGAGACAGAAAGAGAGCTATTAATATCCTAAACATTTGTATCCTTCAGCGGGAGATAACGCAAAAATATGAGAGAAACGGCGTTACTGAAACTATAAAACTTAGGAGAAAATCGCAAATGGAGCATACAAAGGTTTAAGGGTAGGATAAGCGAAGCAGCGCATATATCGACTACGAAATGGCTCCGAGGGTTCTCCGCGTTGCGGTGCCAAGCAAAAAGCGGAAAGAATGAAAGTAAAGGGTGGTAGTGAGAGAAGGAGAGGGAGCGCGAGGGAAAAGAGAAAAAAGTATCTAAGTTGATTCTATACTTTCTCTGGAAGAGTGCAGAGATAGGGGACCGACGAACGAAACGAAGTCGTTTTATCCGCGTTAGTGGACAACGAGCCTGACCACTTCCTATGCAAAGAGGATTGAGATAAAGTTCGCATTCATCAACGATGATGTCCGCCTAAACTCTGTCGCCCTCTCTTAACTGTCATCCGTTACTCGTGAAATCTCTCATTCTTAAAGCCAGATTTTTAAAAGGAATATACTTCCCGGTCCGCTCGTCTTTTCCCGAGATAAAAGAAATCATTTCAACGAGTCTTACGCGGCAGAGATTCGTTCGCGAACACAATTCGATTAATTTTCACCGAACAAATGGTATTCGTTCTATTGGAGCTACGGCGAGCACGTAGTCTTTTTAAATCTTCTGCAGAGAATTTATAATGTTGTAATTTCTAACTTTAGGCTATAGTGTAAATCTTGATCTATCTATTAAACATGAATAAACTTTGATGTAAATATATACTGTGAAGTCTGTAGAATTTGTAATAAAAACAGTAATGCCATAATAAAACTAATTTATTTAAGGCACCATCTTTTTTATCTATAATTTATTTAATTTTCCATTTACATTTCAGCTCATTGATGTTTTTATCTTAAATTATTTTTCACTGTAAAAATGTAAAGGCTAACACTTTTGAAAGACATTGAATGTAAATATAAAAAATTTAACTTCTGACATTTTAAGCTATACTCGAAGTTATGGCTTTTGTCACGGTGTACATAGTATTCTCAACTTTAGTAATAAGAATTATGAGACGTTATAAGACGATAATATATTATATCTTGAATCTTTATAATGACAATGGCTTTTCAAGACGCCACTATCAGCTAACAGAACTCTTTTTGATCTCCTTTATTGCAATTTACTTCTTCTTTACATTATCAAATAATTTTTTATTATTGCTTGCAAGAAATTAATGTAATTTACTATGGAATCTCGATAACATAGAGAGCGTTAATTTATCAAGATATAACTGGCAATTATTGTTAAAAATGTTCTTTTTATCATGGCAAACATACGAAGATTACATCCATTTCTTTTTTAAAAAAATCTGACTTATTCATTTTCGTGTACTTTCTCATTGAATACGATTTAATTAAACTCTCTGAAAAGAAGATAAAATGCAAGAAAAAAAAATTCTGTTTTCTGTGCGCATTAAAAATTAAATCGAAATGTCACGGTTCGTTGAAAGCTAATGAGCAGTTTATTTCATTTGCTCGCCCTTCGATCAACGAAATAAAGAAAAAAAATTTTTAACGAACTTCTTTGCCACTGAGAGAAAATCCCTGTCAATATTATTTCCCTGATATATTCTCCGTTCTGTGATATCGGGAAAAACGATTAAATTAAAAAATATCTGTCATAGCGGTCATATACATATATATCTGACGTCAATACTCTTTATAAAACGTATTTATATGCAATATAATTCTTTCATCAATGTTTTCAATTATCATCAAGCATTAACCCTCCACGTCTTTTTTTTAATAACATATAGTGACATTCTGGCAGAACCCCAAGAAAACTGCTGACAAAATTTTCGCGAAAGCATATAACTCGGCGCGCATGATATCCTCTCTCTTAATGGGATAATAAACTGTGGTGACAGCTACATATAAAAAGCAAACTTCTTACCTACGACTGATGAGCGTGGCACCGTCAGCGGTATCACACGAGTAATATTATAATAAATTTCTCATTTGAACAATTAAGGATCTACTTTTAATGTGAAAAATTTACACATAATAAATGATAAATCGTCGTTTTTTTCAGCCAGCACATAAAATCTAAACGCGTATTTCAATGAACATTTTCATGATAGTTTCCTTTTCAGTAAACTGATGAAATCTCGATGAGCGTACGTATAATTTCATCTATTTTATTTACCGTACGCGAGAGGACAGTATTTTTTAATTTTATATCGAGCAATACACGCGGTACGTGATATTATCCGTATGAGCGAATAAAAGCATAGAAAGCAATATGATGATGGTTTGTACAATAGCGAACATTGTAAATACGTTGTTTTTCACAAGTTTTATATTCAAATATATACTTGTAACTTTTATCTGCTGCTAGTAATCAAATGTAAACAACATTGTAATTTTGACCACTCGAAATATGAATATATTATATAGTGAAACATTGATTAAAAATCTGAAATATCTAGAGAACAATTTTCGTTAATAAATCCGTAATAAAATTCTTATTATTAGTTATATCAAAGTTTGTAATAAATAAAAACAAACGAAAATGCTTTCAAATAAGCTATACTAAAAGTTGAATGAATAAAACAAGCTCTAACTTTTTAATAAAATTCTATAATTTTTAATAGCTTGTGATGTAAGTATTACATGAATGTCTTAACTTGAAAATAATCGCTATATTTTTCTGAATTTTAATGCTTACGTATCTTTGATTAAAATATCGAGTAGTACACACTTTTTTACAGATCTTTCCTTTGCTTCAATTGTATAAAACAATTTCAAAATCTATCACGTTTTGAGCAACTTGTCCGAGTATGTTGAAATAGCTGCGGGTTAAATTCCGACGTAAAAGCAACTCGTTCACGCATATGCACAGCGAGTACATCACGTACATCACGGACATTGTAGGACGCAAAAGTTGCTTTTTATTCTTGCGAGAGGAAGCTGCACGGACGCATCCGTATGCGTGTACGATAGATAAATCAAGCGCGGTGCGCCAACGACATGACAAAATATATTTCTTTTATTTTTACCGACCGTTATTCTGTCTCGCGTTTTTTCAAGACGGTTCTCGAAACTGCGCGATCGAAGTTAACCGATTGCCGCGCGCGACAAATATCGGATAGCAATCTTCGTACAGCATTGTTCCTTTCTTCTCTTGGCTTTTTTTCCTTGCAATCAGACTATTTAGATTGCGACGCGCGCGGGAGAGCTTTGCAACCTTCTTCTGTGTGTTCGAACTATCCTGTTTTGCGTGGAATTCGAGATTTTCGACGCTGCTGTTTTGCTCGACTACATCTCGATTTCTTTCTACGGGCCAAATTAATTATTCATTTTGTCCTTCTCGTATCTAATCGATTTGGCGAAACTATGTTTATATATGCACACGAGTACAATCGGAAGACCTATGTATTCCTGTATCGTAAACTATCGAATTATCCAAAATTCTTAATCGGAAATCTCTTTTTTAGATGGCATTCCAAATAATTTATCTAACACAAATCGAGAGACATAAATATATGATAAAACAAAAAGTTCATCTAAAATTCAAGATCATTTTGTATTATTGAATACATTCCAATATATTGTATTCCGCATGATTTTATCGTGGCATCAAGTTATAATAGAAGCTTTCACGCGTGCATTTCGAACACTTTGATTTTGGAATTATGCGTGTTATAGTATGCTATTGTACGATTTTCTGCCTATTCAATGGAATTTTCACTCGGTGAAAACCATTTTACCTCGATTGATATAATTATTCTTACAGAATTTGATTATATGATTTAATCTGACGCATCACTATGCTAGAAATTCAGCCGATTCAGAATTAAATCACCTCTTTTGTAATACAACGCACGGCCGTACTACATATGCACAATGAATGACTAACTTTTTTTTTTTTTCTAGCGCATACAAGATTCATCGAATTGAATATTTAAAATATTGTTAGTAAAATTGCAAATTGAAATATCAAATAGAAATAAAATAGGGATATATAGTTTTTATTTTACGCAGTTTCAGAAATTTATTTAAACAATACAACTTTTAATTTAATAACAGATACATTAATCTTAATTTTTATCTCTGTCTTGTTATCATCTGATATTTGTCTTTGTCATTTTAAACGTTCTTCAAAAAAATCAACATTAAAAAAGGGTATCCACCTGTGAAAACTCAAAGAACAATTGAAGGATATTCCTATCATGAAGTTCTTTTCTCTTAGATGATCATTTTGTAGCGTTCTAGAAGCAAGTGATATACAATGAGCTGGCTTGAGTCGAAATTGTGATACCCTGTTTATTTGCGATGATACTCGGGTCCATTGTTCATAAACTGGCGCGCTTATATCGATTGCCGGTTTCTTGGGTTCTCGCCAGATCGTTTGGTACTCAACGAGCCAGCCGCCGACTATGACAACGACTTTCATCCTTGACTCTTTCTCCTCTCCGTTTCTCTTCTGTTTACTTCCCCCTACGATTGTCGTTTGATTATCGATATATGTATATACGCACTGCTATCACGTAGTCATTGTTTATTTTTAATCTGTGAAATTTAGATATTGCTCAATCTTTGCATTCCGATAAGATATAAGAGAATAATATATGATTATTATTTTATATTTATATAATCAACTTTTAATAAATATATTATAATTTAATAAAGTTAGACACATTTTACGTTTTATTTATATTATAATTATAGAATAATTTATATTATACTAGCAAGCGAGATAAAGTGCACATATATTTTGCCATATAATATAAGGTAATATTTAATGTCATCCGTTCTGAAATATTAAAAAATTAAAACTTTAAACTTGAAATCTCTGTAAGTGAGTAAAACTTTATTTTCGTATTATCAATAAACATTTAATGCGAATCTGCTCGAGGCAGAAAATTTCCAGCGTGCAAACTTTACGGTAGTAGAAGTTAAGCACAGTGTAAAATTCGATGTAAACAATTTAATAAAAGGAGAATTTCTTTAAATTGTACAAAGAAAATTTATTGTACAATAAAATTATTCTTTAATAAGTCGTTTCTTTGGTCGTCTGCTTGAATATTAAAATAAAAATGTCCGAGACACGACTTGACCGCGAACGCTCGTAATACAATTGTAAATCTGCAAGCGATTTACAAACCTATATGTAATAAGAAATAACCATCATTGATTGTTGTCAACGAGATCGTCCAATGCTACAAATATTACAAACAAACTGTGCTTGAACCTTTAACTACCAACTTTTAATCTTTTAAACATCAAAAGAAAAGAAATAAAAATTCACAAAACCAAAAGTTTGTTCTTTTTAATCATATCTTTCGCGTTTTTTTCTTTTTCTTTCCTCTCTCGAAAGCTTTTTCAAGTATATATCTATCTCCTTTCAAATGTTAAGGCTGCAAGAAAGTACAGCAAAAAATTCTATATGTGAGGATCGCGAAGTAGATGCAAAATAAAAGTTACACGCTTGTTATAATTAACAGTTGTGTACTAAAAAAGATTTAATTGAAGCTGAAAGCAACGCGATGCGAATATTCTATGCTATACGTAATATTTCGTAACCGATTGTATTCTGTTTTTGTGGTTTTCCACAACGGACAACGATTCGTCAGCTTGCAAGACGAGGTTTCACGATAGAGATGTTTAAAGGGCGCGTGCAACTCCTTCCTATTTAGCCATTAGCAAAACCGTTAATTAAAATGGCTAAAAACAGCGCCTGGTAAAGGAGTAATGAAAAAATGAACATTAAAGATAGAGAACGAGTGGAAAAGCCAGTTCACGGCACAATGACCATCTCTATCGTCGCTATAATTTCTCTCTCTTTCTCTTTCTTTCTCTTTTTCTGTTCTTCCCTTTCTGTTTCTCTGTTTCCCTGCTAACCAACCTTTTTCCCTCATCCTCGCGTCACTGTAGCGTATCTCTGCTCCTCTTCATCTTCCCTCTCTGCTTCCTGACGATAGAAAGGTCCACTTATCATGCCAAAAATAAATCCAGCACGGTCTGACCGGAGATAAATTCGGGAAAACGCATTGGAGCGTGAAGTGACTAACGATGACTATCACTCACTCCGAGTTTTCTTTTAAGGACGAGCTAAGCGCAAGCCGGAGCATCTCCAAGGCGAAGCGAATCCGCCCTTAAGACGCCGCGCCGGTTCGAAATTAATTAAACAACGCTTATGCAGCTCCGTAGTTTATCCTTCTCTCGAAGCACCAGGCACTCGGGTACGTACCGGTCGCGTTGCGCTGAAATCCACTTGACGGAAACCAACTTCTTCACGAGTATTTTGGGAACGATTATAATTAATGTTTAACAGACCGGTAAATTTTACTTTCATCTTGAAATTTCTTCACAAACGAAAGTCAGACAAAAGAGGTGAGATTATTTATAACGAGATTTTACGTATTCGCTTGGCTAAACGTACGTAAATGTTCCTCCAAAATTTTCTGCGCTATATTTCATTCTGTATTCAATTTGGAATTGACAATGTAGTTCCGTAGTTTCATCAGTCACAATAATTTCTTCATAATTTTTTAATATTCGATGTTGTATTTTCGTAAATTATTTAATATAAAATTAATTTTGTCGTAAAAAGCAGCTTATAATTGCAAGTAATCTATGAATGCAAAATCTTTTATAGAGTTGATCTCAACGGTAAGCTGGTAAATGTTATTCATAAAAGATGAGATTTTTTTCCTGAAAAGCTTTGCGCGAATGATATTATAGCAGTGTTTTTTTCATTTTACCACTTTCCCCGAAATAGTCGCTTATCAGAGATGATTCTATCAGCTATTCGCTCTCTGCAGCTTTTGACCTACTTTGTCTAAAAACTGTTTAATTAAAGAAGATACAAATTTAGTATTATCTATCTTGGCGTTGGCGGATTTAAAAAATGTTAGTAATTAGTACGTTTTACGCGCATAACAGACACGTCTAATTAACGTCTTCCAATCTTGTACTTTTCATTTCCGACGAAGTTATTTTCTTTGCTTGCTAATTTATCTTTTCAAAAATCTTAATGCAGTCAGAAATAATAATATAAGTATAAAAAAAAGAGTTTGTTTATAATATATATTATTACAATGTTAATTATATTGCAATATTAATTATACATATGATTGAATGGTTTGAATTTCTTAAGAATTAATACAAATTAAGATTTGTATACTTTTTTGTTACAATTAATGTTCAGAAATTTAATTAGTATGGTATTAAGAGTCCGCAAGTTCTCGTAGGAAAGAAAACCAGGATTACGCAAAAGTGAGCTTACCGCTTTAAACGCTGGTAACACATCACGGCGAGCACCATAATGGCGAGTCGGTTCTCCAATGCCGTAGGAATTGTTCGGGCGTGTCGGGCAACTACGCCTTCGCTGCAAGATTATGTATGACCCGCAACAAGCTGGAATCGTACGATAGAAAAGCATCGTAGGTGGAAATCGATATCCCGCGAGCTGCAGAGCGGCACTCGGTCTTGAATTTTGCGGACGAAAGGCGAGTTGGATTTTGTCCAGTTACCAAGTCGGGCGAGACATTTCGTTCCATTTTCGAGACGCAAGGCCGAGACGCGATGAAAGAACAAGATTAACGCGCGCGAAATAATATGTTAATTAACGCCTGCAACTTTCTAAAACTCGGAGCCAAGTTTAATACATTTACTTTCGATCTTTCGACGAAAAATTTTATCATCTCTTACGAGATATAATTATCCAAACGCTAATTCCGGACGAAATTATTCCGTTTGGGGGAAAAGCAGGTACTATTACGACATGTTTTACGGTACATTGGGTTCAATAAATTTCACAGCTTATTTTTTGCACTTGGAATATGGAACGCGCTCTTTATCTTTATTTATTTTAAATCACTACTTTTTATTGTGTTAATTAAAACTCATGGTTACTGATATTTATCAAAAAAATAGATCGACAATATTTTCAATATATATTTAATATCAAATGTAGCTGTAATGATGTATTAATGATGTCGGTAGAGTGATAAAAGAAGACAATGTATAGAAAGCAATATCCTAATCGATCATGTTACGTTAGCGTATTGCTACGTTATTCTGTGAGAACGGAATGCAATTTAGAAATAATTTATCGTTTATGTAAATCGATGCAAAGCGATTGTCCTATTTTCACTTTGATGATCCATCGTCTTAATGGAAAAACAAGTAGTTTGCGATCAAATTGCGCTTTCAAATCAACGAGAGTTCTTGCAATCGCACTTTATCGTCTCTCATTAATTTGCTAATTGTTGATGGCCGCGGTTATAGTAAAATTAATAAAGAAAAACACTTCAATCAAAAACTCAACTTCTTACCCGATTAAAAGCGACTTCAAAGAAATTCTGACCAATACGATTTTTTGTGATTTGTTAACGATTGCAATGAGAGTTCTACCAAAGTATTTTAAACGTGCTGTTTTTTAAAAGTCGAAAATTCGAGAATTTTCAACGTTTCATACAACTGGTTCCCCGTTATTGTAGTAAAAAGCTTTCGCAATTCTTTTCTGCCTCTTTTTCTGTTAATATCTATATACCTGTCTGAAAAAGCTATAAAGGATTTATCGTTCTATAATAAATATTTATAATTATGGAATATGTATGTGTGCAAGTCTAAAAATGTTTGTCTTTTTTATATGTTATTTATTAAATATTTGAAGAAACATACGCTTTTTACTTAACGATATAATAATTTAGAAAATAGCTACTAAATTAAAAAAGAATTATATAAAAAGGAATTATAGTAAAGTATAAAATTGTACAAGCTATGTGTGTGAAAGATAGAACTTTTGAGCTATTTATCACTACATTCCGATATGATATATTTTATTCGCCTCTGATCACAAATACACGATATTATTTAAATTTCTGATAATTGTTTAATTAAATCGTTGACATACAAGAATGAACTTTTGTTGAGTTAAATTAATTGACATGGATTTCACAAGGGTATGTGGCTAACATAATCACTACGCACGTTCATAATTACGTTGAGATCATTAAACTGTTTACCGTGCTTCCTGCCGCTATCATGATCTCTGTGGGTCGGACATATTTTAATCCATATCACTGTCGCATACTTTTTCTCGCTTTAATATTTTTATTTTTTTTATCATATAACTGTACACTCATTCAGCAGATTTCTCATCATGTCTCATATGTGTGTAGTATGTAAATACACACAAGCGTTAATTACAACTAAAAATTAATAAAAAATTATACAATGCAAAAATTACATATAGATTTTATTTCAATTACAAATAATTTTTGCGATATAATTTTAAAATAAAAATTGGAAAAAGAATCATACAATCGATTCAACATGGCTCGTAAATTTTCCTGCTACGTATATAAAGTAGTCGATCGCTTTAGACGGACTTTAAGTTAAAAGGCAGTGAAAGTATTCCTTTGGAGCATGACGAGAGTAATGACACTTACACTAATGCAACTGCACCTAGATATTTCCACCAGCTTGACATGTGTGTGTATCTGCTCTAACTATCAACGTACATTTCTCCCCACCTAGCTGTCACCATCTCTGTTCTTCTCAACGATATAAGATGAAAAAATAAGGATTTATGTAACGCGTATATATTGAGAGAAAGAGAGAGAGAAAGAACTCTCTCGTAACATCTATAATAACATCTATAATAATTATAATTCACTTTTTTTGTACTATTCGCGTTATTACGGATAATTCTGGACTCATAGCATCTGTGTAATAACATCTATGATTGTTTTATTAGCTTTTTTAGGCGGAAATTAAAGAATTGAAAATTACAATCTGCCGATTATAATTTGTATGTAGAAATGCAATGAGCGTGACAAAATCTAAATTCACCTATCGTTATTTTCATCATAATTAATTCCGGGATCTTTTAATTAATAATGAATTGTGTCGAGTCGCAGTTTATTTTTGCCACGCAATAATCAACTTCCCCATGTATCTATCCAGAGAATCGTTTCCGGTTTATATTTCGAAGTCCTGTAGAAAATCGATCGAGCCATTGGGATTTTCATTGGTGGAGCCTGATCTGATTAGTGGTAGTGCGGTAACGCTTCCTACAAAGATCGAAACGAGAGCAGGCTGCAGAACGGGAAAAGGCGTAGACATGAAGTCCGGTTTTATTACGAGAACTTAATGCAACACACGATCGCGCGCACGCATGAGGTGGACGCGTGCACACACGCGAGCAGCGCATACATGTGCGTTTACGTGCAGCGATGCACGTAACGATCGCATGTACACGCCACGTGATTACCATTTGGTGCAGAGAGTAACATAGATAATTTTCGTATTTGATGTGACATTAACATACATGCAATGAGCGATTTTTTCTTATATATATAATTTAAAAACTTGGAATTATTTTTAAACACTCTAACAGTACGCTATTATGTTTCTTATAAATTATTGATTAAAAAATAAAATAATAGTTTGCAATTATTTTTAAAAACAAATTATATAAATTTCTTTTTATAATCTTTTATGTTACTTTCATATGCGTCATGGCATGGAAAAAGGATTCGAGAATGACCTGGTTTAGCGATATGAAAAGTGTCAAGCAGAAATGGAAGGAAGAAAAGGAGATATGTGAGAGAGAGGGGGTTTATAACAGGCGAATTACTCGGACAGAAGATACGACATGGACCAGCTGTTGCTTATTGCTGGTATGCGCACACATGGTGCCGACTCGTTACGGCGCGTTTGTTGTAGAGCAAAACTCATCTTAAAACATGCATGAGCAATGAGAACAAGCGTGAACTAACGAGCGATAGAATTTGGGAAATGGTCCGAAAAATCCTTTTTAACCCTTTGCTGAAACGCGCGAGAAATTTTTTATAAATATACGCGACGGAGAAATGCTTGTACAGCCTTAAATGTAATCAAATATTTGCAGAATTTTATATCGTTTGGATAATGAAACATGTTTAATATCGTATTACACAGTAATTTTGCTCCATAATTATAAGACAACAAAATCTATTTATGCGTTACACTATATTAAATTCGCACAAGCAATAATGATTTTATAGAAAAGCAATTGTATATCATTATCTAATTTTCCGCAATTTTTATTCCGTTATAAGAATAATAAGAAATAGATTGTGCATTAAAATGCCTTTCAAGTTCTGCATAGCAATAAGGAAATATAGTTGAATGTAATAATAAAGGTTACAAAACTTTTTTCTCGAAACATAAATGCTATTACAACAAAAGCTATTATAATAAAATTTATTTATTTTGCAAATTACCACTGTTTTTCGTCATTTTCACATAACAAGACACGATTTTCATATTCTTCTAATGTAATATGCAAAACACATAAACTGTATATAAAAATTATGTCAGAAACAAGAAGGTTTTAAACAATATGGCTGCATTTTTATTTATATATTGAGCAAAATATAAATTTTTTAACAAATTATTATTTTTGTGAAAAACGGAAGCTTTCTCTTAATTAAAGTTTTTATATTTCTTTTCTTCTCATTTTCGATTGTAACAATAGTATATTACTACGAGCATTAAACGAGAAACTACTATGAGAAACGATTTCACGCGCTACTAACTCATCAAATAAGCTTTAATTTTTGACTGATAAAAGAGTAAATGTGACGGTATCTTGAAATAGCGCTGCCTTCTTTTAAAAAATATTCAAGTATAAAGAGGCACGATAAATAATTATCTCTAAATAATTATCTTGAGAAAAAAAAAGGAAATTCATTCGTTCAACATTTCAGATTACTTTCTCAATTGCCTACCGGATTTTAACAATTTTAAAATCTTATTTTGTATGACTTTCTTGTCTCAGGGATTCGTGAACATCCTTTGTATTAGCCATATATCATGCCTATCCTCTTTTCTTCTTCTTTCTTTTCCACTACTTTTCTATTCGACTTTCTTCCCTTCTATCTCCTGTTCATATTTCAGACTTGTCTTTTAAGGTAGCCGAGTCTTCTTATCCTTTTACAAACTTTCTCGCATTGTCGCGACTTATCTGTTTCTCTTTTATATTTCTCGGCTCGTTTCTTCTTTCTCTTTCTTTTTCTAATTGATCCCTTATATACTTCAAAAATCGATAAAAGTGTAAAAACTTGTATTGATACAAAATTGCAATCTTTATACGTTTGGAAAGGTATTAGAAATATTCCTAGATTTACAAAATATTAATTTCTGATTTTGATATTGTAGTTTGATATTGAAATTGGGGATACCCCTTTGTTCTGAAACCCTTGACATATTGTATGATTTATTTCAATAGTTATTTTGTAATATATTTCTATGAAATAACAGAATATTAATCTTTTATAAGCATTAGGACTTTGGGATAAATGTATTTTCACGTTCAATTACCACAGTAAATATTTTTTTAGCCATGCAATAATTAAAAATTTCGATCAACGGATTGTCCATATGTCCCTTTTTTTGTTTCCAATTAATCTTCTGTCGCCTGCAGAATCAATCTGATATAATCTATATGCGACACAAATATTATATTCTAACTGTATCGTTGCAGAGAAAAGTATACATACATATAAATTTATTTTATTTTTCTTTTCCCTTTTTTTTCTTTCTCTCTATACTTGATATAATTAAAAAATAGATTAATATCCATATTGCTGGAATATCATACTAATTCCTTAACCTGTTTTTCATATTCTTCACAAATCGCATCGAAATTGTCAGAGGAGAGAGGAAGGGGAATGGAAAATACTAGCGAAAAGACGAAAGCGCGATAATTTGAGATGGACTTCATTGTTGAAAACATATTGGATATCGGACTAGCGATATATTATTTCGTTGCATATTCACAGGGGATGCCGCTTCGCACTCGCCGCACTTCATCCTTTCTATTCCGAAATCCGAAAGCTGGAAACGGAAGACTAGAAACGTCGTTTCACCCGGTTGGCTCTTCACGGAATGGCCTAGAAAGGCAATTTCAGCACGTCAGAATTGAATTACGCGAACGTTGGTTATGTATTGCGTGTCGCCACCGCCAATATGTGGCATCGCGAGTGACAATATTATAATATAGAGCCTCGTAGTTTTATTTTATATATATATATATATATAACGATTAGACCTACAACGAGATATATGCGTCGAGAATAAAATGACACGTTCCAAGAAATTAATTTGAATTAGATAGAGGGACGCAGTTGTTCGATATTTCGTAAAATTTTACATATATTTTATATTTTTTACTGTCACATTTGTACAACAAATGTAAATATCGGAAAAGGCTTTGAAACTACATCTATCAGATTTATATTCTTTTTCGATTACAATTTTTATTAAATTGACTTCTTTTTCATATTGAAATGTGAAAACTTTATTATATCTCTCACACACAATTTTCACATAATACTACTTCTCTTTCTGATTTTGTTTTTTTGTATTATTTTAGTTTTTTTTCGTTAGAATT
The DNA here is from genome assembly GCF_003651465.1 of Formica exsecta. Lineage (NCBI taxonomy): Eukaryota > Metazoa > Arthropoda > Insecta > Hymenoptera > Formicidae > Formica > Formica exsecta. The sequence continues at coordinate 593,334 of NW_021848451.1, read as the reverse complement.
GCTGAAGCTTGTTGAAAGATGTTGCTTTCATGGTTGCAGACGCAAAATTAATCGCGTATCGTATCGCTGCCTCATTTCTTTTATTCTCGATCCTAGCATCAGAAAAAAAAATCTATCGCGGTGATTGTATGATAATACATGGTAGTATATAATACTCTTGAATATTAAAATATCGTAAAACTTTATATACATTGGCCATGTGAAACTACTTATCATAAAGATGCGCATCGCAATCTCGATGAATACCATAATATATTATTTGTAGCGGGAAATTCTGTGTGTAAATGTTTTGTCCTTAAAAAAATCTTCACATTGCTCATTTAAATGAAATACGACTTAAAAAATATTTATTCTCTTTATATAAACCTTTAAAACTTTTTGTCAAATTTAAATGGAAAGCAAAATAACAAATATATGATAATTATATCTTAACGATAATATTATACACAGATATATCACACACACAATTATGATATTTCTTTCTTTGGTATTCTTGATCTGTCTTTCTTTCTTACATTTCAACTTTATTCTTATGGATATGTCCTATTTCCATAACAATCACGTGAACTGGCATCGGAAGTTTTACGATCACATGAATCATTTTATGACCAGAAATTTACCCACCTACATTTCTAAACCTAAAACCACCTATTTATTTACGACATTCAAAGTTCTGCGTGAATATATTAGACAAGAAGCACTGTAACGAAATTTTCGATGTTTATATGAATCGAAAAATAAGAAAAAAGATATAAATATCATATATTCTTTTGTGCCACCTAAATTCTATAATAATAAGGATGGAGAGTAAAAGTATAAATACTGTACTTGTTATTTAAAAATTTCTAATTTGTTTGTTAAATAATCTTAAGAATTTTGTTGATATATGAAACGCTCAGTTATACTTTGGAAAGTTAATCATCTTGTAAATCTCGTATCTTAAATTTTCAAGTGGATATCTACTACAGCCACGATTCGCCAGGTACGTAAGTAAAGCTAAAGGGTAGATTCATAGTAACCGCTGAATGCATGAATCAAGCATGATGGCCGCAGTTTACCGAAGGAGCGAGGACGGTTTTCCTTGACGAACGTCTTAGTGTGTTGTTACAGTAAGCAAACTGGTGGAGAGAAGTCCGCCGTTTACATTGGTGCAAACCGTACACCGACATGTATGGGCACGAAATTTTCATGGATCAACCGATACGATCCATCTCGAGTACTTTACTAACATAGTAAACGAGAGCAAATCTTTAGCTTTACCAGCTCTAAGACGTTTCGCACGGCATTTCGAGTTCGCTTTGATGCGATATCCGTTTCCACTCGCGAGTTCCTTGAATATTTTATGATCTCTAACTTTGCATGTGTATGTGTGCCGTGATTTCATTTGGATTTGGTCCTTCATCTTCTTCAAAAGCTGGAATAGAGTCGCAGCGACTAACAAGAAAACAAATTTGTTTGGCATCTTCGGAAATACATATATATACAGGGTGGCTCATTTTAAATGCACACATTTTAAATGACAAATAATATATTATTTGTAGCGGGAAATTCTGTGTGTAAATGTTTTGTCCTTAAAAAAATCTTCACATTGCTCATTTAAATGAAATACGACTTAAAAAATATTTATTCTCTTTATATAAACCTTTAAAACTTTTTGTCAAATTTAAATGGAAAGCAAAATAACAAATATATGATAATTATATCTTAACGATAATATTATACACAGATATATCACACACACAGTTATGATATTTCTTTCTTTATATATATACAGGGTGGCTCATTTTAAATGCACACATTTTAAATGACGAACTGATATTTCTCGAAAACCTTTTCTTTTCAAGGCTTTTCCATCGAAAAATGTTTCGTATAAAAGTTTCGTGATTTTGAGAGGGATATAAGCTGGTTTCTCTTTTGTGGAGACGCGCCCGACGATAAGAAGTGTGTAAATATCGTAACGGAATTGTTCGGGAGGAACGATGAGATTGTACAAAGTCAAATTGTAATTCACGGAAACGAGATATACTCGAATTTGTGTGCGTCTCTCATTGGCACGAAATTGAGTTAAACAATTAGGAACTTTGCGAAACTAATTTCAGAATTAGGGACTTTATAAAGGCAGTCGCTCTGCTCGTGACCTTGCGGTTTTCAAAAGGAAGTACCGCCCCTCTCTCTTAGAACCACGTTAATATACATTTTCCATTCTGTTGCCGCGAATCTCATGGATCAATAGATACTTAAATGATTTTGTGCAAAAGCACTCGAGCTTAGTCATAATATAGTGAAAAAGGTTGAAGAGAGTTATTACAGGATTTTTCCAACATTATCGAAACACAAAAATTATACGATATTTTCAACGTTAAATTTAAAAGAAAGAAAAAACATATAAATTTTGATTCTTGTTAAGATAGAAGAAAATATTAATTTTCTTTTAATTATGCAAGTCCTCATGTATATTGTTCTTATAATTTCAGATATGTAATATTATCATGAATGAAACAAATTTATATTTATCTTTGATTTTAATGATCTAATATTTCCGTTACTTTGTAAACCTGTTAATGAAGTAATTACATAATCGTATTTCAATTACTGCATCATATATTACACGATAATTATGATCAGTTTAATAGCATTTAAATGAACAAATCTTTTAATTGTACATATTATATCTTGAATCAACAAAATATCATATATATTTTAATTAAATTAAAAAAATTATAAAAAATTATAGTTTTTTTTTTTTTTAATTAAATAGATGCTGAAACTGATATTACTGTAGCAATTTTATATTGCCGATGATTGCTTTTTTATGATACATTTACGAAAGAATCTTTGACGCTGGAGACGAATGAAAAGCGATTGTCGAACGATCTTATTGTGAATTTTCTTGGAATTTCCTTGCGTCCGCGCATGTGAAATCGCACTGGCGCAACGTAGCTTTTATTCTGCACCGCGCGCTTATTGGAACTTAAAATTATATTCCATATGTCCTTATCGGCCTTTCAAATCGGTGTATGCTCGATATAGGCACAGCTAATGCACAATAATTGCAAAATGCATCGCATTCCACGGCTCCGCATTTAAATATGACTATATTACGTGCACATATGTAAACAGGCACACACGCACAGACATACATTAGTGCCCTAAATTAATTGCAAACTTGTCGTAATCGCGGGCGTCAAAAGTTGATATAAAATAAATACTGTATATTAATTCTGTAATACTACGTACTTGAAGCGTAATAATCACCTTCGGCAATTAGCTTATTTATCATCCACCTGACGATAGAGAAAGCGTAACGCGCGTAGGAATTAATCGCTTTTCACGTCGGATCCGTAATACATCATGAATTTTGCACGCGATTCCCGCGAGAGAACAATTCACATCGATTGACAGAAGGATGCGCGCCACCGGAAATTAATGAAGCGCGTAATTGACTGAACTCCAGGGAAGCGATCAAGGTTCCGCGCTATTAAAGTGGCTTCAGATTAATGCTGTACGTGCCAAAATCCGATCGCCAAGTTTAATAATCTTGAATGTTCTATAAGAACTTTATGATTCATCTTTAAACTTGAGGACGCGGATGTTTTAAATTATCAATTTTAACAAAACTCCGAGAGAGATCAAAATATGATTTCAGCGAACGAGGATCTAACTCATAAATTTTTTCACCGACAAAAATATTAGGTAAACCTGTGTGTTTCGCGTCGGAACGTTTAAATTACTTTGCTTTGTCGCGAATCTCAGCCATTATTCTGTCCGTGCCACCTTTTCATAACTTTATCCATAACTTTAATGCACTAGTAACGAGCCCCGTCGCAAAAGCGTTGCTCGTTAATATCCCGGAGTTACTCAATTGTCTATTTAATCGTCCTTATTCGAGAGAGTAGAAAATAGCTCGCGAAACGATATTAAACAAACGAAATGATATAAACGAACAATTAAATTTTATCAAGTTAATAACAAAATATCGGTATAATATTATTGTATGATATTTTGACATAAACTGAAACGAGATAAACGCGTTAAACGTGTATGCTGAAAATATTCTAGATTATTCCAAGATAAAAACGAAATGGATGATAAGGTATGTAACGTTTTAGCGATTCGTTAATAATCATCAAAATCTCCATTTGCACAAATAATAGCCGGATATGACGCAACAACGGTCAAAATCAGAGGAAATTGTGCTGGCGTGCTAGGGTCCAAATTTCATTTTGCTGCTGCAAAACTTGAAATGAGCATCAGAGCGAGCTAGGCACGATTCCGCTTAATATCGCCTTTCACTCGCCGACAAGAAAAGCGCGATGATACGGCACCTCGTTTTTCTCGCCGTTGTCGCTCGATTCGCGAAGAAAAATTCGGTACACGACACCGTGTGTCCGCGGACATTTTTACGCCAACGAAACGATGAAACGTGCGGTCGGCGAACAGTCAGGTTCGACGATCTCAAAAGACGTGGAAATGAAGCGGCGCCAGCCCGACGCGCAGCCACCGACTATGAAAATCTTCCGGGCATTCGGGGAATTTTCCGCGGATATTCGGAATGCTAAGCGGGACGAGGAATGTCGTTGACTGGAGATATAGTCGATTCGAGTTATGTAAAATGCGCATACGATTGCGCAAAGTGGACTCATATTATGTGTTAACGTGCGTAAAAAAAATAACGAGCTCTTGATGAAAACTCGTATTTTTATAGAGAGATATATCGTTGAATTTGTTTAGTCGTAAAAGCGATTAATGGTACGATCTGCACCTGCTATGGATTTCCTAAGCAATAATTAAGCAGGCCGCCATTTTGCCAACTCTCTTTTTTCTTGGACAAATAATTGGAGTCTTACGTAAACCATTGTGGATTGACTCCGATATTTCCTTATAAATCAATAATTATATCGACCGGACAACTAAAGGCACTTGGATGTAAAGCGCGCACGGTTAGCGATATTTTTATTAATCGCGTTATATTTCTCGTAGATTACGGCAAATCAACGCGCGTGAGTTCACGCTACTCTCTTTTTTCTTGGACAAATAATTGGAGTCTTACGTAAACCATTGTGGATTGACTCCGATATTTCTTTATAAATCGATAATTATATCGAACGGACAACTGAAGGCACTTGAATGTAAAGCGCGCACGGTTAGCGATATTTTTATTAATCGCGTTATTTCTCGTAGATTACGGCAAATCAACGCGCGTGAGCGAGAAGAAAAAATTAATCGCCGTTTTTCGCGAAACACGGTGGCTATTACTACAGATTATATGTATGTTTCTTCAATTTCGCCGTTTTGCCAAGCTTTGCATGCAATCTAATTTATGTTTCGTCAATCGCGGACGTGATCTCGTAAAATTTATGTTTTACATGCCTTTTTATATAACATTAATAATATTTCTGAATATAAAAGTTATTTGATTATTGAGTATCAATTTGAAGTCTCAAATTTCTCTCTTTTATAGTATATACGTGTATGTGTGTATATATGTATATAAAAATACACACAACAAGAAATACACTATTTACCTGACGTTGCAGGAAGCGCACATCTTCCAACAGAAAAACATTCGACCGATTAAACATCCTGGCGATCATTGCTCTGTATTTGTGTGTGTGTGTGTGTCCGTGTGTCTTGCATATTGAACTATTGCATTATACAATCGCGGGTGGCACGCATCGTCTATTTTTTTGCAAGATCCCGCAATCGGACCTCTTCGAAGAGGAGTTAATCGAGCGTGGATGAGGTAGCTCGTAGAAGAAATTATCCCGACGTCGCCGCAAAGGGTGAAAAAAAAGAAAAGAAAGAGAGAACCAGCACCTTCCGCTTCCCGAAGAAACTTGCCCTTCTCTCTTTCTCTCTCTCTCTCTCTCTCTCTCTCTCTCTCTCTTTATCATTTCTTTCGCGTTTCTTTGCCTTCTTCTTTCTGGAAATCCTTCCAGCCTCCGTTTGCTGCTTGACGCACCCGCGTTTCGTCTCTTTATCCACCCTCTGTCTTATTCCCTCGGGATCCCCTTTCCCGTTCCTCCTTTTCCTTCTTATGAGGCCGACAGAAATTAACGACTCGGAAATTCTAATTCAATGGCAAGGCTGCCGGCGCGAGGTAGGGTCGCGCCTTTCTTTCCTTCACGCCTTACGGCTTCCCGTTTTTCCCACCCGTGCGACTCATCCGATGTTTTTATTACACAGGCAGCCCGCAAAACTGAAAGGATCTTTCTTTTCTGGCCGGCCGAGATACAAGAGCCGGATGAAAAAGACGCGGACCCTTCGTCGATTAAAGTGGAGACGATTGCTTAATCGCGATAATGATGATGCAAGAAAGGAAGGAAGACAAATAAGTAAATAGATGCAGTCTTTTTCATCTGTGAAAGTGTCAATATAATGCCATATTAAATAATATAAATCTAAGTGCGTGTAAAATTATTATGAATATATAAAGCCGTGAATGCGTTATCTCTGTATGAAACTATAAGTATCTCAATTACTCTGACAATTATGTGAACAATTACATATTTAATACTGGAAGTCGCCGAAACAATATGATATTAGAATATTGATTCATTATGTGAATAATCACTTGAAAAGCAGCACGTTTTTTGAATGCATGATAAACATGTATGTCGAAGATTGATTGAAAAGTCAACCTCGTATAATAACAGACTCGATATTTCCTGCAATCTTGCGTGCGAGTAACAAATAAATGACATGGAACTACAATATTTGTGCAATTTCTAGAATATATACAGAAAGAAAAATCGTTGCACCTGGATTAGTTACACAATTGAATTTTTAACATATATTTTTGCAACGTATTTCTGAGAGCCTTTGTTTCGAATGTCAATTCGTTTATTTTCTTATCTTTTTAATCGAACAAAGCATAACATTGTGTGTTTCCAACATCGATGGATACGTAAATCACCAGCGATATTTGTTCTTTCGTCAGTTAAATCCGATGTTTAAGAACACATTGTAGATATTATATACATACAGAGATAATATTTGATGCAATTAAATTAAAAGCACAGCATTTCACAAGGCATTAGTGTATAAATGTTAGCTAAATGACCACTATAATTTAAACTATATTAATAATAATATATATATCGTTAAATATTTTGACAAAATTGTAACAAACGATAGCAGAAATCGCGCTCGTTGCACGGTAGTTATCAAGGCCATATGTTCCACGTATGAGTAATTAAATGCTAGCTGCTTATGGCACGTCCGATTGAGCTAATAATGCGACGAACGGAATTGCAAAAATCATTCGACGCGCCGTAATCGGATTAATTTTTCCGCGGATGTGAAAAGCCGCGAAAATGCAAGCGACTCACAATTGAGTTGTCCGCATGTGTGCGTTTGACGCGTGACGGAGACGCGTATCGGCGGAACATCACGCAAACGCGTACAATGAGGGAAGTCTGTTGTCGCATCGATATACGAAAAAGGATCGTATTCTCGTCGGAATCGATATGGAATCAGCGGAAAAGCTCGAAATAACGTGACAACGTGACGCCATCCCGCTGTCGAAACCGCTGCGTATTCGCAGCCCGGAATTGAAATGCACGTGATTCACAATGTTTATCGTCGATGCGAGAAAAATGCGATTTTCGTAAATCTGAATTTCTACCAGAATTCGGCATCAGTCTACGCGAGCCGTGGTGTTAATCGAGTGCGATTCCGATAAGCTGATTGTTGAATGTATCTGCATGAAGATAGGAGGGGAACGTGGCGGAGAAGATTATCGGTTCGACAAAAAGCGCGATGGGAATAAATTGTGTTCATTGACAATTTTGTTTAGCAGATTATCGTTCGAGCGTGGCCTGGTTTACATGGCAACGTGAATTTTACATCAAACTCGTTTTATGCGAATGAAAAGTAAAGAGCTTCATCCATTCGGATTATTGTAAAAGAGAATAAAATTACACATTGAAATTACACAATACAATTACACATACATTCAAAAATGTTAATGCATTATTTGCACTAACATTTTTAAATATACAATATTTGCACAAAAATACAAGAGAGAAGAGGATTCGCGTTATTTACGTAAATATTGAATAAAAAAGGCAATACTTATTTTTTTCAAATATAAAATGACGCTTATATCTTGATGCACCGTACATCGAAAATATATACATATGTACAGTTTGACTTATGGGAAATAATAGAATTATGGTTTATGCGCAATTTACACTCGACATTTAGGAATTCGCAGTCAGTAGTTTTGCAGCAACTAATGCACGGCAGCTAATAACGGAGTTATTGAACTTTGATTTCCATTTTATTCCACGCATTCAATCCGATTTCACTTGTAGTCGACACAAGCCGAAACCTTTATGTAATCCGCGGTGTTATGAGCGCGCCGCGCAAATGCAAATGTTACCAACAGCTCGCGTGATTCTCAAGAGAATAGTTATTTTATTTATAAAATGCTCCTGTTATATAAAGCCGATCTGTATATATAAGAGAATTTATGTGTAATTTCAAATCTACAAAACGATTATAAAATAGAAATTAATAATTATTCGACACACGCAACCTCGATATCTTTGAGATCTTTAAATTTACATTTAAGAGACATTTAGAAAACATCTCAAAAATTCAGTGACATATTCTTAAGATATACATTTACGACATTCTGTTAACGTCTGCATTTTTCGAAGTTGACGCGACAATTTTGCGCGCCAACAAATATTTCGTGGGGAAAGCCAGAAAGTCTAGCCAGACTCTAATTAAATCTCTCGTATAAGTACATACTTCTTTTATTTTTATATCAATGCATCCGACCCCGATCGGAGCTCGTTGCGATCGACCGCACGAATTCCACGGCCGATTTTCGCCGCTACCGCTCCCGCCGATGTGTGTTACTACAAGTGAGGTAACAGCGGAGATTTTCTCGTAACGAACCATGCATGCAACTGTGTAATGTGAAACTCCGAAGCGTCTCGATTTTCTGCATGTAGCGCGATTATGGTCCCTCATTTGTGTGTCCAATCTTCATTTCTCTGATACCGAATCAATCGTGGAAAGAGAGAGTTGCCATGTACATTTTGTGTATTATTAGTTAATATTATTGTGTAAATATAATGATGTTTGCATTTATTTAACATTTATGTATCAAACATTTAATTAGTTCGCATACTTTTACGTTCGGTTATTTGACTTACAGCTAAAGGAATAAGTAAAAAACACATGAGATCGGAAAATCTCAATCGGCATTTTGTACCTCTCTTCAAATCCCAATTTTTTAAATTTAATCATTTAAAAAACTTCTTTAGAATATATCAAAAACTCTCGAGAACTCTTTGAAGAAGAGCCAAAACTCTATAAATTATATCAAAATTCCTGCTAATCTCTCACAGAAGTGTATATAATTATAAGTTATAATTACCTTTCGTAATATACATACACACGTATTCTTGATATATAGATGGAGTTTCTGAGATCGGGTGAAACTTCGAGGGTACGTTCGACCAGCTCTTGAAATGAAATAAGTTTATACAGTTTGAGAAATACATCCTGTCTGTGAAACCAGCAAAACGATTAAGCTATTGATGTATGTTACTCTTTTTATAACACGTTTATGACAGTTCATCTACTGTCAACAAACAGTTGGCAAATTGCGTTTGCTTCATTTATGCGCGCTGCAATGACGTATGTAACGTGAATCTACATAAATTTGATCTACATGCATATAGTTGTCAAATATTACCGAAGGAACGGTTCTTTAAATTCGTAAACGGAATACGGAATATTTCCGTAATCGTACATTTACATTTTACCGTCAACACGTAATGGAACACGTAATCAAGTTTTGTGCATTTTGCATTTTTTAGAAATATCTTGAATAAAAGAATATCTCTCTCTCTCTTTCTCGCTTCCTCTCTCTCTCTCTCTCTCAATTAAGCAGTTAGAATTGAATACGTTTCCAAAATATGAGTCGCAAAATCGTTATATTGCGTAACATCGCGGAATCCTTTTACGCGAACATTTGCGGCAATATGCGCTCGAATGGTGGGCACGCGATTGGATTTCGCCAGCCGCAGAATTCAAAACGCTCATGACAGAACGTTTTACAAAGCCAATTCGCTTCGCCAGCAATAGCAAACTGCGGCTTTTTATATTGAGATGAATGATTAATGTCGATTGTAATAAGTAAGCGAATTGCATCGATGGTTCAACAGATCCCTGATAATAGAGTTTAATTTTTCAAAAATATGCGATTTAACATTAATGTGAGAGAGTTGTACTGATGTGAAATTGAGATTGGAAATAAATTTAGTCTTTGTCAAAATTGATTCCGCTATTTTAATTTTATTTAGCGCTGAAGTATTCTCATAGAATATATAATCGATATTTGGCATTTAATTTTCACCATTTACTTATCTTTCGACATATTATCAAATAACGAGATAGAGTTCAGTAAAAGTGTAAAAAAAGCAATTTTATGGTTAATATCGTGGTAATGGTCAAGGTGAGTAATCGCCTTAGTGAGTGAACGTAATGAAAACGCTGCTAACTCTCGTTTCGTTACAGATTAAGAGTGAAAAACGCGTAAAATTCTAAGAAATCCGCGTAACGAAGCTTCTTATATCGGAATCTTTTCGCGGCCTTCGATACAAACGATTGCAATCAAACTTTTCTTTCCTTCTTGCCACTCTTTTATATATATATATATATATATATATATATAACGCCATGATTTAAAATAAATAGAGAAAAGAAAGAGAGAAAAAGAGTGGGATAAAAATTTCTCGCAACTCACGAATTTTCATGGTGCAATTTACATTTTACCGTTTACGTGCGCTCGAATATTCGCGTGACATTTGCATTTTTTCTCAAAAATTCGTATTCCAACTCGCAATCGTACCGATCTCTCAGATCGTAGCTGCAGTAGACAAGACAGTTTAACCGAGATCAACTCCGGACTTAGGCGTGGTTCTTGCATAACGCAAAAAGCGAACGAGTAACTAGCTCACGTTGCACGTATGTAAGTACGTATGTGCGTGCGTGTATGTATGCACTGCACATAGAGATACTTTGATCCGATGTGGTGTATATCTAACGACGGCGCGTATGGTTTCAACGTCGACCTGACGGAACAGAAAAAGAAATCTGAATATTCACCCGCAATCTAAGCCTCTAAGGACGGCCGATACTCGCGAGTCAGTAGTGGAAAGTAGAAAGCCACGTATTATACACGTAAATTGCAGCCATCGTCCTTCGATATATTAATAGCGAATCCTATGTAATTGCTGTCGTTGAGCGAGAGCCGCTCGCAAGTCTCGAGGCTGTCAATCGATGAGAAAGGGCGGCGTTATACTGTACACTGTATCGAGAACAGCTAGAAGCGATCGAAATTATAGGTGAAACTCGGTTAATTCTGTGTATCAGCTTGTCAACTTGTTTTGGCTTTACAACTGTCATACTACAGCACTTATAAATCAATGAAAAAGTATTAAAATTATATATCAAGCGTGTCTGATTTTTATTTTATATAATTTTATTACTTATATACTATNNATTAATATTTTTTATTTATAATAATAAAGCCAAAAAAGAGAAAAAGGCAATATATTGTATTGAGGCAATAAAACTACTGACAATTACAGTTTTGGCTATGACAATTAAAATAACCGCAGAATTTTTGCTCCTTTTTGCTTTTATGAAATAATATTTTAGCTATATTATCAATTTCTCGTCTTATTCAGTCGACATAATAATTTCAGGATAGTTTAGCGAGTTATGAGAGGTGGCATTCATATTTATGTCTGATGGTCGTGTAAGTATGTTTTAGCATCATATAAAGCTGCCACAAGTGAGACCACAAACTCGTAACGTATATCAATTTCTACTAGAGACGCAGGATAACGGCACCGTTGGGACTCGGAATAATTCCTTCCAGAATTTGTCAACACCTGTGTTGAGCGCGCACAGAACCGAGTTGATAACTACGAAAATTCTCTTCATCTATTAACAGGTCGGCATTTAAAACTGGAAGCTATATATGGAGCATGAAAAATTATTAGACACCGCGCACGCTTAAATTCGATTTATCGCAAATAGAAGTGTACGCAAGTGTGTCTCGCGAATATCTCCAGTATCCGTGGAAATCGCGGGAATTCTCGTGGGAAATGAACACATAAACGCCTGGCTCGTCTCCCCGTGTTAATAAAATTCTAATTAAACGCGGAGGCATACGGATAATCGCCGTCAACTCCTTTCGTAATTGCATTTTCGGAAGAATTTCCCGAGAGAGATCGTATTTCGCCGATTTCTGTGCGGCAGGCGGAAAAGAATATAAGAAAGACACGACGTAGAATGAAAATGGGTGCCGTAACAATCGCGTGGGATCTAATTAGGATACTTAACGTTATCGTCTTGAATTCCGAAAAACGAACGATACATACTACCACCGCATCTTCCACTTACATATAGGGGCTTGCGCGATTTGTGCAACGCGAATTTATTTCGCTCGTTATACCGCGACCGATCTATATAAACAGCGTTTCTATTGTGAGATATAGGTCTCTCAGAAATTTTCTCTCTATATATACGTGATCACTCATCGATTCATCGCATAGTTTAATGTTCAGAATTATGAAATTAAATTTACTTGACATTTTGAGAGCAGACAATGAGTCGTTTCTTTACAAAGAGAAAATATCTTAAGTTTAGTAAGCTGTTCTGGATCATTACTAATTGTAAGTAAGGAATTTTTCAGATTTTTGAACGCTCGTTTTGTGGATTCTGAAATATTATCTGTCAAAAAATGACACTAAAGATAAATTGTTATGTGTTTTTCTATATTATTTTTTATATTTTTGAATATAATTATCTAGAAAACAAGAAAGAAAGAAAGAAAGTGAAGAACATTGAAGTATTATACACGGAGAAAATATTGTAGTAAAAATTACAGTATAATTTTTGTGGTTTATAATCTATAAGAAAAATTATATCTTTATTCAATTTAATAAAATATTATATGTACATTTTATATTTTATATAAAAACATCGTAATTATTTAAATATTTTAATGCACAAAACAAATGCATAATCATTAAATTTTTACAATAGTAAATATTTTAATGTCACACTTTCAGTTATGGTATCGTTAATTATTTATCAGCTTCACATAAAATATAAATGTTATATTTCAGCTTTACATAAAATATTATAAAAGGAAATGTATTTCTCATGTAATTTGTATTGTAAAATTTTCTCCAAGTATCACAAACGATATTATAACGACAGATAAATGTGACAAGAGAGGATATTATTCATTGCCGATGCTAATTTTAAATAATTTAGGAGATGGGGAATCAATTTTTATTGAAAGGAGATCAAAGAAAAGCCGACGATATAAATATGTTACAAAAAACGAACATCAAGTGCCGGCTACAAAATTCGGTTTCGCCGCTATAACACTTTTCACAATTATAAAATATATTGCTTTATATAATTATGTATATTAATGTAAATCCTAAATGTGTGTGCTTTGTTTAATATATTAGAAATTAATTATTAATAAACAATCAATATACATATTACACAGCTTTCTGTTATTTGGATCGGTTGATTGTTAAGCGCGACGCGAAATATATAAAATAGTATGTATATAGGAATTGTCAAGGAAATAATTATTGCTTGTAAATATTTTATAACAGAGAACGGTAATTTATTATTTTCATCTTTTATCGCTTCGATTTCTGTTTTGAATGAATATATTGCGTGAAATATTCATTTCGGTGTATAATTACAAACTTTAATATGTTTAATCACAGAGTTAATTAATCGTATAGCTTACAAATTGTTAATTGTTTCTAGAGAATAATCGCGTTTCGAGAAATAATATATGGGTCGTACCATTACCTGCTGGCTCGAATTTCGCCGCACAAATGTTACGTAGTATGTATACAAACAAACGCCAAGGCTGTGTGCTAGTTGATTTGTTATTGTTCCGAAGCATTATCTTATAGCAACTATACATATATATATATTTAAAACTTTATAAAATAATTTTATCCAGATATTCTCTTTTTCGTATTTCTTATAGGTCATTAGTGACGGCTTTCCATTACTGAAATTATTTGGTTTAGCGATTCGCGAATTATTGTGTGTATGCTCTTAATCCAAAAATAATAATGATAATAAGTTACATATCAGCGGAAAAAACTGTTGAAGCGAGATATATCCAAGCCAATAAATATCGTTAAAGAAATAATTGCCGCTCTGATTGACTAATTTTAAACGCTTCCAATTTAGAAATTATTATAATCTCGATATTTTGATATAAGGATTTTCATCTGCAAATGATCTTAAGAATCTGCTATTAGCAAGATAATGAGCCAATTCTAAGGCACGTTATATATTATATATTACGTTTGTAATATATATTATACATAACATTTATTATATAATTTTTTAAAAATATATTATATATACATATATATAATACCATTCGCAATTCTCTAGATTTTTCCCAATGGATGTATCGCAAGTATCGATCACCGTATTTGTAAAGCATTGCTTAAATACGTATATCGCATTATCCGTTACAACACCGTGATTCAATCATAGAAACTTACATCAGGATTCTATATCGCGGTTTATCATTTTTATGCAACTTATAGTGACCTACTAACTAGTTTTCATCGATTATAATCTGTTGTTGTTGCAACCTGCTCTTTGGATAGATTTCCCGCAATCAAAGTTTTAGATACGCAGATCTAGACTTGCAAAATATATATGTCTATCATTATCGGCAAGCATGCTAACGTAGCGCTTCGGAAGGATTTACGAGCGCAGTTTCCACATTCGCTGATGACTTGCGCGGATTGTAATGTAACGCGCATTCCATGGATTCTCCCTCGCACCTAATCGCACGCATGCAGGCTCGTCAACTCGATTACATCCGCACGCGAACGGATGCATGAGAGAAGTCGAAAATCTGCCGCAATTAACAATCGACGTCGGAGATGCGTGTTCGCGATATCAAAACACCTCACTTTGCTTCGGTAAAATAACTAATATTTAAAGTAATAAAACAAATATATAATTGAAATAAATAATTGATACGCGCGTATGAATGCTATGTGCTAGTAATAACAAAAAAATTATGTCTTCCAAAAATATTTCTCTCTTTTAAATTGAAAAAATTCTTTTTTCTCAGTTATGACTCTATGTATTATGATGAACGTTTATTTCTTTTCTTCTAATTCTTACATAATCATTACTTCCAAAGAATAACTTTCAACTAAGCACATATTATGCATTGCATTGTGAGCAAATCATATGTTTACGATGAAACCGTGAAATTGCTCCCAAACTCCAACGCTAACAACTTTCTCGGTCAAAGTATAATTTTGCGAAGCATTTATTTGAGAATCGATCGTGTGCATTAATTAACGACCGTTTAATGGCATCGGTTGAGTCTCTCTAAAATTTATGAGAGTTTATCAATTTCATCGAATTTTGTGTATTTTAGTTCAATTTTGTTATTAAACAAAAAAGTGAGAAAAATTGATTCTGATCATTTCATACATCGTAAAATTGATTCTCATTTCTGTTATAGATCGCATTATATTTTCAGATGATATATACGGCTCGTAATATTACATTTTTTGGAAATTTACTAATTCATTGCTTTATCGGATTACAGTTCATATTTCAATATTATTTTGGAAAGCATTGTTTTGGAAGCTCTGTATAAACTATTGAAGCTAATGGAATCGAAGAGAAATATGTCTATGTTTCCGTAATAAGTCATTAATGTCTCGTATGTCGATAACGAAATAATAGTCTCATTGACAGAATATTTTATTGTATCTGTTTTGCAGCATTTGTCGAATAGTGAAATAATTTCTACGCAAAGCAAAGGGAAAATAAATTTCGAATGCATATTGAAATATATATTACAGCGCTTGGTTTATACCCGAACGAATGCATTGCGAAATCTAAAGATTTCCGAGAAGCCAAGAAGACAAGAGGTCGCACCATGAAGCCAAAATTTAACCATAGATTTATAGTATCAGCAAATAAATAATATAAATATTCAAGAATAAGACTGAGCATTTGGATGAAATCTATATTCAAGTATTTAAGAACCTTTGATTATGAGAATTCAGTAATAATTAAGTGTGTGTGTGTGATAAATCTTTCAAAAATGGTTTATACCCGAACGAATGCATTGCGAAATCTAAAGATTTCCGAGAAGCCAAGAAGACAAGAGGTCGCACCATGAAGCCAAAATTTAACCATAGATTTATAGTATCAGCAAATAAATAATATAAATATTCAAGAATAAGACTGAGCATTTGGATGAAATCTATATTCAAGTATTTAAGAACCTTTGATTATGAGAATTCAGTAATAATTAAGTGTGTGTGTGTGTGATAAATCTTTCAAAAATTTATAAGTTGTCAATTAAAACATTTAAGATGCTTTTTTATTCAAATGTTTAAAACTTTTTTTTATCTTTAAATAAATTCTTTTTGTCTCCCTTCTCAATAAGACTATATTTTTATTATATTTTTAATCTTTAAAAAAATGTAATGTTTTCCAATTTCATGAGTGTGTACTATGTTTTTCCTGTCTGAGAATTTATAGTAAATAAAGTCGACGAGAAACAGAAATGCTCTCATATTTCTTCCCTTTGCGCTTATCCCAGAATATATCTAATAATAACTCGGCAAACGGACTGATTCGGGTTAAATTTCATATCAACATCCTCGGCGTACTTTTCATGCACGGTCTGATGCGCGTTATTCGTATCACGATTTCTGGCGTAAACGCCTTCCGTAGACGTTTCCCGTTATATTTGTTCACGTTGCAGCCTGACGTATATGGCCCGCCGCGATATTTACATTGCCGGCAACAAGCCATCCAGCTTCCGTTCGTGTGCAAATAGGACGATTCTCGCGCTACTCCCGAAGACACTGTCAGGCTTATAAGACGCGGTAACGCCTTCGGCCTGGATTCTGGAGCATGAACTTATCGGGAGCGTGGCGGTAAGCGCGCTATCATTGCGCAAGCAACTGGCTCACAATACCTTCGGATCGGGTAAAAAGTACGCGGTGAACGAGCGAGCGAGCAAGCAGCAGACCAAGCAAGCCTATATATTCCGCCGATCGAATTATCGAAGAGATTGGTTCGCGATCGGCGCTCGTTGCAATGCGAGAACTATAACTTTTACCGTAAAAAGGAAAACGGCTGATGAAAACATCGATTTTGATTGCTGCACGTTACTATCGACATGTTATGTATCAAGGCCAGGGTTGTCATTTTATTATCAAACTTTTCTTGAAAATCGTCTTTCAAGAAAGAAAAATGTCCGCTCTTATAACTACATTTGACTGCTACATCTTATTAGTTCTAGCATTCGCTATTATATTTGTCTCAACATCAATCTTTGTTGAGAGATTATTTTCTAGCAAAGAATTTCCTTTTACTTGTTATTCTTCTAACTATATTACATTCTGCTTTTTGTTTAGAAATGAGAGATTCTTTCTTAAACAGAGATCAAGTATAAAAAATGTTTTATAAATGTGATTTTGTTTGGTTTAATTTCAAAATTAGTAATAAAATAAATATCAAAATTAGCAATAATTATTTTAAGTTGCTCTCTAATATCAGTTCTATGTAAAAGAAATTTTTTAAAGCAAGAAATATGATTAAGAAATAAAGAAATTGACAAATTTGAATAAGATTTTATCTCTTTGCACATAAATAGAATATATTTTTCTTATATTATTATTTCAATTCTTTATTTTAGGTCGTATTCATTAAATGTAGATAATAATTATACACACATATACGTAAGAATAGATTTTTCTAGACATTTAAATTTTTTAAATATCAAAGTTTTTTCAAAACTTTAATGATCCTGTTTTTCAAAGCAATTTGAATTTTTATATAATTGAATTTTTTGAAAACTTTTGAAAAGAACATTTGAACGCTCACTATTAATGACAATCCTGATCAAGATCAGGATTAGATTCCCTATTGGGTAAAGTAAGTATTCCTTAGCTTATAATCCTGACTTTATATCTTATAAAACATTGGTTAACAAATTTCATCATATAACTTTTCACATCTCCACATTGTTACCAAGTTATTGCATGTTTTAGAAGGCACGACTCACACAAAAGTAGCAATAAGCGAAAGCGTAAAATTAAGTTTTACGGTTTGTAGTCTTGAATCGTGAGTTTTTATTGTGTGAGAGAAATATATTATAAAGTTAGTATAAATTGATTGTATAAATTGATAGACATATAATTAATGAATGACCAAATTTGTTAGTATAAAACATCCAATTACTTGATGCAGATCTCGCTATATAAGAACGCTTAGTTTATATTTGAATCGTTTACGGACGGTTTATGTTACCACAGAAATTTTTTTCTTTATGTAAAATTATGTAGAATAACTTTCTCTAAAAAAATAAATTATCGTTTTCATTTTATCACATATAAATATAAAACAATTTATAAATTATGTTTTCTCTAGATTGAGATGCCAATCTAAATGGTGAATTATTAAAGTGATATACTATTTATTGCTTGCTGCTGTGGTTTGCAAACAATGTAGAAAGGTAAATCGGAATTTTTACAAGTAAAATCCTGAAATCTAGCCGATAGAATCTTTTAAGCTCATTGAGAGTATACAGTACGATGGAGAAAGACGGGGGTAGGAGATTTCTGGACTACTAAAACGATGGAAAACTGTAATAACCAGAGATACAACGTTAATCCCGAAGAATAATGCTATAATCTCATCAAAAGAGATAAAAAGTTCAAAGAACTCAATGAATAGCATGTTTTCGAAGAAAACTTTTTTAACGGCCAAAATGTAGAGTAAACTTTCTTGAAAATTTTAAAAGTTATTTTTCTTCTCGATACTGTTAGTTTATAACCTAATCTAGCATGTAAAGGAATCACATTTAAAAAATCTAAGAAATAAAACACCCTTAAAACTTATGGACTTTTTCTGATTTACTATAAATTGCACCAAATGGCAAACTAAGAAGATAACAGAATTTATTTTTTGCCTAATTAGAGTCGGATTTGCTTTAATAGACTTTTCACTTGGATCACAAATTTTTGGGAAACTAATTATATTCTTTCCTAGAGAACCATTGTCTGAATTTGATTTGAACAGAACAATGATCTCGATTTTACAATATCGGCTACGTAAGCCAATTCTCCAACTTTTAACAACTGTGCTTGCTATCGTTACGTGTTTTTCGCACAAATATCGTCATGTAACAATACATATGCAATATGACACGTAAGCGACATTGTCATTAAAAGTTAAAGAATCGGCCTGACGTGAATTGGCACTCTGAATAGATATACGGTAAAATTTCGAGCATTATCGATCACGAACAGAGGATCGATCGACACATTCTATTTATTGCGTTCGCCCCTTTTGCCAGCAACTGTAGTTCAATTGCAGTGTGAGTGTAGTCGAAAGGAAAATCGGTCGCTTTTACATTTGCTAGCGAAAATCTGCGATAAATTTAATTCGTGATATTCGTATTTGCAAAATTGCAAAATGACGACGTCCGCCTTCAACGAATCACGGCATCGATTTTGATCGCATTTCCGTAATCGCGGAAACACGCTTTTTTTTGACAAAGAATATATCGGCGAGATACGACGGAATGGACAATTTCCGGCAGTCTTTATGGGCAGTTAAAGCGTAAAAGATTGTCCCACTCCGGGGATATAACGCTGGGATTTTGTCAACGCTCGACGGAGAGGAAGCGGGAAATGAAAGATGCCATGGACTTGGCGATATAACTGCCGCTCTCGTAAACGCACAAATACATGCATTAGCGGCCGACATGCATTACGATGGAAAGTATTATTACGAAGAGAAAGAGAAACGAAAAGAGAAAGAGAGAATAATGGCTACGGATAGTTTTGCGTGCGACCTGGATATCTCTGATAATGTTATTTGGACAGAAAAATATAAGAGAAAGACATCAAATTTTACATATAAATTATGGCCGCTCCGTGCCTTACCTTTATGTATATATATGTATGTATGTATGCATTTTTTTAATAATATAAAATATTTAAAAT
>NW_021848451.1:547837-573154 GCF_003651465.1 Formica exsecta | reverse complement strand
AAAATATTTAAAATATTTTAATATAATTAATATATAATTAATTATTAATTATTATATTTATAATAATATATTGAAATAAAAAAGTACGAAAAGTACAAAAAAAAAGACGTATTCTCATCATGTGACTTTTGATTCTGAAACTTTTGTGAGTTTCGTAAAACGGTAATACGATAACATGATGTACGACAAAGCGTTTTTGCATAGTCGCACAGTTTTTGCAAATTGACGGCAACTCGAACGCACTGCGTCACACAAAAGTTTCTGCATGCCGAGAAAGTTTCGCGGTACTTTAAAGCGTCGCGTAGTTACGTGAATAAAACGAGCGTCGATGCTGGAAGCGAGCAGAACGTTATCTCCTACACACGCTTAGACCGGAACAGCGGCGTTTTTGCTTCGGATTTTATAGCTCGTAGTCGTCCGGACGTTAAAGGATTCTAGTCGGAATAGCTATTACACGACGTGTGGAATTCAGATTTCGTATGCTTCTGGCATTGTCTATCCGCTCGATCCTACCACTTTTATTTCTTGACGGATAGAGCTGATTTATTCCATTAATATTACATGTATCCCTTCTTTAAATATATTTATGTTAATATTAACACATTTATACACGTACAAAAGTAGCAGATATTATTCTATGGATATGTTTACGCTGGTTTTAAGTATATCCTCTCTGTTTTTAATAATATCAGGTAGTTTCAGATCTGTTTTATCTAGTGCATTCATATTTAAAACCCTCGCACAATGTTCTTATTATCAAATGGAATTAAATTATGGAGGTGTTAAGTTAGAAATCCTTGCTCCATTCATTATCTTCTATTCACTTCTGATTACGTTTGTAAATGTGATGTCACACACGGGTTTTTTTAATATGCGAGAAGGTCGGCGAGCGTGAGCCGTTGTACTGATGTAACGTTACCGTGGTTTGAAATACGCATTTAGTGAGATGGTAGGCGCTTTTAATGACACAATGAGATTTGTTTCGGACCATAGAGCTGCAAAATTAGCCGACTACTGATTGTTTCCTTATGCAATTTTGTTGGCAGAAAATTACTCGTGCTATTTTACTTTTTATAGCATTTATCGAAAACAATCCATTTTGTTCTCGTTATGCAATATCGCGTTCATCAACAGTCTCGAATAAAAAAATATCTTTCCTCAATTTTTTTTCTCTTTTGATCTCCTCTTAAAAAGAATTGAAAACTTTTATGTACATATATGAGTCTACATATAAAGCGCGTTTTTAAATTAGAAGATTTCCCAGTGTAAGATTCTAAGATGAAAAATTGCGACTTAAAAATATTATTATAAAATTTTTAGTTACAGATTATCTTGATTTATAGGATATTTATTAATCGCGAGCCGAATGTCAGAAGAAGATATATGACAGATTATTCGCGCCGCGAATGATCTCCATATTGATCGGTATAAAAGCGTCAGCAAGTGCTCTCCGAGTACTCTCGAAATTTATCAGTTTCCACAGTATTTCACCGTGTCGTCTCGAAGAACGACTTCCGCTTCGCGCACCACACACGAGCCTTATCTCCGACACGAAGCAGATAAAAATGTCTGGAGACGTCCGAGGGATGAAACTCAGACGTTGCTGTTAACCTTGCTCTCGGATATCGGCGACACTGTGCCCTTTTCTAAGCTGAGAGAAAGCTGCGCTATAAAGCGATTTTTATGACGTGTATACGGAATCGAAAAGCAGCGAGAAGACTATCGACATCGACAACTTTTGGCAAGTATCCTCAATACCGATAGAATACGTATCAATTACAACAATCTGACGATCAAGTTCATTTATCGCCAATTTAACAATACATGAGAATTGGTTGGTTAATTAAAATATTGTAACATTTTTAGATTTTAAAAAAATAATTATACTCGTTTATGATAATTTTACGATTCAATATTTTACGCGTAAAACGCATACAAAAAGCTGCGAGAAATATTAATCAAAAGACTCTGAATTAATTAACGATAATTAGCAGCATTCGAAATTCATCGAGCAATCCATGGGTAGTAGCGCGCGCGAAGTATCCTGAGAAACTTCTCTCTCATGTATCTTAACACGAGACTTTAATCTATTTAGTAGCGCCTACAGTCCGGAAGTGATGAGGAACGAGGTCGAGGAGGATCCATCGTTGTTGCGGTCCGCGGGACCAGTGAATCCTTCTCGGCTATTTGCCACGGTAATATATATATACCGCGCACGCAACACAGGATACGCACCGCTGTCACACGCGTGCATGTATATACAATACACGCGGGACACATAGACGACGACTGACCGGCCACTGCGGAATGCAGTTATTATTCAACATTTACGCTTGCCTGCTCGCGAACCAAGTCGCCCCGCCGGGCTCATTAATATGTGAGCGGATATGCGAGAGAATTGTAGCGTATCTGCGCGCGCGGCCCCGACAAGAGTTAACTGATTTGTGAAAATAAAAAAAAAAACATAAAAAAATTGGGAACGCGAACGAGCGGGCGAGGCGAGAAAAATCGGACGGCGGTGCGCGAATTGCACTTGAATTGTGCAAAATCGCGGAGATGGAAGATTTCGATAACGTACAGCGTTTTTATATCGTATCTTTGTTCTATTTTTTTAAGGGGAGGGGGGGGGGCAAAGATATAAGTACAAATAAATGGTAAGAAAGTTTAAATAGATAGGAGAGATTGAAATCGATTGTAACGTTCATAATAAAAACGTAATGTGATGTTATCTAAGTACTATTATGCATATAATACACGCGCATGATGTAAAATTTACGTGTGACTTGCGTAATTTATTGCGCAGAATGAATGCGTTGTACTACGCTTCTTTTAATGAAGAAATTTTTGAGAAAGTGGAAGATATATAAGTCTAATAAGGTGAGAGCACGCACATATACATAGCGATAGGAATTATTTAACGCCATATCTATATTGAGGGGTACACGTTGTCAGCTGGCATATAGTCATAAATGGGAAATGAACGAAGACAGCTGCCATTCCCGGCATACCGTGATCGTTATACGTGCGTGCTGTGTACTTGAATGTTCAAGAATTTATTTTATCGCACACGTGTCTAACGAACAGAAGGGGAGGACGATTTTGGTTCGCCTCGTATTTTCATGATTTATCCGGTGGGAACCGGAATTGTATAATGAGCTTTATTTGCGAGAAAGTCTCGACGGAACTTGGCATTTCTATTTACGCGCGTAATCCAGGACGTGTAAAGTAATTTCGTATTTATAAGTGCCACTTCGTTGATTGTAAATCATCGTAAGATGCAATTTTTTTCGATTAAGATTAAAAAACCAAAAAAGATTATAGGATTTATCGCTTAAATAAGCGCGAAAGAAAGGAGTAGTAAAGAAGAATTTGACTAATATTTGTCTGTGATTTGACGTACTTTTGACATTAATTCTTAACATTTGTTAACACTCGGTACACTATCATACATTTAATGCCAAATATGTTCCTCTGCTTCCAAGCTTACATTAATATCGAGCATTATGATTTTGGTTCGCCTCGTATTTTCATGATTTATCCGGTGGGAACCGGAATTGTATAATGAGCTTTATTTGCGAGAAAGTCTCGACGGAACTTGGCATTTCTATTTACGCGCGTAATCCAGGACGTGTAAAGTAATTTCGTATTTATAAGTGCCACTTCGTTGATTGTAAATCATCGTAAGATGCAATTTTTTTCGATTAAGATTAAAAAACCAAAAAAGATTATAGGATTTATCGCTTAAATAAGCGCGAAAGAAAGGAGTAGTAAAGAAGAATTTGATTAATGTTTGTCTGTGATTTGACGTACTTTTGACATTAATTCTTGACATTTGTTAACACTCGGTACACTATCATACATCTAATGCCAAATATGTTCCTCTGCTTCCAAGCTTACATTAATATCGAGCATGATTAAAGATAAGAATGCCAAAATAAGAATATATATATCGTCCGAATAAGGATTATAAATCTTGTTTCGATTATGTTAGCTTCAATGCAATTGCGTTCGTTGTAAATGAAAACGAGTGGATGCAGAACATCAAATTGGGATACACGTAACTGACTAGGTATAGTCACCAATTATAGTCACCAGTGTACCAATTATAATCATGAAAGGATTAACGATTGCGTAATAAATTTCGATATGTCGACAATTAAGCTCTGCAAAGACCGTAAGAGTAGAGATCACATTGCTCGCATACCCTCTTTCGAAATACTTGCTTATCAGAAAAGACTTATATCAACGTGTTGATTCACGTACTGACTCGCCTGCACGTACGAATGATATAACTGAAATAGAGCAATTACCTGCCAATTTTACTCACGCGCCTGGCATTCGCCACGTTAAAATTATGCGCTGTACCAGCCACGGTTTTTCAATTTCCTCGCGATTAATCAGGCTGACAGAGAGCGAACGAGCCAGGACGAAATGATCAAAACGCGGATTTCCTAATACGGTTAAGTAATGAAAGTACGCGCTCCGAAAACCTTCTTAACAGTATGTTACAGCGCTCCTTCCTACGACGTGACTATGAGTTGGTAATTAACTACTGAATCACACTACGCTTTACGATCGTGTGATGTCTGTATCGGGACTGCCAGTTTGCGACGGCCATACAAAGGTAAAAGCGCATTAATTAGTCTCTTCCTTCTTCATTCTTTTTGTAAAATTTATATCAAGAGATCGATGTATGTACGGTGTTGTAATTTTTGCGCTTATAATAACGATCTGATGTATATAAGAGAAAATAAATATTAGATAGATTTGTGATTTGTTTTGTTATTAATAGTAAAATAGTTTTAGATAAAAAATTGCACAGTTTAGAGGATATTATTTTTAATGGAATTTTTTAACATTATATATATTTTCTCCTTCGCCCGTCTTAAAATTTCTATATCTGTAATACAGTTTTATATATATTTTTATATAAATGTTGTATGCAATCATTAAAACATGCCATAATGTCATAAAGTGTATATTGCAATGTTTAGTATGTGTCTTCAACTTTCCGAAATTTATTACATCTATAAAACGCCCGGTTATAAAGTCAATAAAACTGTTTTATGATATATGTATATATATTTATCATTGAAATAATTCACTAAACTTTAATATGTATACTTCTAAGAAGATTTTGTTGTGAAAACAAAAAAATATTCAAGAAATCTTTTCGAAATCTTTTATAGAAATGTCCTCATATGTTAGCATATTCTTGAACACATTTTTTTTGTTACGCAACAGCCTTTTAATTAAGATCGCATTGCTTAGAGCTGAGCAAGTATTACATAGAAGCAATCTGTGCAATTTTCAACTATTTCTACTAAAATGGTATTTATAAGTATGTGCGTTTAATAAATCCTTTAATTTAAAAAAATATATGATTTGTATAATATTCAACAAAAATTATTTAAAAATATATGTGTACAATGTATTTCTTAAAGAGATTTATGTCATAATAGCTAGAATATCAAATAAATAAATTTGTATTGTACAGAGAAAGAGTTCAAGTATTTTTAAATATGTAATAATAAATAACATGATTTTTAAAGTTTCTTTTTTTTTATTAAAGATGTATTTGTAATTAATGCCATCAGGTTTAGTTAGCAAATATTAGAAAAAACAATTAAAAAATGTATAAATTATTTTCTTGATAATATTTCAATATATATATTCTTAATAAGTAATCACACAATCAATAATACATCTTTAGAAGTAATCTTTGGAAAGCGTCTTGCGCAATCAAATACAGATGGATCGGAAAAGATCGTCACATCTTGTAGTCGTTTGAATCGGATGAATACACTCTAGCAAATAGCTGCGAGAACGTTTCAGTATTCTAAAAGAAACTAGTTTGATTAGATTTTTAGATATCAAGTTATATTCGAATGGAACTATCTTAACTTCAGAAAATCGCGTGGATTCTATGAATAACTTTGATGTGAAAACTTTCAGATAACGAGTATCTTAAATATTAAGTCAAAGATAAATTTGATCTCGATTCTATACAAAGTCAAATGTAAAAATGTTACAAAAGAGTCTGTTTTGTGATATACTATTGAAACTCTTAGAATTTATTGAAAAAAAGAAACAGTTTTATATCATCGATCCAAACGATACTGACAAACCATGAAATGTACAAGTAATACGGACGCATTAAAAATGCAAAATAATGAATTTTACAAGATACGATCTTTATGTAATAACAGCTTAATGTACCTTCTTTTTGTGAGTAATATTTTGTGTGTAATATATATACTATAATATATAAGATAATATATTTAAAAGAAAGATAATATTTTTTAATGTAAGATCAATAAAAAGTGTATTATTTAAAAAAATATTGTTGATTATTGATAAATTTATTAAATAATGCGAGATGATAATAAGCTGACGCAACTGTAGCTGCAAATTTTGTGATATACTATCTCTGTCGATCGAATAGAAACTTTTCGTTCGAGTTCTACGGTGGAAAAGTTACTGATGCAATACTGATCACAAAATACGTTATGTCTGTTTGCTATGCATGCTGAAAAAGTAGTTACAAATAGAATTATTTTTTCAATTATTAGGCAACTTTTATTATAACCTTATAGATTATATTAAAGTGTTACGAAAGATCTATTGACTTTCGATGAAATTACAAAATTCTCGATTGTTGTCATCGTGAAATAAAACTGACACACATAACTGAGCATTATAAAGTTTTAGACAAAAATACATTGCATTTTTATCCTTGCAATCCTAATTTTCCATTTTTTATGACAAAAATATATCTACACAAGAAGTCCCACGACGAGGCCACGACGAAGGATGAAGATGCGTGACTATTGATATATTAGCACTCATACAGTTATTTCATTTTTCGCGAGTGACTTAAAAAAATACAATTTGACGGCTCCATCATTATATCGACAATTATAAGGGCAGTTTGACGTTGAAGATTCATTGCACCGGATTATATTGCACCGGATTGTTTCGTTGACTCGTCTGTTTCAATTTAAAACACAACGATACGTGTGTGTGTTTATTAAACGATTAACTTATCAATGGTTCCGGGTAGTTTTTGGCGAATATTAGTAGGGTTTTTTTCACTGGCGAGTTTTAGTAACATATGGTACAGAAAATGATATTAGAAAAGCAAAAATTTCATCTAATAGACGTAAACTTTAACAGCGAAATAATTACAATGCGTATAAATTTATAAAAATAGTATTAAAAATAAAATATTTTACAATCCGTACATGAAGAAAAATTATTATTTCGATTTGATTACTTGAAGCTCCCTACAAGAAATATACACATATTTGAAGCATTTATTTGAAATTAAAAGTAAATATTTTAAATAGAATATAAACTTATATATAAATAAATTATTATTTTACATTAAACATATTTATAATATAATAGGAAAAATAGTTTAAGAGGGTATATATTAATATCATAATATTTTTTAAAAATATTTTTTATTTTAAATATTATTTTATCTAACTTTATCTGCAATATAGCTCTCTTTATTGCTACAATATATTTCAGTACGCTACTTTTCTCTACTTTACGCATACAGAACATGTCTTATATAACGTGTTTGAAAATTGTAGTCTCTCTGCCACATACGGTAAATCGACTCGACGGTTCGCAAAGGTTAATTTTCAGCATTTAGTGGAGCCTTGCGATTTCGTCGGAAGTTCATACTTGAAAAGAAGACGCAGCGACCTTAATGATATCCACGATACGTGACTAAAAGTGTAAGAAACGTTCAGTATAGAACCGAGTTACAAGGTTTTTACTTAAAACTTAAGAGCAGCTTACAGGACATTTCTTAATGTTAATGCACGCGAATAATCGCGTTGTTGTCGGTCGAGATAAAATTTAATTTACACTTAAATTTTAAGTCACTATCATGAAACCAAGAGCACGCACCAAACTTAAATGCTATAAAAATGTTGCCTCAAAAAAACATAACTTTATAATACTTACTTTACAAATAATACTTTAAAAATTTGTGATGAGTACATATTCCTGTTTTTATAGTACTTTTTTAAATTATTAGCACTCATACAGTTATTTCATTTTTCGCGAGTGACTTAAAAAAATACAATTTGACGGCTCCATCATTATATCGACAATTATAAGGGCAGTTTGACGTTGAAGATTTAAACGTTGAAGATTTATTGCACCGGATTGTTTCGTTGACTCGTCTGTTTCAATTTAAAACACAACGATACGTGTGTGTGTTTATTAAACGATTAACTTATCAATGGTTCCGGGTAGTTTTTGGCGAATATTAGTAGGGTTTTTTCACTGGCGAGTTTTAGTAACGTGAATCTATTTTAGATGATGGCATAGATTTGCATATAACCATAGATTCAATCGATGTACGGGTCAAATATGCTCTCGCTGCGAATACGACAAAAAAAAATAAGTGAAGTGATAACAGGTAAACTTTTAATTTTCAGCCTCTCTGAAAAGATCGCCTGAATTTATGTACCAATTTCGCGTGCTGTAGAATAAAATAGAACAGAAAGGAAACATATGCGGATTTTCATTAGCTTAATCTCGCAGGCATTGTACGCGGCGTAATGAAATCAATATATTTTTATCATCTTTAAGAGAACTATGGAACTGAAATTCCCTTAATCACTCTCGTAATATCGTGTATTATCCTTAATGTTTTTTTAATGGCTCATGACGCTATCCAGATATTGTATAATAAACGACCCTAATCGATAAATAATTGGTAACAAGGAGTGATGTCTTTATTATTTAATTATAAAGAGTATCAATTGAAACTATAAAACACTTTATACAGATCAAAATTCTTTAAGCTTTTAAAAATTTGTCAAAGCTTTTAATACTGTTTTTTAATGCTGTTGTCCAATCATATATATTAATATAAATTATTTAGAATGCATAAAATGACACTTTTATACTCATATCTCATAATTATTTTAACAATCTTCAATAATTTATACTTTTTACTATTATTATAAATAAATTATTGTAAAAAAATTAAAATTACGCGAGTTTTTTTTGTTTTGTTTTTTTTGGAAGCTTTAGGATGTAGGCATTTTTATTGAAAATACAGCCGCAAATAAAATCCTCCGGCTACTTAATAACTGCATTATAGCGAAATGTTTCTTTTTTAGTATCAAATCACCTGCATCTTCTTTATGTTTATTCGTAATTCTAATCAAAAATCATATTTAATTAATTTTTTTATCCATCGACATGCTATTTTAGGTAAAGCATTATCGTTCAATTCCGACATGAGCGATTAATCGAACGACACTATCTTCGCCGTTCATCAAATTGACATAACGGTAAACTAATGGACACATTCCGATCATCGTAAAAATGCACAATGAAAGCAACCAGGATACACTGTGTGTCCAACGTGGCGATATTCACGTACGAACTATGCGCTCACGACCGAGAACGGCTGACAGAACACGGAAATGATGGGCAGTTCTGTGCTCTGCAAACGGCAATAGCCCACACTATCCCGCGCTCCACCTTATTGCGTAAGACTACTTTCCTAGCTTGGTCGACTACAATCCTAGCTGCGGCGAAGTGTGGCGAGCGCAAGTGCAAGCGCGCGTCTCGCGATCGCGCTGATCCGTCGTCTCTATGTGCCCTCGTTTTTCCTTCCCGTCTCATTGCGGCGAAATTCCGAGATACTTCCTCGATTAATACATTCTCTAATTATAATTTTTTTTTTCCTAAAAAAGAAACTGTTGTTAAGAAATATGCGCGAAAGTAACGAGAAAATAATTATTTAAATAGTGTGTTTCGTCAACGTAAAATTTATTTTCCGTAAAAATAATATATACAAATGTAAAGAAAATAAATTTTTTTTTTTAACGCGATAAATGAAATTATTAATTGTAATAATATTTTTCAGAGAGTTATGAAAAATTCTTATCTGTGAAATAATATTTGAAGTTTTGTGTGTGTACATTGAAATATTATTCCAAATGTTATATGGTACAGAAAATGATATTAGAAAAGCAAAAATTTCATCTAATAGACGTAAACTTTAACAGCGAAATAATTACAATGCGTATAAATTTATAAAAATAGTATTAAAAATAAAATATTTTACAATCCGTACATGAAGAAAAATTATTATTTCGATTTGATTACTTGAAGCTCCCTACAAGAAATATACACATATTTGAAGCATTTATTTGAAATTAAAAGTAAATATTTTAAATAGAATATAAACTTATATATAAATAAATTATTATTTTACATTAAACATATTTATAATATAATAGGAAAAATAGTTTAAGAGGGTACGACCTTAATGATATCCACGATACGTGACTAAAAGTGTAAGAAACGTTCAGTATAGAACCGAGTTACAAGGTTTTTACTTAAAACTTAAGAGCAGCTTACAGGACATTTCTTAATGTTAATGCACGCGAATAATCGCGTTGTTGTCGGTCGAGATAAAATTTAATTTACACTTAAATTTTAAGTCACTATCATGAAACCAAGAGCACGCACCAAACTTAAATGCTATAAAAATGTTGCCTCAAAAAAACATAACTTTATAATACTTACTTTACAAATAATACTTTAAAAATTTGTGATGAGTACATATTCCTGTTTTTATAGTACTTTTTTAAATTTATTAATAATTGAAATATATGGTTATTTAACACAATGTTTATCATTTGACAATTTTAATTTCGACTTTAACTTAATACTTCAGTTTATACAAAATAGAAAGCTATCGAAGCGTGAGGCAAACTTGCTAGAATTAAAGCGATCGAAGTTTGGAATTAGTCTTGAATCAATTAAAGTTAGTACGTTAAAGGGATATTGCGCGTGTTGAAGTATCGCGGTTAACTATTCCATTACATTGTATTGCGTTTCATATTATGGTAAATGACAGAAACTGCAATTACTTGTACTTTGTAAATTCATTCGCATGTTATGTCAATGAAAAGCGATATCTGGATCAGAGCGACTAAAGTGCCGACATAGGAAAATAATTTTTGATGATTGCAAATTTTTTGATAGAAGGCAATATGTTTTTCCTTTTAATATTGCGGCTACAATTTCATTTTTTGAACGAATCTATATCATATATTATTTGTTATTATAAATCTAACGAAAAAAATTATATAAATCGTTTGCAACAATATTTGTATTTTGCATTTAGGTTAAATACTTTAAAGTTAAAAATACATATGTATAAAAATATCAATGTTATAATTACAGACTAATTTGACCTCAATATGACGCAGTAAACAGCATAATTAAACATAAAGAGTTGTACGCAATGCTTTTATTTATTTTCATAGCTCGTTGCAAAAGCGTTTTGCAAATTAGATCGTTGCTAGAACAGTCAATACAGAATCTATAGTCATGTGTATGCAAAGTTGTTTCGCTAACATGTCGAATAATATAGCAAGCACAAATGGATTCTAATGTTGCACGAAACAGCGAAATGGAAATACAATGCATATTCAATAACGAAATTAGGTTAATCTTGGATAGTCACAATTCATTTTAATCAATCAATGAATCGATTATTATTAATTAGTCTTATGTTAAATCCATTTTTTTAATTTGGTTCAGTTAACCAATTGAACCTAAACACAGTACTTACTATCACGAACTTTGCAATTATGATTTTGTGATGATTGTGTTTTCTATTGTAGAAACACATACGATCTCGTGGAATTTTATATTCCAACCAATTAATTCCGCTCGAATTAATTGGAAGTGAAATTGACACATTTCGAATTACTCGAACAATATGTTTCGATCAAGCAAATTTTTTAAATTATATTCGAGTGATAGTTCACCGAACTACTGATTTAGGCTGATTATAGGCTGATGATAAGGTGTTACTGAATTGCACGTCATCGACGAGTCGTCTGGCTAACGTCGCGCACATCACATTACATTACGTAGGAAGAAATTTTCCCATGGATCTCGTGCTTGTGCGCCACTCGTGCTGTTTCATGAATAAAATTTCTCTAGTTTCACATCCTCGTGTTATGTAAAAATTGGTGCAAAAGCGCAGAACGCGCTCAGCGACGCGCGCCGTCACGGCGTGGGGTCGCGGCATCGTTTTGCAAACGCAATGTTGCGGAGACTTCGACGCGTGTGCGTATGCGTGTAGGGGTCGTCACCCTAGGCAAAAAGTATTCTTTGCGAAAATTGAGCTGGCAGGAATATATCGAGATGGAATACGTAAGCCTGCATACAGCGACTGCGCCGCACGAGATATTGCAATTTCTGATTTGAATAAATAAATATGTAATATAGATGAGATAGATAGAGAAAGAAAGAGAAAGTATATGTGTATGCGTCTGCGTAACGCTTGGCGAAAAGAATGTATATTATAATAAAGAATTTTACGGCAGATAATTAAATTTGTAGAATTGTCTAGATGAAAGAAATATTAGCTGAAAAGGCAAAAAAATTTCTTTCATCTAAACAATTCTACAAATTTAATTATCACATTGATTTAAGATAACGAAGATAAAACAGGTATAATAAAATGAGAGAGAATAAGAAATACGAACAAACAAATATTAGAAAAAAAAGAAAGATGTATGATAAATCAAAGAATAGAAAAATTATATAGATTGCCAATTGTAGACTTGTCTTTAAAGTTTAGCATTGCGCTAAGAAAGAAATAACTTTACATACACAGCAACTAGCTAATATTATTGACGTTTTCTTAAGTAGATAATTTGATATGAAAATATCACAATTATATGAGTTTTCATCACAAAGTGTATGAATTTTAATGTCTCCCTCGAGTATTATTCATATTCTATTATTACGTAATCAATAATCACAGTTTTAGAACGATATATTTTTTTTACAACGAATTGTTGAATGATCTTTGATTTGTGCGATCGTTTCGAATGCAGATCGAGTCTAAAATTGAAATTTGAATAAATAAATTTTGTCGATAAGTAATTCTAATATCGAAATAATTCTATCTCGCGACCCCATTTAAATCACGGCACCTCCATTTCGACTCGATTCACGGACATATCAGGTCTGCACGTCGCCGAGAAAGTCGCTTTATCACAGAAATGTATCTAGGAATATTGGCTACGCGAGCCAATCGATAATCCATCGATCCGTGAAAATCGTTCAATAATTCAAAATGGGGGCGCGGAACTGAATTCTGGAACGCGATTCCAAAAGCATAAAAACCGAGATGGCGTAATTACCTCTCTCGGTCGAGCGGTCTCCGCAATAATACCGCGTTCCAACGAGAGGGAGAAAACAACGGGTTTAATAATTATTCCGTAGGATTCAGCGAAATCACGAGTTGAATCGAAAGGATCGGCCAATCGCGGATAATTGCGCGATAATTACGGAATTCGTTTCTTCGATCGCTGCAAACGAAGCGCGTCAAGCCCATTGTCGATGAGTGACGAAAAAAAAGGGGGTGACACGGTCGCTCGCACTACTGTAATGGCGCGATTAATCAGTTAATGGGGGCAATTAACACTCTCGCGCTCGGATTGTTGGCTCGTTTGAAGGGTGAGGTACAGCCGAAAACAGCCAACTGTAGCTGCTACGAATCGCGTTTATATATTCAGAACCGGTCGGTGCCGAACGAGAAAAAATACGGGGCGCGGACGACTTTCGCGGATAGATCGACATTTTTCACGGTCGGCCAAATAATATAATGGCTTTCACTTCGGCGCGTGCCGGATAAGTTGCGGCTCGTATGATAAACGGGGCATCGCGCGAAAACGAAAACTAATTAATCGGGATGCAATTAGCCGCGTTACCTTCCGACGCGTCGCACTTCAACATTTTTAAGATTGAGATTGCTCGCAGTCGCTCATCGCTGCTATTACATATACGTCGAGTTATGGAAAGTCTACGTCAAAAAAAAAAGAAAGTTTATTAAAGAAGCGTTAAATATACGTGTGCGATAATGAAGAGTCTAATCTTTATTAGATTAT
Organism: Formica exsecta; assembly: GCF_003651465.1. Lineage (NCBI taxonomy): Eukaryota > Metazoa > Arthropoda > Insecta > Hymenoptera > Formicidae > Formica > Formica exsecta. The sequence goes on along the minus strand of NW_021848451.1, from coordinate 559,196 downwards.
TATATCTTAATTGCACGTTTATAAACATAAACAGTTTTTAACACGCTTTTAAGCTTGTAATACACGTGTACATATTTCTGTTTTATTTTTTATTCATCAATATTTTTAATGTGCAAACTTTCATATAATTATTTATAATATTAATATTTCTATAATGTATACGGAATCGAAAAGCAGCGAGAAGACTATCGACATCGACAACTTTTGGCAAGTATCCTCAATACCGATAGAATACGTATCAATTACAACAATCTGACGATCAAGTTCATTTATCGCCAATTTAACAATACATGAGAATTGGTTGGTTAATTAAAATATTGTAACATTTTTAGATTTTAAAAAAATAATTATACTCGTTTATGATAATTTTACGATTCAATATTTTACGCGTAAAACGCATACAAAAAGCTGCGAGAAATATTAATCAAAAGACTCTGAATTAATTAACGATAATTAGCAGCATTCGAAATTCATCGAGCAATCCATGGGTAGTAGCGCGCGCGAAGTATCCTGAGAAACTTCTCTCTCATGTATCTTAACACGAGACTTTAATCTATTTAGTAGCGCCTACAGTCCGGAAGTGATGAGGAACGAGGTCGAGGAGGATCCATCGTTGTTGCGGTCCGCGGGACCAGTGAATCCTTCTCGGCTATTTGCCACGGTAATATATATATACCGCGCACGCAACACAGGATACGCACCGCTGTCACACGCGTGCATGTATATACAATACACGCGGGACACATAGACGACGACTGACCGGCCACTGCGGAATGCAGTTATTATTCAACATTTACGCTTGCCTGCTCGCGAACCAAGTCGCCCCGCCGGGCTCATTAATATGTGAGCGGATATGCGAGAGAATTGTAGCGTATCTGCGCGCGCGGCCCCGACAAGAGTTAACGGATTTGTGAAAATAAAAAAAAAAACATAAAAAAATTGGGAACGCGAACGAGCGGGCGAGGCGAGAAAAATCGGACGGCGGTGCGCGAATTGCACTTGAATTGTGCAAAATCGCGGAGATGGAAGATTTCGATAACGTACAGCGTTTTTATATCGTATCTTTGTTCTATTTTTTTAAGGGGAGGGGGGGGGGCAAAGATATAAGTACAAATAAATGGTAAGAAAGTTTAAATAGATAGGAGAGATTGAAATCGATTGTAACGTTCATAATAAAAACGTAATGTGATGTTATCTAAGTACTATTATGCATATAATACACGCGCATGATGTAAAATTTACGTGTGACTTGCGTAATTTATTGCGCAGAATGAATGCGTTGTACTACGCTTCTTTTAATGAAGAAATTTTTGAGAAAGTGGAAGATATATAAGTCTAATAAGGTGAGAGCACGCACATATACATAGCGATAGGAATTATTTAACGCCATATCTATATTGAGGGGTACACGTTGTCAGCTGGCATATAGTCATAAATGGGAAATGAACGAAGACAGCTGCCATTCCCGGCATACCGTGATCGTTATACGTGCGTGCTGTGTACTTGAATGTTCAAGAATTTATTTTATCGCACACGTGTCTAACGAACAGAAGGGGAGGACGATTTTGGTTCGCCTCGTATTTTCATGATTTATCCGGTGGGAACCGGAATTGTATAATGAGCTTTATTTGCGAGAAAGTCTCGACGGAACTTGGCATTTCTATTTACGCGCGTAATCCAGGACGTGTAAAGTAATTTCGTATTTATAAGTGCCACTTCGTTGATTGTAAATCATCGTAAGATGCAATTTTTTTCGATTAAGATTAAAAAACCAAAAAAGATTATAGGATTTATTATTAAAATAATATTGTAATTAGCATCGATGATAATTTTACGTGTACGTTACGTGTTATCGCAAAAATAATAAATAAAAATAAAATCAGCTGGTACAGCCATAAAATGACGTTTATAAGCATTTTGAGATAACAGCTCTAATTGGCTAAAGCAATTTGAAAATAATCGGATCGTCGAGTATACTATACGGCGATCATAATTCAATCGCTCACAATATCAGACAATTCTTTAGTCCTTAGGTTTTGCCATCTTATTTCCAGCTCTTTCAGCTGGAATTAACGGGTTGGGGTAATAAGTAACAACCGACAGAGCTGCAGCAGCAGCAACGGCGGCGGCGGCGGCAGGCAATCTATTTAGAAAAGAATTCAGGTCTCTTAAAGCCATTTAACGACCCGTAATTCCAACTCTTTAAAACGTTTCAGCATTCACGCCAAACGTGAAACTCCTTCACGATGCGAACGCCTCGTTTCTAACGTAATGAGCGTACCGTAATCAGAATTGCGCTTTTGCCATCCTTGGATTTCCTTTCTTTCTGATTTTTCCACGGGGACAAACTTTTCGTGCGACAGTCGCTCATGTCCGAATGTAAACTACGGTTCGCGTTACCGTGATTTTTACTCGGATGTTGTGCATAGAGATTGCGCACTTTTCATGAACAGTAATAACTTTTGATTATTTAAACGTTTTGTATCGACTTCTATATTTTTTTTGTAAAAACCACTCTGCATTCTAAATGAATGTAAAAAATTAAAAGCCCAGAATTGGTTTAAAACAAACGTTGTTGAAATAAGCGCATTACGTAGTGCATTTTGCCTGATTATCCGAGGATTTATCGTGAACCTGAGGTCAGGACATTATTTTCACCAATCGTGACGATCTATTAAATCGCCTCTTTAAATTTTTTTAGCCTTAAAATTGCAACGAAATAATAGTAAACTAAACGTACAATGCGTATGACTTTATCACACAAAGCTGTAATAATTTTCATCAGCTATCATATAGTTCAGTTAACAGATATAATTATGTATGTATGTAGCATACACTTCTTTTCTTCAGAGATATCTTTTGATATCTTTAGATCTCTTTCTCAATCATCTTTAATTATTTTTCTACATTATTTACTCATCATTATTATAATGCACAAAGCAATGTTGTTTATTCTTTATCTTCCCGAAAACATCACAGACTGTTACAAAACTTCTCTGAAAAAAACTTCAATGGAAAAACATCTACTTCCATCATCTAAAAGCCTGCGCGGCTTCATTTCGCGATTGCCGGACAACGATGCATCACGAGAGATGGTTTAATTAGCTAAAGTGACGATTATCGGACGCGTTACTGTTATCGGCACTGCACCTGCGCCTTCTATCTTGGCCGGGAAAGATTCCGTGCTGTTCGAGCCGCTAACCGTGCGAGCCGTGCACCGCTCGCGTGCACCACGCCTGCAAGAAAGAGAGTTGTATCATAGGTGACCATGTAACCCGGGTGGTGCTCGGTTGCACTTGGTGCAATGTACAAGTCGAGCGTGTAGTCCACACCGATCTGACGGGGCGGGAGAGGAGAGTAGGAGGCTGCTCCGTATTAGACGTGGATACAACTTACAACGGCAATCTCTATCCATATCGTTGCCGTTAAAACGGGGGATCCCCCTTCGCCCTCAAACCAGGCGGTGGGATTATCGCTTGCGACGGCCGCTCGGGGGCCCCGCGTGGATTATAGTTTTTCTGGAGGAGAGGGTGGTGGAGCGCCTTGCTTGCTTTCGAAAGGATGGTGATTGTGGAGCGTGTCCAGAGTAGAGTTAGGCGTATATAAGGCCCGCCGACCCGGCCCAAGTCAGTCATTCACCGGACTACCAGCCCAATACACACACCAAACATGAAGGCCTTTGTGAGTATTCCACGGCTTGGGGTTGGTGAGGTGTTCGCGAGGTGTTTAACTCGTAATCTCTTTGCGCTCTCGATCGGACTTTATTAGATTTTGCTGCTTGCACGTATTCTCGCTCGCGTCTTTGTTGCTCTAACGAATAAATAGTTTCTCGGTAATTTTACTCGAAAATTATGTGTTTCCTCGAGTTCATCCGTCTTTTGATCGGATTGTTTTCATTCTCTATTGTGAATAAATATAGTGTCAATTTCAAAACTTAGAACGATCTTTAAATTACTTCGACTTTTTTCTTCTAACAATATTACTCGTATTTTTTTCTGATAATTTCGTGCGACAGTCGCTCATGTCCGAATGTAAACTACGGTTCGCGTTACCGTGATTTTTACTCGGATGTTGTGCATAGAGATTGCGCACTTTTCATGAACAGTAATAACTTTTGATTATTTAAACGTTTTGTATCGACTTCTATATTTTTTTTGTAAAAACCACTCTGCATTCTAAATGAATGTAAAAAATTAAAAGCCCAGAATTGGTTTAAAACAAACGTTGTTGAAATAAGCGCATTACGTAGTGCATTTTGCCTGATTATCCGAGGATTTATCGTGAACCTGAGGTCAGGACATTATTTTCACCAATCGTGACGATCTATTAAATCGCCTCTTTAAATTTTTTTAGCCTTAAAATTGCAACGAAATAATAGTAAACTAAACGTACAATGCGTATGACTTTATCACACAAAGCTGTAATAATTTTCATCAGCTATCATATAGTTCAGTTAACAGATATAATTATGTATGTATGTAGCATACACTTCTTTTCTTCAGAGATATCTTTTGATATCTTTAGATCTCTTTCTCAATCATCTTTAATTATTTTTCTACATTATTTACTCATCATTATTATAATGCACAAAGCAATGTTGTTTATTCTTTATCTTCCCGAAAACATCACAGACTGTTACAAAACTTCTCTGAAAAAAACTTCAATGGAAAAACATCTACTTCCATCATCTAAAAGCCTGCGCGGCTTCATTCCGCGATTGCCGGACAACGATGCATCACGAGAGATGGTTTAATTAGCTAAAGTGACGATTATCGGACGCGTTACTGTTATCGGCACTGCACCTGCGCCTTCTATCTTGGCCGGGAAAGATTCCGTGCTGTTCGAGCCGCTAACCGTGCGAGCCGTGCACCGCTCGCGTGCACCACGCCTGCAAGAAAGAGAGTTGTATCATAGGTGACCATGTAACCCGGGTGGTGCTCGGTTGCACTTGGTGCAATGTACAAGTCGAGCGTGTAGTCCACACCGATCTGACGGGGCGGGAGAGGAGAGTAGGAGGCTGCTCCGTATTAGACGTGGATACAACTTACAACGGCAATCTCTATCCATATCGTTGCCGTTAAAACGGGGGATCCCCCTTCGCCCTCAAACCAGGCGGTGGGATTATCGCTTGCGACGGCCGCTCGGGGGCCCCGCGTGGATTATAGTTTTTCTGGAGGAGAGGGTGGTGGAGCGCCTTGCTTGCTTTCGAAAGGATGGTGATTGTGGAGCGTGTCCAGAGTAGAGTTAGGCGTATATAAGGCCCGCCGACCCGGCCCAAGTCAGTCATTCACCGGACTACCAGCCCAATACACACACCAAACATGAAGGCCTTTGTGAGTATTCCACGGCTTGGGGTTGGTGAGGTGTTCGCGAGGTGTTTAACTCGTAATCTCTTTGCGCTCTCGATCGGACTTTATTAGATTTTGCTGCTTGCACGTATTCTCGCTCGCGTCTTTGTTGCTCTAACGAATAAATAGTTTCTCGGTAATTTTACTCGAAAATTATGTGTTTCCTCGAGTTCATCCGTCTTTTGATCGGATTGTTTTCATTCTCTATTGTGAATAAATATAGTGTCAATTTCAAAACTTAGAACGATCTTTAAATTACTTCGACTTTTTTCTTCTAACAATATTACTCGTATTTTTTTCTGATAATCGCTGTGAAAGTTTCTCTCGGCTTTTAAGTATCTCATTCTGACGCTTCATAATTGAAATCAAACGAGAAATAGAATTAACACAAGATTGCATTTAGAATATCGGAGTATCTTCAAGCGAAAGATAAATGCAACCGTCTTGCAAGCTCGAAAGTTTTCCATTCGGATCAATAATACATATTCGCGTCTATTAATGCGTCTCCGTTGTACCGTTGCATTTCTTCGCCTCTTACTGCAACCGTGATGATTCAATGTCACGGTTGGGATACTCTCGCTATTTCTTCCGACGAGAACGCAAACAGACAAACAAGAGAGACACGACTTTCATTCATAAAACAAAGAAATCTTACCGCATCGCGCGCCAACCGCTCTCGGCGAAACCGGTTGTCGTAGCAGCATCATCATCATTGAGTAAACGGAACCGGTTCTATTCCCGATGCATCTTCATTCACGAATTCCGCGATCGTTCATACGCATCTTGTCACTCTTTACCTTACTTTCCTCGTATCGTCTTACGTTCGTAACATTTATTGTATTGACAACATCGTTGCGTTCGGCTTCATTTATTTTCTGAAAATATAATATAATTGTCAATCCCGTTAATCGTTCGATCTTTCTACTAATTATTGTAGTATCAGTAAAACTCTTCGATAACGATATTTTCGTTGCATTGCGATAGACATTATCTCAATGCAATGTCTTCGCAAATGTCGACGGAAGAGACGGATAGCGAGCGAGCGACTCGGTCGCACGGGCGATTTTGAAATCGACACACGATCGATCTTTTTCCGATCGCGAGGTCGCGGGAACGCTCGGTCAACCACGTCACACGAGCGCGGCCGAGGTGATAGTCGATTCGTTTACGTTCCGCGGATGTGAAAGTTTCGCGAAGTCGTTAGATATGCATAATTCCAGGCCGCGGTGCCATTTAAGTTTGCAACGGTCTCCAACCGGGCGTGACACACACGCCGTCGTGTCTAATGCCACTCTCGCACGCGATCGCGAAATATCGGTTACGTATGTTAACAGAGCACCGATATATCTAATCGGTCGATTGCTCGACACGGGTCTACGGCCGCGTTAAACATTTCCTTTCTAAACGCCACTTCCCGTATTACGTATTCAAACGTATCTCGCGAGACATAACGTAACCATAGCCGATACGTGCAATTTGTATCTAAATCTCACATTTTCCTGAAAATTTCTTAGAATTCTCGAAATTTCTTGATTGATAAAAAATTGTTTCTTAATTAATATTGATTAATGTTGATTAAAAAAAAAATGATTCCGTGCTAAATAAAATCAGATTTAATCAGCCGATTAATTATGATCCTCGTGAAATATCTCGCCCCAGTTGATTCGTATTAACTTACCGGCGTGGATTTTATGCAATCGCGACTGCACTTTTTTTACGGTTCGACGATACGCGTGTTGCGCGTGCAACGGCCTATTAGCGGATACCTTAGAAGAGTTTCTTTTCCTAATACGGTCATTAGGTGTGGCGACTAGGATAACCGATGTATGTACAAGAAAGAAAGGTGGGGAGAATCATAGCGCTATCAAGCCGATTACGAAACGTTACGGCGAATAGTTACGGATATTTCATCTCGTCGTTCAATGTATTCGCGCGCATTTCCCACTGCATTTTGCAACGCAACGCAAATGCACGAACTCAACACCGATGAGAGATTTCGAGATCATCATGAAGAGATCATTTAGAAACTTCCTCTCACGCGATGCCGTTTCCGTCATTTCGGAGTTTCTTCGTAAACGATCGCGAGCCGACGTTCGCGGAAATCAAAAGTGAAAGCCGCGATTATGTTGCTTCTACCTGGTAATCGGCGTCAAGCCAATGGAAATCTAGATCCGTAACGGCGATAGCTACTCAACGACGCGCGCATGCAACGCTTCCGTAAATCATGTAATACTCATCGTCCGACGTTTTTAAATTTTAAAGGTCTTGATCGAAAATCGGATCACCGTCACACAAAACTCAGTGAAAATTATTTCGTACTTCTCTTCCAGATTGTGTTCGCCTGCTTAGCGGTAGCGACGGCCCGTGCCGGACTCGCCCATGGCGGTTACGGTGGCTACGGTGGCTACGGTGGCGCTGGTCTGGCCATCACCGGACGTGGTGGACATGGTGGTGCCGGTCTGACCGGTGGACTCGCCGCTGGTGCTGGAACCGCCGCCTCTCTCCAGGGTGGTGCCTCCAGCTTGGGATCTGGTGGTCTTGGTGCCAGCTATGCTGCTGGTGCGGCAGCGGCGGCTGGTGCTGCTGGAATTCAACAAATTGTCTCTGGTGGTGCGTAGCCGCATATCCAAGTCTCCTTTTACCACCGACAATGCAAAACATGTCGATGTTAAATGATCGCTCGTTCTTTTCGCAGGAGTCATCGGCGGTAGGTCCGACATTGGACCCGCTGAGGGACCCAAGGCCAACGTTGGACCCCAGACCGGACCATCTGATCTCGTAGGACCTCAGGAGGGCGCCAAGTCCGTTGGTGGACCTCGCACTGGACCGGCCAGTCTTGTAGGACCTGCTGCTGGCCCATCCACCCTCGTTGGACCGTCTCAGGGAACCGCCACCCTCGTTGGACCGTCCCAGGCTACTGCTAACCTCGTTGGACCTAGCTATGGTGGTGTTGCTTTCTACGCCGGATCTGGTGGCATCAACGGTGATGATGGAAGCTCTGGAGCTGCTGCTAACGCCGCGCCCGGTGGTGGTGCTGGCATTGCTCTCGGAGGTAAGTTTTACCGATCATACAAACAAACTGCATTACATTATTTAAGTTAATACATCTCCAATAGCTAGCTCCTTTCTTTTATTTTTCTTCTTCTATCAACCAAATGTACTTAAGTCTTCTGCTAATGATATATTTTCCAAAGGTGGTGGTGGTTTCGCCGGCGGTTTCGGCGGAGCTGGACTCGCTGGCCCTGGTGCCATTGCTGTCATCGGCGGTGGTGCTGGCGGTTATGGTGGCGCTCTCGGTGGTGGTGATGCCGGAGTCGCTGTGATCAACGGACCATCTGGCGCCATCCACGCCGGACTCGGCGCTCATGGAGCCGTCATCCCGGCGCCCATCGGCAAGTGGGCGTAGACGTTTTAAGACCCCAGCGATCTCGGCTCGGCGACGGCGGCAAACTTACCACAGTCACTTACCGGTCTCGAACGATCCTCAAACGCGCTCAACGTCTTCTTCCCAAAGCTTCGTCCAGTCTGGGAACATGGTCGGAGCGCATCTGACGCCAGTGATATGATCGATAGATCACTCGGAATCACACACATAAAACGCGGAACGGTCGACGAAGCGTAATTCGAAAGACGGACGCGCCGTGTCGGATCGAATTCTCCCGGGGATGACAACAAACGAGATTCGGCTACTCGTGATTCGCGGTTTCGCGTTTTGTTTCTCCCTCTCGCTCTCGACCCGTTACAAACTCGGGTAAAATTTAGTCAATTACCGTTCATCTTACGAGACCAACGATAAAGGCAAGAAACGACTCGTGCCGCGTTCACCGATCTCTGCTCACCTGAAGATCTCGTCGCCTCTCGACGAGCTTTCGCCCACGAATAGGCAGAACATCGCCGTCTCTCGGACATCGACATTTACCATTCATTCACGCGCATATTCCGAGTTGCAACCGCGTGCAATAAAGCCAACCGTGCACACACGTGTCACGCTGCACCGCCATGGGCCTGGCAAATGGACAAGCTTTGGTACTTCGTCGTCGGATCAACCGGATCTGTTCTGTTTTCTGAACACTTACCGTTGTTCCGACACTAAGCTCTTCTTCTCTTGCGTCTTCCACCATCCGTAAGGCCGCTGCTCTTCACGTACATATTTACTACTTCTCTTTTTTTTTCTTGGGTCGGTCGCGCTTCTGAGCGCACCTTCCCGCATGTTGTTATACTTACTGCCGCACTTTCCCCAAGCATACATATTATTATTACATACTCGTCCATGCACATATATGTTTTTCTTATATATATATGTATACATACTATTATCTATTATTTTCGCACATATATATATATGAACACATTACCACATGCGCGCTCACATACATACACACACATACACCATATTACTATATATGTGTATTCGTATATATTTACACACAATTACACATATATTATATAATCGTGTTATATGTTAGTGAAAAGGAGAGACCGGTAGATTATGGTAGGTCAGCCTTTTTTGTGAGTGAATGAATGTAAATAGATGGCTCGCCGCCGCCGGCCTCCGACCCCGCCCGCCCTCGTCATACCCTTTCTTTGCGATCACGACTAGCACCCCACCACCACCATAGATAGATACCACATATTTATAGCGTTTATACATTTATACAATACTTTATATAAAATAAAGCATCAGTATTTAAAACTCACTCTTGTCTATCATCAAATAATTATATCTGTTCTTCCTTCCCTTTCCTTTACTTCACCCATTGCATTTCTTAGTTCATTTTATTGGCTTTTAATCTCACGATATTTTCATTAAATGTTCGATATTATCTAGTTAAAATTTGATTATATACAACGCTTATAATCATCATTCAAAAATAATTACTAGAGTAATAACAAGTATATTAATTTATTCATTATTTTGAATTAAATTACATTGCATTAAAAAAAAATATAACAGTCTACAAATTTAAATTAAATGGTTTTCAACTCCTTCATTCTTCCAACTCTTTTAGACTCAAAACTAAATAAAAAATAGGTTTTGTAGTTATAAATTAGTATTAGTTTAGTATATCTCTTTTTAGATAAACATTTATTGCAGTTGTTCAAACTACTAACTAATATATGAGATTGTTTTTTAAATATTTACATGCATCAATAATGCGAGATTTTTATATAGATTTCCTTGGATTTATAAAAGTTGATATTTATTTAATATATCTGAACTATATTGGATTTCAGTATAACTGATTAAAATTTATATATAATCATGATTGCCGCTTTATTCACATATTGACAAATTTAATTCTTTTTTCTGATTATTGCACATACATTTTACTGCTAAATAATATTTTATACTCTATCTTTATAATAAAAATTAATTAAAAATATTTCACATAATTGAGACATCGTATGCAATAAGGAATAAATTAAGCATAAGTTTACACTGTTAAATTAAGTGTCTTCATTCTGTCTATACTTGCGGATTGCATAATTTACGAGCTTATTTATTAAAAGATTCGTGGAAGTAGATGTGGCTCATATAAAACAATTAACAAGAAAGATGATATAAATGACATTATTATGCAATACAAATACAGTAATAGTATGTTATCTTTGCTATAGTATTTTTTACGATGGTAAGTATAAAATTTAGCAAACAAATAATGACAAGAAAAGAAAAAAAATATAATGATAACATAAGATAATTTACATTGTTTGAAAAAGTTATTTGGAAAAATTAATCATTTACCAAAGAATTTATCTATATATTATCAATATTAAAATGTAATAATAGATGCATATTATATCTTCCATTATTATATGGAAAATTCCTTATTTACCTCATCTTCATAATGGCATCTTATTAAAGTGCCCTCAACTATAAAGCACAAGTTATACATTATTTAGTTTTTAAATATTCTTTATTTTCTGAGATGCCTCTTTAACATCAAGTTTTGCTTTCTCTCAAATTAAACGAAAAATATAATAATTATATTTTATTATAATATTAAATA
>NW_021848451.1:541347-547522 GCF_003651465.1 Formica exsecta | reverse complement strand
TATATATATATATATTCAATAAGTATTTTATTTTAATGAACAAGATACGACTTTTCTAGACATTACCATTAAATATCGCAAAAGATGAAATGTATTTGAATATCTTTAGAAATATTCGTTATATTCAGCATTAAGTTGTCTCGACTTTGTAAAAGCAGGAACGGTGGAAGGATCAGAAACCATCTTTTAATGAAACATTAGATTGCAAATGGACCGCCTGTTGCGTTAATCTGCTTTAATAAAGAAATTTGTTTTGCTAATGTCCGTTAAAAGAGCCGGTACGACTCGTTTCAAAGTTCTACCATTGTATTTAATTTGTGCGCTTAATAGATCATTAAAACCGCAAAAAAGTACTCGCCTTTGTTCCATGAAAAGTTGCTCGGTTGTAACATTTTCGAGATGTTTAAAGAAATATTGTAATACTTAAAAATGAAATACGTAAAAATTTAAAAATAGATAAGATGTTTGGAAAGTAACTGATTAAATAAAAAATTATTTTTATACGTGAGAGAGTTTCGGCCCTTTTTATCGCGAACGCAAGTATTATAAAGGAAATTTAGCATTCTATGGCATCTCAGCGCTATTAAAAAGAAAAATTGACGATGTTTTGTCGCATATTTTTTATTAAATATTTATAAAAGAATTGTATATCTTTCCTATCTTCGAATACTATAAACACTTTGGAGACGACTGCTTTTACGTTTCTCGATGCAATGGACATAAAATAAAATTTTAAAAAACGCAAACGCATGCTATATAAGTTTCGGAATAAAACGAAACCTCTTCTATGGTTGGAACATCGATTAGTGATGTGGTAGAGAACATAAAATGTAAATGCGTCGAGATACTTGTGTTCCTCTTTTTATTCTAACCTTTTCTTATTCTTTTCTATTTTTCCACGGAAATAACATGCTCCATCGATTTCCACGGCTAACAATCCAAAAAGTTAAACATTTTTTTAAATAGAAATATGTTTATGTATTTTGGAATATAAATGTAAAGTTCAAGCATAAAGTCCCGTGGATTTATTAAATAATACCAAACTTTCCATTTTTTCGCAAAACAAAAATAACATTAAGTAACTTTTTAACGAAATAATTAGAATTTAATTTTTAATAGTATATCTAATTGCTCATTAAGTCATTTTTATAAACTCGCGTAATAGGAAAAAAATAGATATTATTTCATGAAAGTAAAGATAAAAAAAAATTTATTGAATATAGTTGCTAGAGAGTTCGATTTATTAATGAATGGTATATTCTATAATTCCAATGAAGAAATAAAATCCTAAAAAATAGGCAGACATAGATACACATAAGTATATTAACTGGAATCACCTCGTTTTAATTCTTTCTTTATAATAATAATGGATTTTATCAAAAAAAAATTGATTTTATTGATTAATAAATTTAGATATACGTGAAAAATAAATTTCAATGTTTATGTTTAAAAATTGTTCTCTATAAATCATGAAATAAAACATCGACTTAAATCGTACGCGGATCGCGCCTGATATAATTTTCTACAATAGACGGTCACATAAAAACATAAAGAAGAAGAAAAATATAAGCAAGATTATGATGTTGCGACGTGTCGCAAGTTGTGTCATAGAAGATATGCCTTTCGTAAGGCACGATCGTCAGGGATAATCAGCGGAGATGGAAACCTATCATGCCGGATGCGGAGAGGCGCGGTCCTTTCACTCTCGGGGGTGTACGATTATATATTGCACGCATTTTCCAGAAGAATTTATTCACAAAGTATTATAAGGACGTCCCATTTTTATGATCAAGGTCAATTCAAAGAGAATTTCTCGTATAAATATCTTACAGGGAAAACACTTTATAAATGTGGATTATATATTAATAAAACATAAATTATGTAGAGAGATATTCATTTTCGTAAAGAATAAATATATAAAATTGATAAAAAAATATTTATGCTCTCTTTTGGACAAAGAAAAGAGAGAGAGAGAGAGAAAGGGATCTCAGGCAATTCTGAATACTTGAAGCGCAGTTACAAGACTTTCGTAATTACGTTTTAACTAATTATAGTAATCTCTCTTCTTTTTTTTTAAGGGACTAAACTTTGGTAACTTTTATACTTCTCATGATCTCACGCAAAGCGGCGAGTAGGTTGCATGCTCCCATAAACATCGCCGTGCATTGCATCCGTATTGCGCCGCAGACAATGATTGCAAATGTCAGTCTCACCATTAACATTGATCACGCTCAATCGCGGCGGGGAAACCGTACCACCTTCAACCGCTTCACGTAAGTACGAATTTTCAGAACGTGATGCTGCGGATAAAGTCGTACGGCGGCGCAACTCTTTGTGAAACATTTACAGACACGTAGCGTTTTATAGCGCAACTAAAGAGGAAAGGATCATGCTTATAAAGGTCGAATTTCCGATTTCTTTTTCGCGGATACTCGCATTTGCTCTCTATTCGTCTAGTAACATTCGAATCATTCAAAGCATCTTCTTAACTTGCTTTTTTGCGCGATCTTTTATAACTTTTTTTGATACACGTTTTTAAACTTGTATATTAAATTAATAATTTAATTTTTGGGTAAAGAAAGACAGTTCTATTTTGATACAGCTATATTGACTTGAATATTTATATTTGTAAGTAATGTAAAAGTTATGTTATCTGACGTTGATCTGAGAATGAAACATTATTATTAAGAATAGATAAGAAATTTGAATTTATATAAAAAATTTTGTAATAGATTTTATATTCTGCACTTTTATGTATAACATTTAATATATATAACGCATATAAATATCATTAAAAAATTTCCTTACAAGAAAAAATAATGATATTTAACATTGCAAAATAAAACGATGTAATCATAGAAGAGATTCTTCGTACGTAAGCAATATTATTTTAATATTATTTGCTAGAAATGTGAATATGCAGAAGATCTCACGGTCTTTTTCGTGATTGTGGGCAGAAACGTGATATTCACGTGAAATTAGAGCGTTTGAGAAATCGCGTCTTTCATCGCACCCGTTAAAGGTCGAATGCACGATGTCGGCTGGCATCATCGGTTATATATCGTGCACATTGAAGAGCACATTAATTCCTGAGAGCGTGGCTCTTTCCCAGCCACCCCGCGTTTCGATTCACCTTGCGCATCTTGCATAAATTGCAACCTAGAACTTCGTTATATTACAAGCTGCTATGTTTATGACAAGATGAGCATATCTTGTCTCTCTCTCTCTCGTATTAAATATTTTAGAATATAGAAATATTATTCCGGGAATGCAATAACGTTTGAAATAGAAAGTTTAATTAATTACGGTTGAAGAATGAAGCGATCAATATCGTGAAAAACTTTATAGTAATTTTATTGCAATCTTTGCATATTAAAAACTTTAACTTATTTTTTAATATACAAACTTAACGCAAACTTTAATTATAGTTACGTGAAACGTAGCTAACAATAAGTAACAAAATTACATAAAATTTTATTTAAATATTGTAATATGTGACAATTTAAGACATATAGTACAATCGTTTTAAATAACTGTACTTTGTGCCCTAAAATTTGATTATATAAATATGTGCACAATCTCACGACGAGTGAGATTCTCACAATTAGCATATATAATCAAATTTATGTTGGCGTTGCTTGAAATCGTTCTCATCATTATGTATAACATTGCAGAATATATAATTCGATTATATATGCATAATGTGTGCACATGATACAAGGTTAATTCTCTATATTTCAAAAGGTTTGCACATATTAATGTAGTTCTTATTGTTAGTGATATTATAAATTTAATAATCTCGTTATGTTAATATTTACACAAATATTTTTTAGCCCAAATTTACCATGAGAGATATATTGATGAGTTTATGAAACACCTTGTATATAATCTGTAATCTTTGGGGTTAAGGCTCGATTGCCCTTCTCTCGAATGACTCAATCGCCCGATTGACCTATCCTGACGACCTACGTCGTCACGCAATTGAGATTCAAAATCCAAGTAGCGGATTCTTCAAAGAAGTATATTATTCTCAATTTGATGAAAATTGCTAATTTTCTCTGATTGAAACTGATTTGTTACGGGAGATGATGTAAGGCGTATCGCTTTGTTTCTACGACACGGTTATGCAACTCGCCGATTATGCCACGGAATGAGAGTAAGTTAATGTAAAATATATATGAAATTATGTAAATTATATGTAATTATTGTTAATAATTCACTTTGAGTGGAACAATATAATTATTGCAAACATTGGAAAGCCCGAAAAAAACGCTTGAAAAATGACACTTTTAAAAAGTTGTATAAAAAGAAGCTATTTTTCTATTAATTTATATATTTGCATCGTTCTTTCTAAATGGAAGCATCTCAGACTTCTACAAACTGTTTTCGTAAAACGCAGTATGGAACAAAAAATGTCAAATAATTTATTTACCGAAATTGATATATATAACTGATATGTTTCAAAAACTATTATCATTTTTCGAAGCTCTGGCTAAATAAAGTAAATAAAGAATAAGTAAAAATTTATTTGAACTTTTTCCCAGGATTTCATTCATGGAAGTTGCATTTGAGAAGTCAATATTGCCGAATGTGGGTATATCAAACGCTAATTACTACACAATTCACATAAGATTTCATTGCAGATGAGCATGATTTGAAAGAATAAACTAGATCATATATATAATGATTGCAATTGACAACTGCAATTATAACAAGAAAGTGAGAAAACTTGTTGACAACATACAGATATTTATTTTTACGTCTGTGATCCAACTTCTTTGTACATTAAAGATAAAAGAAATTTCAAAAAAGATGGAAAAGTCACTGCAACGACTTTCATAAAGAAAAAAAGTGTGAAAGATTTATTCAACGACGTGTAAACGTGAATATAGAATGAAGTATGTAAAAAGATACAATTTTTTTTGTTTTTGAAGGTAATGAAATATTCTCAAGAAGAGAAAGGGAAAAAGATTAAAATTGTATAACCTGTAAAAATAACTGATATTACAAAAAAGAATTAGAATGGTAAAACTCTCTTTGTCTTTTATATATTATCCTGTCTCTTTAAAAATTAGAGAAACATTTAGATTATGTTCTTTTAGATATCTCAACCTACACAGATTGATACAAATGAGAAAAAAATTAACAAAATTATATATATTTTAGATATATAAATTAATTAAACAATTATTTTAGCCATAACTATTTGATATGATATATAGCTCGAATTTCGAAACATTTATTGCAAAGTATAATTGAACGGAATGTTCGCAATTACGTTTAATTAGCGAGTCTAAAGGTGCTCTTTACGGACTAGATAAAGGAGGTTGTTTCTGAAATTTCTAGGCCAGAAGGTCATGTAAAGGGTTTATCCGAAGAAGAGTGGGTGTGTCGGTGACCTTCTTACACAATGAATAAGAGACCAACATCGTCAACGGATATGATTCGAAGGGATCAAGCGGGGGCGCGGTCGTGGAGATCCTGAGAGACGTATATAAAGTCTGCCGAAGTCGGCTGTAGGCACATTCAAGCATTCCCGATCGGCACGATGAAGACCCTCGTAAGTATTCGTCCCGACGGTCAGAAGTGCGCGATCCTGACTCTCTCTTTCTCTTTGTTACCTGAACAATCAACGTGTCGCGATCGGATCCATTGTGCCTTTTAGCGAGACGATGGAGTGAGATATAGTGACAAATGTGTCGAGTACATTTTTGTCAAGACATTTTATGATAATTTAATAATTTTATCGAGAATTCGAAAAAAATTCCACGCGATTATTCGTTGCTTCATATGATATATAAATATAGTTTCAAAGTTAAAAGATATTTTTTCCCAAAATTAATTTCTATTGTTTCCATAGAAATACAATGCCAAAATAAAAGCTATGTAATTTAATTTCTGGACTCGCCTAAAATTGAGATTCTGCATCTTCAGTTCATCTCGCTTGCCCTATGCGCCGTTGTTACTGCGGCTCCTCGTGAGCGACGAGAAGCAATCTTGAGCGGTCACGGATTTTACGGGGGTGGGCACGGAGCTTACGGGGGTGGGCACGGAGCTTACGGGGGCCAAGGAACCTACGGTGCTCATGGAGCTTACGGAGCTTACGGAGGTCTAGCGGGCTATGGCGGACACGGAGTTGCTGTTGCCGAACCATTGCTGGGAGCTACGAGCGTCG
>NW_021848451.1:536348-541116 GCF_003651465.1 Formica exsecta | reverse complement strand
GCGTCGTGGGACCACACGTGGGTGCCACCGCCGTTTCCGCCCCGGCAATAGGTCCGGCTCGATTGTCCGGATCAATCGCTGGTCCAGCTCACGTATCGGGCGCCGTGGCTGGTCCAGCTGTCGTGACCGCGTCAGTCGCTGGTCCTGCGCACGTGGAAGGCTACGGTGGCTACGATGGTGCTTATGGTGGAGGTGATTATGTCGGTGAGTAATAATTAAATTGATTTTACAGGATTATACTTTTGAAATAAAATAAATCTCTGTGATAGATCGATAGTAGAAAAATTTCTCTAACTGAAAGATATAAAAATTTCGAACGCCTATATAAGATGTAGCAATATCTTAAAGTTGAAGAATAAGTTTTAAGATTTATAAAAATGTACAAAGTATAAATAATTTTTGCAGAGATATATAAGAAAAAGTATTTTTGCAACAATATATATCATTATATTATTTTATACGTAAAATAAAAAACACGATTAAAAAACACGGTTTAAAAAACACGATTTCTACAAATTTCTAAAATTTGTTTTACCCGTTTATAAATATATGTCTTGAAATATGAAACAGAAAATTTACTTTAAAATGATTCCATGCCGTGGCTCGTTTTACCATTTATTTTATTCTATTATCCGCAGGAGGTTACGGAGGATACGCAGCTGGTCCTGCTTACGGTTACGCAGGATATGCCGGTGGTCACGGAGGACATGGAGTGGTTGTAGCCGGACCAGCTAGCCACGGCGCGGTTCTAGCCGGACCGGCCAGCCACGGAACGGTTCTAGCCGGACCAGCCAGCCACGGAGCAGTTGTAGCTGGACCGGCCAGCCACGGCGCGGTTCTAGCCGGACCTCATTCCGGAAGCGCGGCTGTTTCTGGTCCGCACGCTGGTTCGGTGGTGATTGCTGGCCCTTCCGGTAAGATCACGACTCACGGAAGTGGTTACGGTGCCGCTATCCATGCCGGACTCGGCCATGGCCACGGCCACTGGTAAACGCGCGTACAAACGCGTCTCTGTGAAACGCAAAAAGAAAAAAAAACGGAAAAAAGAACCGCCATTCCGAATCTCATATCGCCCCGCCAAAAATAGAATATCGTCCCCTCGGCGTCTTTTTTAAGGAAGCTTACAAGACAGTAAATTATAGATATTTAAAGTTGCTATGTATAACACGACGACGCTTGTTGCGCTTGATACTATTTCACGGTACGCTCATGGATACTTATGTCTTCTGTGTGTATGGATGGAATAAATTTGCTTTCTTCTTTGAAAGGAGGCATTTGTAATATAAAATACGCAAAATATTATTTATTTTAACCCGCATCAATTCTGATCTCTGATCTCTGCCCATCGAATTCACGAATCTTATTGTATTATATCGTTTTTTTTTATTACGTGTTCTTAAATCTCAGAACTTATAAGCGCAGTTATTTATGATGAAAACGATAAAATTGACATATAAGATTATAGAGGTATTCGGTACACAGTATTGCTTTAGTAAAGTCTTCCAAAATTCCCCTGGACAAAGTCGAACAGAAGCCTTGCGTGTTCAGTCAGCTTGTCTTACGCAAATCGTCGTGGCAACAATTTATTAACCCCGACCCGATCTTTATCGGCAAAGCTCAAATTATCCATGATGAAAGCAACCATCAATCACATCCGATGGAATAAAGTCTTGAATAATTGTTTACTACTTAAGCAAACCATTACTATACAAATTTTACGGATGAAAGTATGTACGGTAGCGTATTGCAAGCTAATTTTATACACGAAACATATACACACATATTCATACTTCAATAAAAAGGTTAAATATAGCTTATAAATTATATTATAAAATCACGCGCATTTTAATATTTAATATTCATTTTTAATTTATTTATTTGAATTGGATTTTATCTTAAAATTTTATCTTGAGTCTGCTTTAACAATGAAAATATAATATATAATTTACCGAAAAACTCTAATATCTGTAAAATCTAACTTTTGATGACCTTCCCTTGCAATTTACGTTACTATTCCGTCAAGCGGTTCATTAAATCCGGAGAACTCATCTTACTATCTTTCCTGCACTTGCTTCGTTATTCTCGAGTACATCTCGTCGTTATGTTTCAGCGTAAAAATTGTAGCGCGAAATGTGCGAAACAATCATTCATGCTTCGCTTGACTGGTCAGCACAAGTTCATTTCACACATATTCGACGTAGATCGATCATTATCGACGGCACGATTCGCTCGATAATAGATAACTCGCGTTGTTCGTCGAGCACGCTTGCTAAACGCAAGGAGCCGCAATCCGGCAGACTAACATAGATCCAGTCTTAATGCAACGCATAACGGGTCGTTGTGGTAAAGGGTACATCATGAGCGTGACTCGAAACGGATATCACACTCGGCGCAATCCGTCACTTGCAAGGTAACAATAAGCATGATAAGTCACGGTCGGAGAGAAAAATAGATAGTAGGAAAATTATGTCTCTAAATCATCAGCGTGTAAATTTAATGTTTTGTGGACACAATTCTTGAAATTACAAATCTAATCAAATATCTATTTAATAGTGTAAAATCAAATTAATTTCCGTTATCGCGCATTAAAATTATAGTTAATATATTAGTACAAATTACAGCAGCGTATCTAAATACATATATTAATTACAATAATGTTAATTACAATAATGTAATCTTGGATCATTAATTTAATGCTCGTAATTATTAGTACACAATATACAATATTTGTCTTTGCGATATATGATACGCGTGATAAATTTTTTTGTATCAATTAGAATAATATACATTTAAAATTATAATTTATCGGAATAAAATGTATGTATAATTTCTCGATCCGATCATAAATTTTTGTAGAAACAAGGCCCGATAACGAATTACGGGGATGAGAATCGAATATCAAAAAAATACCTCCGATATAAATTTGAGCGTCGGCGAGCAACTAGCGAGTAATTTATATAGGATTTGCGCAAAGTTGAATATAAAACGCGATTTACGATATCTATTACGCGTGCGTGCGTAGTTTATCACGCGACTCCCTCGCAATTGCCGGACCGACGCGCACGGATGTTTAATCTCGGATCTCCATGTATCCGTTTTTGCGTTCTCTTTCTTTTGAACAACAAATCACTATTGGAAAATGAGATATGTCAGGCCGTACTTTATTCTTGCGACGTGCACTCTCGAGCGATTCGTTAAGTGCGGCCTTAGCCCTATGGGAAAATCGTGGCCCGAGCTGCATCTTGGCCGAGATATCAGCGGCGGCTACGTAATCTCGCGGCGTTTCATCATCGCGATGGTGCATGGAATTGCATTGTGAGAATGCACCGAACCCCCACAAATTCCGAAAGGTCACCCGCTTGCAATCGGCCGCCCATCGTTGTGAATAAGAAACGGATCTAGCAACTGGTTACGCCAGGAGGGCTGCGTTCGCGTTTTCACGATGAATGCGTGGATACGCGCATCCAAACGCGGATGTTAATTGCTATGCGTCGATAATAGTGGGCGATAATCGATCGCAAATTAGAGCGGGCATCCGCTCACGCAGGCGGTAAGTTGACGTGCGATTATAATCGTGGGAAAATTCTGTTCCACTTTGCACTCTTAAGTTTCCAAGATTCGCTTAGCAATATCATGCAGTAGATATTATTGAAGAATTATAAGAAATAATATATCATCGAACGATCATACAAACATGAAAGAATTAATTAATACTGTTAATGATTGAAACTTCTTCAAATTTGAAAAAACACGTTTAAAACTATAGGAAAATATAATAATTATAATATAGAATAGACCTTCGAGTTTCAGAAATCACAATTTTTTGCATATTGTATAAAGATATATTCAAGTACTGGAAAGAGTAGATTTTTTCTTCCCACAAGATATAAAAGAAACTTTTAATTTTAATTTTTAATTTTGACGCTTCAACCAATATTGCAAGAGATATCTCGATTTTTCGTATGACATTTTGCAAAAATCTAACATGTATATCTATTACCGGGCAATCATATAAACATGAAAAAATTAATTAATGCTGCTAATGATTAAAACTCTTTAAAAAATAAAAAATTACGGATAAAACTCTAGGAAAATTATAATAAAATAGACTTCTGTTTCTCAGGAATCAATTTGTATGTCGTATCACGTATCAAAATATTTTTAAGTCCCGAGGGGTATGAAAAAATTTGGAGCCCATTTTTCTCTATTCTCTCAATTACTGCCCTTTTTGCTTCCATTTTATTCAAAAATGTTAATATAATAAATATATAAAAATTACGGTATCTCTTTTAGTCTGACTCTTCTCCTTCGACCTGTCCGGCATGGGTGACCCTACCGATAACTATTAGCGTTTTCGAGTGAAGCAAGTTTGATCGCTTTGAGAGAGGTTAAACTCAATTTACCATGAATAAATGTTTGACAAAAATAGGTTTCAAGAGAATCTGAGTAATATAAATATATAATATATTAAAGATATAACTAATATAAAGTACATCTCCCGTTTTTGTCGCTATTTTGGCTTCAAAGCATAAGATTCTTTGCCCTGATTAATCGTCAAATGCTTACTCGCATTATTTTATTGATTAATCAAATAATTCAAGTACTCTTAATAACCAAGACGGAATATGACATTATTAATCGGTCTCAGAATGATCAAACTTGCTTTATTCGAAAACGTTATATGTTACCGCCGGCATAGCTCTTAGGTTCATTAGAGTACTCAAACCTCCTCACCCGGCAAATGCCTTCGTTAAGGTGGAGATACCAT
>NW_021848451.1:532015-536041 GCF_003651465.1 Formica exsecta | reverse complement strand
AATTAGAATAATATACATTTAAAATTATAATTTATCGGAATAAAATGTATGTATAATTTCTCGATCCGATCATAAATTTTTGTAGAAACAAGGCCCGATAACGAATTACGGGGATGAGAATCGAATATCAAAAAAATACCTCCGATATAAATTTGAGCGTCGGCGAGCAACTAGCGAGTAATTTATATAGGATTTGCGCAAAGTTGAATATAAAACGCGATTTACGATATCTATTACGCGTGCGTGCGTAGTTTATCACGCGACTCCCTCGCAATTGCCGGACCGACGCGCACGGATGTTTAATCTCGGATCTCCATGTATCCGTTTTTGCGTTCTCTTTCTTTTGAACAACAAATCACTATTGGAAAATGAGATATGTCAGGCCGTACTTTATTCTTGCGACGTGCACTCTCGAGCGATTCGTTAAGTGCGGCCTTAGCCCTATGGGAAAATCGTGGCCCGAGCTGCATCTTGGCCGAGATATCAGCGGCGGCTACGTAATCTCGCGGCGTTTCATCATCGCGATGGTGCATGGAATTGCATTGTGAGAATGCACCGAACCCCCACAAATTCCGAAAGGTCACCCGCTTGCAATCGGCCGCCCATCGTTGTGAATAAGAAACGGATCTAGCAACTGGTTACGCCAGGAGGGCTGCGTTCGCGTTTTCACGATGAATGCGTGGATACGCGCATCCAAACGCGGATGTTAATTGCTATGCGTCGATAATAGTGGGCGATAATCGATCGCGAATTAGAGCGGGCATCCGCTCACGCAGGCGGTAAGTTGACGTGCGATTATAATCGTGGGAAAATTCTGTTCCACTTTGCACTCTTAAGTTTCCAAGATTCGCTTAGCAATATCATGCAGTAGATATTATTGAAGAATTATAAGAAATAATATATCATCGAACAATCATACAAACATGAAAGAATTAATTAATACTGTTAATGATTGAAACTTCTTCAAATTTGAAAAAACACGTTTAAAACTATAGGAAAATATAATAATTATAATATAAAATAGACCTTCGAGTTTCAGAAATCACAATTTTTTGCATATTGTATAAAGATATATTCAAGTACTGGAAAGAGTAGATTTTTTCTTCCCACAAGATATAAAAGAAACTTTTAATTTTAATTTTTAATTTTGACGCTTCAACCAATATTGCAAGAGATATGATTTTTCGTATGACATTTTGCAAAAATCTAACATGTATATCTATTACCGGGCAATCATATAAACATGAAAAAATTAATTAATGCTGCTAATGATTAAAACTCTTTAAAAAATAAAAAATTACGGATAAAACTCTAGGAAAATTATAATAAAATAGACTTCTGTTTCTCAGGAATCAATTTGTATGTCGTATCACGTATCAAAATATTTTTAAGTCCCGAGGGGTATGAAAAAATTTGGAGCCCATTTTTCTCTATTCTCTCAATTACTGCCTCTTTTGCTTCCATTTTATTCAAAAATGTTAATATAATAAATATATAAAAATTACGGTATCTCTTTTAGTATACAAAATAATTTATTACACGAAAATTTCCGAAATATTTTTATAATGCAGAATTCACTAAATTTTTAGATCAAATATAGTTGATAAGCAACGATTAATACGATATTTATAACTAATGATTGTTTTTCAATTGTAGAAAAAAGTACTTAAACTACTGGCAATTTGCGTAGACTTTTAAAGAAAATATCCGAGAAAAGATAGACAAAGCTTCGATGTAAATCAACGATTAAATCATAAGATAAACCGCGATTTAAAATTTGTGAAAAAACGCGACGAATAAATAAATCGACGATAGCCGTAATACTTGATTTCAATGTACGTACATGTAATTTTCGGAACAATCGGAGAAACGATATAATTACTATATACTTAAACAAAAATATTTTGATGGACATTTGAAGCGGTCTTTTTAATCGCGTCTGTAAAATATATTTGTGAATATAGAACCTAATGCCCGATTAATTTTCAAATGCGTGATTTTATAAAAATTTCGCGATTGAGGATAAGATATATGTACCGTTTCGCGGAGGATTGACTAAACAGAATAAAATCTTAAGATACCGTTACAAAAAAAGTGCGTTATCACCACGTTCAGTGGAGGATAACTGGATCAACAATTTGACCAGATCAAGGTCCCTCCGCCAGATAATACGCCGGTTAATATCCGACAAAGACAAGAACAATCTTAAAGATGGAGAACGATCAACTTCTTGCTTCTATATCGGACCCCGTAAGAACAATCCACAAAGAAAAGTTAAGTAATCCGTTGAATATCAGGGGCCCCGCTGTAGGAAGGAACGAATTATATAACAATTTTTATGGAAATGTGGTTACGAACGATTATATTTGTGGATAATGAAATACATGCATTTTTATCGTAGCTTGTATTAAATGTACGAGTACAAATAATTCTTGGGTACCAACTGCTCGAGACAGATCAAACCCGATAACAGCAAAATTGAAAAAATTTGATTTGAATACTTTGCAATATATAAAATAAATCAAAATAATATTCACTTTTAATAAAGAGGAAGAAAGATATATCTTTTCTTCAAATATACTATTTTAATTAATTTTCTGGTTCGGTTTCGGAAAAGGAGGTCGTGTGGCAGTCGTCGTTGAGTTATTACCAAAATCATTGCTTTCAGAAATCGCCAGGAAAACCTCGGTTTAATTCCAATCCTGCAACGAAAACCCCCAATTTTCAACAGAGCACCGAACTAGACATCGCGGATGGATCTTACAAGAACCGACAAGAAATAATTCTCCACGATGAAGATTGTTTCGACTCTTCGCCGGTACAAACCACGCAACATTACTAACGTTCACCTGACGAGAGGGACAGCGATAAGGTCTCTTAGTTAAGACAGCGATCGCGTCCAAGAACGTGGAAAGAACGCAGTGTTTCCGCGATGTAATTTATTAATTTATTTAACGAATATTTAATTTCGATACGAAATTCGTAAACATCAATCAAATCCAAATCATGAAATTCGGGATGATTTACTCGCAATTTTGCAATGTCGAAGGTAGTCGTCAAATTTCGTGAACGATAAGCTAATATTTAATCGTTGGCTTAACATGAAGTCTTCACATTCATATTCAATCATTTTTCTATTAAATACTAGAAGAATTAATGATATTTGTGATATTTATAAAAATTGAAATATAATTTCTCGAATTTATAGGTAATTTACAACAAAAAGGAAATCTTATATATAATTTATAATATTATTAATACAATTACAACATATAATTATATATAAATTACAATTAAAGCACAATTATAATTACAATTAATTATTATACATTTATAATTAGAGTACAATTTACAATTAATGATACTATCAGTATCAAATAGATTAATAATTCAATATAAATTCGAAATATATTCGATATATCCAATAATGCAGATAATTGATACTGATAGTATTTACTTTGAGTTTAACATTACATAAATTTACATAACAATATAATAAATATGCAATATACAAATTACAATATATACAATATACAAGAATCTTAAGGATATTGGCTTTACATCTATTAAAGCAAAGCTTTCATTGAGATGATAATATAGATGAATGGGCTATGAAAAATTAGGGTAAAATTGGCGCAACATAAAAATAAATTATTACTATTTTATATAATTAATAAAATTATTAGCGCCTTTTTCATTAAATAAATTAAATAAAATTTATCAATAAAAAAAGATATTTCATATCTTTCTTTGGATAAATTTATGCTTTAATTTATATCTGTAATATGTTTTAATGCATATTAAAAAAATCTATTGAAAGCTTGAAATTTGATTTAATCTATTCTAGCCCATCCATTTTGAGGTAACGGATCTATTTATAATCTACAATCTACATTTATATCTACAATATCTACAAAAATCCGTTATCTCAAAATAAAATAAAGTTCATCACTCACCGGCACTGATGCGCAACAGCGGAGTTGTTGGTCTTGAGGCTACGTTGTCTGTAACATACAAATATAAAAT
>NW_021848451.1:529925-531399 GCF_003651465.1 Formica exsecta | reverse complement strand
GGTAAATTTTTAGGTAATTTACAACAAAAAGGAAATCTTATATATAATTTATAATATTATTAATACAATTACAACATATAATTATATATAAATTACAATTAAAGCACAATTATAATTACAATTAATTATTATACATTTATAATTAGAGTACAATTTACAATTAATGATACTATCAGTATCAAATAGATTAATAATTCAATATAAATTCGAAATATATTCGATATATCCAATAATGCAGATAATTGATACTGATAGTATTTACTTTGAGTTTAACATTACATAAATTTACATAACAATATAATAAATATGCAATATACAAATTACAATATATACAATATACAAGAATCTTAAGGATATAAATGATTATCTTTATCTTAAGTTAAGATAGTCCTAATAGTCCTAACAACCTTACTTTTGCTGGCTAAGCCAGCGGGAATCCGGGATTGAAATTTTGGGAAGCGTGTCCTAATCGCGTGCCCTAATCGCGTGTCCTAATCGCGTGTCCTATTCGCGTGTCCTACTTGTGTGCCCTAATCATGTATCCTATTCGCGTGCCCTATTCGCGTGCTCTATTTGCGAGTCCTAATAAAATGCATCGCATGTTGCTTCCGTTGGACCAGTTGGACCTACCTTTCGTTGATCCTGGCCATATTCATTCTGGCTACATCTAACCAGAGATATAGCTTCGACCTTTATCGGAGATCAATGAAGGAAAAAAATTCCTTCCGTTGCCGGCTAATTATTATCGCCGGTACATGAGCGTAATTTTATGCTCATTTATGGTCGTGAGACATTACGACAGTTTGTCACATGCATTGTTTTAATATAACTTTACTTTAATTAATCTAATGCCAAGTTATCAATCAAAATTAATTGATTGAAATAATAATATATAACCTTATAATAACATATAATATTATTTATAATAATATGTAATTTATATTAAAATAAAATTAACAAAACATTTATATGTCTTATATAATTTAAGAGATCGATAATTTGGCTTTACATCTATTAAAGCAAAGCTTTCATTGAGATGATAATATAGATGAATGGAATTAGGGTAATTAGGGTAAAATTGGCGCAACATAAAAATAAATTATTACTATTTTATATAATTAATAAAATTATTAGCGCCTTTTTCATTAAATAAATTAAATAAAATTTATCAATAAAAAAAGATATTTCATATCTTTCTTTGGATAAATTTATGCTTTAATTTATATCTGTAATATGTTTTAATGCATATTAAAAAAATCTATTGAAAGCTTGAAATTTAATTTAATCTATTCTAGCCCATCCATTTTGAGGTAACGGATCTATTTATAATCTACAATCTACATTTATATCTACAATATCTACAAAAATCCGTTATCTCAAAATAAAATAAAGTTCATCACTCACCGGCACTGATGCGCAACAGCGGAGTTGTTGGTCTTGAGGCTACGTTGTCTGTAACATACAAATATAAAAT
>NW_021848451.1:526826-529848 GCF_003651465.1 Formica exsecta | reverse complement strand
TAGATAGTCCTAACAACCCTACTTTTGCTGGTTAAGCCAGCGAGAATCCGGGATCACCGAGATTTTGGGGAGTATGTTTTAATCGCGTACCTTAATCGCGTACCCTAATCGCGTACCCTAATCGCGTAGCCTAATCGCGTACCCTAATTGCGTTCCCTACTCGCGTGCTTTACTCACGTGTCCTACTCACGTGTCCTAATAGAATGCACCGGTAGCATTCTTGATTATGTGCCATTGCACGTAGAAATGCGCAAACACATGTATTGCTCAACATGTGTATTTTTGCGTCTTTTGACCACAATATTGGTCAACTATGTTGCTTCCGTTGGGCCAGTTGGACCTACCTTTCGTTGATCCTGGCCATATTCATTCTGGCTACATCTAGCCAGAGATGTAGCTTCGATCTTTATCGGAGATCAATGAAGGAAAAAAGTTCCTTCCGTTGCCGGCTAATTATTATTGCCGGTATATGAGCATAATTTTATGCTCGTTTATAATCGTAATTTTATTTAATATTTAATCGTTATATTACCGTTGTCTGTAACATACAAATATAAAATTCAAATTATAACAGAGCCCAAAATATAATTAATACTTTTAAAAAATTATTATTTTATATGCCAAATTTTATATCCGATGCGTACGATAATAATTTTATAAATTCTAAAAAGATTGTCTTTTCTAATAATAAAAACATTTATCGGATTTATGTAAAAATCTTTTTTCTAATTTTTTCTTGTTTAATTCATTCAAATAATGAGACCGAATTAATGCGCGTAAGTACGCGATTTTTACCAAATAGAATACAAATAATAAATATTCACCTTTGGGTTGCTCCGCTGGTGCAGGATGCCTCTCCTAGGTCTCCTCCTCCTCTCAGAATGTCAGAGTCGCTACGTTGATCTGTAACATACAAATGGAAGATTCAAATTGTAGTAGCGCTCAAAATAATTAATATTTCAAAAAATTTATTATACGCATTGAATTTTATATTCGATGCATATAATAATAAGTAGATAAATAAAATAATTTTATATATATATATAAATTTTGAGAAAAAACACTATTATTAACTCTAATAATTCCATATAAAAACTATAATCTAAAAGTAAAAACTATTACAAGATTATAGCTTTCATCTAAAAATCTATTTCTTTGATGCCTTTTTGTTTAAATCATACAAATAAAAAATTAAATTATGCGATTAATTGCTCAATTTAAAATGCACGTATGCAATTAATAAATAATTAATATACAAATAACACTATCACGCGACGCGAAAAACGCGAAAACCGTCCGCGGCACGATGACGGTACCGACGACTAATTAATTATTAATATTCTCGATACTTGTCGCGATCGCATTTAGGAAAAGAATTTTAGGAGTCTCGCACTGCTACATTACCGCTCGGGTATCGCCGCGCGAATGATAACAAACACGTAAGAAAGGAATTTGAGCGTCTCACCCCACTACAGTTCTATTCAAGTGCCTTTGTATAAATGATAACAAAACCGTGATACGTAAACAATGTTTACGCGCGTCAATGTTTACGCCGTCGAGGCCCATGTTAGGTATTGTTCTAATTCGCTGTATATGTATATAAATTTCTATATATATATACATATATAAAATATTAAATTTATACAAGAAAATTTTAAATTAATTTTAAATATATCAAATTTTCAATTTCGCAGTTCCGGCCTTTTATTTAGAATTCTGAGTAGCATCCCATGAGATATAAAAGAAACTCTTAACATTTTTGCACTCCAACTAATATTGTAAGAGATTATCATTTCTCGTATAATATTTTGCGAAACCTGGCAGTATACCTATCATCGGGCGATCATATAAACGTGAAAGAATTAATTAACGCTGTTAATGATTAAAACTCTATCGAATTCGAAAAAACACGATTGAAACTATAAGAAAACGTAATAATTATAATAAAATATATCTCCGCGTTTTGGAAATCATAATTTTTTATATAAAGATATAAGTCGTATAAAGATATAAGTCATATAAAGATATATCCAAGTATTGGGAAGGGTAGATTTTTTCGTATTTCCAGTTTTTTATTTATTTTATTATAGAGTTCTGAGTAGCACCCCACGAGATATAAAAGAAACTTTTAATATTTTTATGCTCAAACCAATATTAGGCAAGAGATATCGCGATGTTTTAATTATTTTTGTTTATTATTATTTATAAAAACTAAATGGCGGATTTTATAATATTTTATATAACGCACACACACACACATATATAATATTCTAATAATATGTCTTAAGCAACTCTCATCAAGATATCCACTTTTAAAAAGATATGTTAAATCCATATTTGCAAGTATTGTTACCTCTTTTCTGCGATGCTGATTGATTATCCCGACGCTACGTTCTACATTTCTTTAAACTTAACTTACAATTAGTTTAAAAAAAATTAACTTACCCAACCCTGATTAAATGTATAGATTAAAAACTATAAAAAAAAACTATAAAAATGTGAATATATTAGTATTATTTTATATCAATATATTTCGAATATATTAACTATTATAAAATATATTGGCTATATTATAAAATTTAAAACAATATATCATATTAATGTATTTGCTTAAAATATATAAAAAAAATCAAATATAATGCGATAAATGGTGCGCGCTTGTATAATGTTCTAATATTAATATAAAATACATATTTTTTTGAAGAGATATAAACTCGAATATTATTTAATATAAGTAAATTATATTGCTTAAGATCTTTAAATAATATATAATAATTGACTACATCTACGTAGAGATAATTAGTGAGGTAGATATAAATTAAATGAGGTAGATAGGTGTTGATATAAAATGGCTAAATAAAATCACCGATTCTTTCGTATTTTAACGTACGCGACAAGAAATTAAATACCGTAACACCTGTGTCTTCATTAAAATAACACTTTCTCGACAAATAACGTTGTGTTTATTTACGTTGTGAATCTTTATAAGAAGTTAAATATGAATTTTGGTAACAATATATAT
>NW_021848451.1:485639-526748 GCF_003651465.1 Formica exsecta | reverse complement strand
ATTTTTGCAATATTTGCTTTTAAGAGAAACTTTCAAATTTTGCAAAATCAGTTTCTTTAAAAAACGCTTAAATAATTGAACAATTCTCTCATCGGATAATTTTCAGCAGATATTATTATTTAATAAAAAATAAATTAAAAGCAATTTCTGTTTTCCAATTTCAATAGAGAAAAATAAACTACAAATTTACATGTAATATATGTTATTAAATATCACGATATTTCTGAAAACAATATCTATCAAGTTGAAAACCATAGAACAAAATAAGCAAACTAGTTCGTGCAATTTGTTCCCAGTTGAATAGGTTGTCATATGTATCGACTACATGTCCGACAACTTTAACAAAACATTGTTATATCCGCGAGATGCATTTATAAGGGTCTGAAAACGACAGAACCCATGTGTGAATTCGTCTTTGTTGCCGCTATAAATCACGAGTCTTGTCGCGGGTCAGAGTTACGACCGAGACCGATCGTCGGCTACCGGCTAGCCGGTAGCATTCCTGGAGATCGATCTGAGAAAAACGTGAAGCAAGAAAGCCGGATTGTTTTCTTCTGTTAAGGTCATTTTCTCTTTCTCTCTCTCTCTCTCTCTCTCTCTCTCTCTCTCTCTCTCTCTTTCTTCTTCCATGTTATATGTATAATAATGTACGCGAAAATGCATGCGTGGCTGTTAATAATGAGGCGAATAGAGTGTGAAAGATCGCCGGTCAGCTGATGTAGATCGCGCAAGGTCGATGGATAGATCCTTCGACAGCCATGAGAGTTTTGGAATGCAGATCCGCGAACAACGTACTTCTCTTCTCGAATGCCTACGAGAAATTGAAAAAAATATATTATATAATTTTTGAGAAGAGGACGCGGAACTGAATAATTGTTTGATTAAATATTTAGCAATTTTATTAATTTTATTTATATATATATAATATATTTCTATTTATTTAATTGCAAAATTAAAAAGTTTGCTTAAAAATTTTAGAACCAAACTGTTGAAACATAAAATATACCGACACCAATTAATTTTTCGGAAAACAAATTTCCTCCGACTAAAATAATTGCGTCCTTTTATTATCGATATTGCAATCGAGAATAATTTGTTAGAATTTTGTTGGATGTAATAATTACTTTTTAATCGCCTCATAAAACAATCACTGCCATAACTTAGTTTAAAGTTTAAAAATTGGAAACATTGAAACATTTACAAGCCACCGATATCTTATTATATTTTTAAATGTGATTTTTATTACGCAACTTATACGGATTTATGGTTGAAGCAGCGAGATGGTGTGAGCAAATACTTTTCGAATAAGATTCTATACTAGTTCCACAGTTTGTAGTCTTTATGTAAATACAACTTACCTGAACTGTAAACACTTCAAGCGCCAAGCGATTGTGGAAATCCTCTCGCCGCGTTCCGGGCGGAAACTGCGCGAAAGCATCGCGGCAACATCACAACCAGTTCGATCCCTCGATATCGAATTCCTTCTCATTGAAGCCGCGCGACCGATCATCGCGCAGGGTATCTCCATCGATGACGATGGCGGATGCTGCGATTCGACGATGCGGCAACTTTCCATCAGCCATCACTACGGAACATTGCCGCGCAAGCTGATGCTAAGTGAGCTTTTATAGCCGGGATACGACGGGCATGTGGGACGCACGATCTTACGGCGGAATTAGGGCGGAGCCTGCGTGACGAGGTTAAAAAAAAATTCGATTAATCGGATCGAAAACACCCGTGGTCTCTCGCGACGCAACCTCGAACAGAATCGGAAACGTCAACCGCGCCCAAGCGAGTTGGGGCGAACAATTCATAGAGTTGATTTTATCACCTTCATGCAAGACGCGTAATTTATTGGTGATAGGATTGATCGCGATTGTATTTACTCGGAGATCGAAGAGAGAAAGATCTTTGAACGGTATAACAAATTAGCATTAAAATAAACTACGAAGTATTTACTGTCACGGAAAAAAAGACATTCAAAACTTGTGCAGATGAATAGATAAAAGCTATATTGAAATTATCATTAATTATATTAATTATCATTATTAAGTAAAATGCGCTAATGTAGATAGTATACATAGAGAAAATATAGTTCGTTATTGCAATCAAATTATTCGAAATATTATGTATATTAAATACACTTGTTTCGGGTAGAGAAATAAAAATAAAAATAACGATTTGACGAGATCAACAGAGCGATCTGTCGCACTTGGCAGACAAATAATTCGATGGTGCGATCGATCAATCTCGTGCGTATTGAAAATCCACGTAATGAAGGATAAGCCATCACACCGTACAGTACTTGTAGCAGAAGTCGCTTGGCAGTGCGCGATGATTGATGATGTACAAATCTAAATTTACAGCGGCTACCACCGATCACCTTGATGAAAACGTGTAACATTGCGGCCGATGGCTCGACAGAACCATTAGCCGAATGGTAATCGATTAATGCAAGCATTGTGTATGCTTGTAAGCAACTTTGATAATCCCTTTATGTCACGTTTTAAGCTTTGTAATTGTAAACCAGTTAGAAGAGATATCGAGACATGTGTATAAACACATAAACATGTAGAGCCATAAATTTGTTTAGCCGATTGCGTTTCGCGGATGTGCTTTGATAACTAAATAGAGAACTATATACCACTGCCAATAATATCGCTGTCAGTATGATTGATGAAACAATTAATTTTTGAATTGTTTTATACGAGAATAACAATGATACAATGCTCGACTACAATTACAGAAAGTAGTGCAATTTATGAATGCAATGTAACGAAAATACAAGTAGAGCGAATAAATACATTCATGCATTCACGCATTTGTACAGATTATTCATGATCAGACAGATTGATTGAAGAAAACTAAAATCGTTATGAAAAGATACGCGGTTCGGGCTCCGCCAAATTCTGCTCGTGTAAGAACGTTGCTTTCGTGAATCAAGAAACTTTGAGAATCACCGATCTATACATTGGTCACACACACAATGCATTTCCCGTCTCATCGAGAAGAAAAAGATATCACGATGAAAGGAAATGACGAAATATCCAAGTTGACACGTTTGTTGCTTTTCATATACATACGTTCTCTCACACACATTCGAGCTACAATTCTTTTGAATTCATTCGACAGAAGGACAATGATATGGAAAAAGCGGCGAAAAAGAGTTTCCGCATCGCTCAATCAACAGTCCACCTTTGCTGTATATGATGCCCGATAATGGCACCGCAAACGATTCCTGTCTGCGTGAGATATGTTACGAACTCTTGGTAACACGCGCGCGTGCACACATACGTATATACGCATATTCGTATTCGATGTAACAATAGGACCCTCATTCCTGACGACAATCTGCGAAGCCCGGATGACGCGTGGGCAATGCAACTCATGCCTCGCCTAGACAGATGCACAATGCAATGCAATGTAATCGTTCTAATGGCGCAGATACGTGTCTATTTATCGAGTCGAGAGAAAGCAGGAAGAGGACACGCATATAGAGACAGTTGTCTTTACTCTCAAGGTCGTTGAGATGATTGAATGCGTCGCTGATCTCATATATTTTATGCTTTACGAAAAATAAATATAAAATAAATATAATAAATATAATATTTTTTCGAGCAATCAATAATTTTTCTTGTCATTTATACGATATGCTTTTTTTCTTTTTTTTTGAAGAATCTAAAAGAAATCTAAGAAATAAAAGAAAAATGCTATAAATAATAAAATTTTTAAAAATCAGCGTGAAACTCTGTGGGTAGATAAAGATCGTGTCTTTGAATAAATTGATCTAGTGTCAATCACATCACACTTTCGAGCGTGAACTGTAACAAAAGGCGATATCGCACCGAGATATCGATCTGTTGTTGTTGCTACTACCGATTGCGCAAACAGGCCGAGGCAAACGCAACGCGCGAGCCCATAGACGGATGCGTTGAAATGGAGCGGCGCGACCCTCGTGGCAAGACACACGAGAGGTGAGGCGTTAGAGGTACACTCTAGTTGTCACCAACACTAGGTTGGTCGACGTCGCAGCTTGCCCAGCTCGCAGAGAATGTTTGGCGTGTCCTGTGCCCCGCCCTTGGGGTCGGTGGTAGCGTTGGACCGGCATTCGGGGAGACGATGTCTCTATAAAAGCGCGTTGGACGCCAATCGATGGCAGCCACAACCACCTCAGCCATCGAGGAAAATTCACCTAGACGTTCGTTTCATCGTCCACCTCTTCATCATGTACTCCTCGATCGCGATTCTCCTCGTAGCGGCTCTGTCGATGGCGACCGCGGCTCCGTCGGGTTACCTGGGCCTCGGCGCCGCACTAGCCGGACCGATTCTAGGCCCCGCGTCTCTTGCCGGAC
Source organism: Formica exsecta (assembly GCF_003651465.1). Classification (NCBI taxonomy): domain Eukaryota; kingdom Metazoa; phylum Arthropoda; class Insecta; order Hymenoptera; family Formicidae; genus Formica; species Formica exsecta. Next base: position 522,396 of record NW_021848451.1, on the reverse strand, counting down.
CCGTTAACGGACCATCCGTATTATCAGGACCGGTGGTTGGGCCTGCACGCATCTCCGGGGCTGTCGACGGCGGCGCCGTCGTTACCGGATCAGTTGCTGGACCGTCGGTCGTTTCCGGTAGCGTCACCGGACAGACGGCGGTGATTGCCCCGGCTCTTGGCTTCGCGGCACCAGGGATTGCCATCCCAGGGCACTTGGGATTGCCTGCAGCTTATGGTAACAAACAATAAACTAAGAATTTATCTATGTCGAATTAAAATGGCACAACAATTTATAATAAATATTATAAATAGTTGTGTGTGTTATAAACAAATTATTATATTATAGAAGAGAGATGTGTATTTGAAAAATTTCGAAAAATTTGAAATCGGTACAATTTACAATTCCGATATCGGTACGTTAATATAGTACAAATATATGGCTTTGTTATGTGAACATATGATCTTAATGTCACGCATCGATACATATTTTAATAATAATCGAAATAAAACACTACATATCAGCTTGTTTGCCATGGCTTTTATTGGTGAATAAATATCACGTAACATTATTACAATGTAACATACTGCCAACGTTTATTGTTAGTAATTTTATAATAGTACATATTTTAAGGAGTACACCTTGATTTTTTAATCCTACAAAACTTATAAAATCTCATTTGTCTATTTTTTATTTTATCAAATCTGTTTTTCATATTTCTTCTTTCATAACAAAAGAAATTAAATTTAAATCTTTCTATAAATATATTTTACTGTTTTTTGAAATGTGATAATTTTTTTTTATCAATTTATGTATAAATTTTATATATTGCATGTATAGTATATATATTAAAATTCTGAATTTTAAAAAACTTTATTAAACTTAAAAAATATATATCGTAAACAACTATATAGGGGGGATCAAAGTTATTTGTTTTAGATTTGAGAAACTTCTCTCGTTTAAGAAAACATTATTCATTTAGGGAAAAGAAAAAGAAGACAGAAACTTGGTGTAAATTGTTTAAAATATACTATTACTTATTTGTACTTAAGATGTTTTCCAATGTCTTGTGTTTCTTAGGATCGGTGCTTGCTGGTCCTGTTGTAGGTCCAGCAGCCCTCGCCGGACCAGTCGCAGCCCCCGCTTTGATCGCTGGCCCATCTGGTAGCATCACCGCTGGACACGCCGGATTAGGCGGTATCATTCGTGCACACTTGTAATTCGTATTATTCGGCAACATGAATAAAGGACCTTCGCGCGACGATCTCTCCGAAAATCGCCGACTCGATTACATCACGATCTTCGTCATTTGGTGTATTTTTCGTCTCTTATATGTCACGTGTACATAATATAATTTCGTATATACATTGTTATATATAATAATAATAATAATAAATGCACTTCTGGAACGAAAGTCTTATCATTTTTCATTTTCCTTCTTATATATTATATGAGTAGTTATATTATAATTAGATATATCCACACAGATCAAAATTTGTTTCATATTTATAAGAACATTTTTCAATATTTTACATACAAAATGTATCTAAAAAATATTAGATAATATATATGATAAAATAATTCTATCTCTAATCTAAATTATTTCTCGCTTATTCTCTTTGATATGTTTTTATTATAACTAATGTTAAAATATACCTACGAGAACAAATTAAAATTAATGTGACAATTTCTTCGTAATTATACAAATAAAATTAAAATTTGAATGATCAAAATCTATTTTATTTCCGCCAATCTATTATTTTCTATTATTTTATAAATTTATTTTTTATGTATAATATCTTCTTACAGGCTAATTGGAATTGGCTGGCCTCTATTTGTCCATTATGTCGCCACTGCATCGGTTCCGATATGTCTCCATTGAGCGACGATATCCGTCCACCTTCCCCGATAATTGCTGGAAATTGCCTCAATGTCATACCAATCAGTCCTGTATTCTCCATGTTGGTATTGAGAATATTCGTGCGAATATCGAAGCATTTCCCTTTTTGCTTCGTTCCACGAGGAACATTTGTGCCGCGACATTCGCCTTTTTTAATCTGCATTTTTAATCATGGTCACGAAATGCAAGACACCGCGTTATAACGGAGCTGTCTCATCATCATCCGCTCGTATCCATCTCCATAGCTTATGCACAGCTATGGAAACCACGAAAATTATAGCTGCATCATCCGCGCGCATTATCATTTCAAAGAGTAGTTTCCTGCGTTTCAGAGGAACATAGTCCGGTACAACGAATATTATATGTTCTTATAAAAGCAAGTCATATGCAAATTGAAATTGTTGTAAACGCCGTCGAATATCGCATATTAGTAGAACAATGTGCAGTCAAACATGCAGATTACATTAATAACGACAAGATTAAAAAATATATATTGTTGATATTTGTAAAAAACAACATAGACTTATTGCATGGTTACAATTTAATAACGGATTTAAATTACAAGTAATTAACAATTAAAAGCTGTAGCAGGCCAATTAAACAAACATTAATAAACAATAAGGCTAATAACAATATATATTAAATTAACAATTAATAATAAGAGTGATTCTGTTATTTTTCGCGATTTCTGAGCCTTTTAATTGTTCGGGATTTATTTACGGGATTTTATTAAACTTTATGTCAACAAATAATGCATAAAACTGACATTTTTCATACAGCAATGTTTATATTGCTACATATATTATATTAAAATATGTCTTTTAATAACATAATATCAACAAAATTCTCAACAGGTGCAACAGCTTCTGCGTTTAGCATATTAGTTGTAAACGGTGTCGCAATTTTCTATAAGTTAGACAAGATTGTGTTATTGTTACTATGCATGCGAAGCACGGGGCACTAACATGCACATATATATATATTCACAGAATAGAAATATATACCAGATGAATTGCGAAATTGAAGCAGCTTAGCGACAGCTGTGGGACATGCAAGACAAATGTCAGCACTGCTGACACTCTCGCAGCACTATGCTGCATGTTTTAATATAAAGTGATACAATTGGTGTTCGAGCATGCATACGTCTGTTCAGCTTGCATATTCTTCAATAAAATTTATTATATAATCACGTATAACAAATATAATTATTATTATATGTAAAACACAATAAAATTTAAGACAATATTACACTGATAAACTTTCTATTCTTTAAGATTAATTATTAGTGAGTAAAGCTACCGAACATAATCCAATTTAAAAAAAAAATGTTTGTATTTTCCTTTACTTACTGTCTGGCTCTCAAAGCAGCATTATACAGGAAAGTAAAATCTGAAATTTCAGAGAAGTCGAAGCTTTAGTCTTTCAATGTTATTCGCATTACAGAAAATATGTACTTTGTTTAACTTGATATAATGTACTCTGACGAGAGATATGCTATACTCTGCATAAAACTTGCACATTTTTCGAGAAAATTAATATAATAAAATCGTAATAACTATTATACATATATATATGAAATACAATAAAATCTGAAACACAATATTGCACTGATTAAACCTTTTATTTTATTTTATTTTTTTTTTGTTTTTACAATTGCAATCCAAGCTCTAAAGTTAAAGAATTGATAAACCACCACCAAGTAAAGCTAATAAGATCAGATATCATTTAATTATAGAAGCAAACATTATATTGTAAAAATTTTCAATTAATAATTATAAACTTTTCACATATTTTAATATTTTTCTATTTTAATATTTGTAAGCTTATGTTGATTGTAAATTAAATGCAGCTTAAATTGAAAGGAAGCTGGATACATCTTGTATTTCTTGAGTTGATGGCACGTTCATTCTTCCCTATTTCCAAAAGATAAGTCTTGATCATCGGTGCATCTTTTATTGTAAATGTATAGAAATATATTTGGATATAATTTTACATATTATTTGTCGATGTTTCTGTTATTTCAGGACCTGATTCCTGAAATTCCTGTTATTTGATGATATATCTATAGCTGCTTTATCTTTATCACCTACAGCTACTTTACCTTTAGCATCTACAGCTACTTTACCTTTAGCACCTACACTGTCTCTGGGTAACAGAAGCAGCATTATACAGGAAAGTAAAATCTAAAATTTCAGAGAAATCGAAGCCTTAGTCTTTCAATGTTATTCGCATTACAGAAAATATGTAACAGTTAAATGCAAATAATGATTAAATAAAACTTACGATATATTTCATATTAGCCATTTTAAGCAATTATTTCTGATTTTTCACGATCACCTTTTATTTTAATGTTATTTTTTAAAATTCAAGCGTAGTTGTAGATTAATATGATGAACGCACTTTTTCTCGTTTAGAAATAATGTTTTGCGTAATAGATATGCTAACAAAACTGCTGACTCAGAAATAAAACGAGAAGGACAAAAACTGGATACCGTATGCTATTATTACCAAATGTAACAACTATATATACAGTATATACTGCTATTATCATACTAATTATTACGTTATTTTCTGCAAGTAAAATAAAGAATATTTTAATTGTCGAATATCTAAAAGAGGAAATTATTCTCATGAGTCATCAAAGCGATAGACAATTTTTTATTGCCTCATATATTTGCAAAAAGAAATAAATTTATAATTTATATAGCAAACGAAATATGTTATACATACATTTATTTCATGAATATATATATGATATACATATGATATATATATATATATATTTCTTTCATGTATATATATCTTGTTATAACTTTATTTATGTATGTGATTACGATTTACTACTTCATTCTTTTAACTATTCTAAACCATTGGAAATTAAAATAGTTAGACGAGATTTAGATTGCAAATACGTAAAAAAGTAAATAACAAAATTAATAGAATAAAATCTACAATTCTTAAAAATTTGTCATGTAAAGTGGCTATTAAATCTTTTGGCAAAATTAAATAAAATTATATTCATTATATATAACATCCAGTACAAGAGAACCTTTAGATGAACGCACTTTTTCTCGTTTAGAAATAATGTTTTGCGTAATAGATATGCTAACAAAACTGCTGACTCAGAAATAAAACGAGAAGGACAAAAACTGGATACCGTATGCTATTATTACCAAATGTAACAACTATATATACAGTATATACTGCTATTATCATACTAATTATTACGTTATTTTCTGCAAGTAAAATAAAGAATATTTTAATTGTCGAATATCTAAATTACAAAGAAAATTATTCTCATGCCTCATCAAAACGATAGGCAATTTTTTATTGCCTCATATATTTGCAAAAAGAAATAAATTTATAATTTATATAGCAAACGAAATATGTTATACATACATTTATTTCATGAATATATATATGATATACATATGATATATATATATATATATATTTCAATTGTCGAATATCTAAAAGAGGAAATTATTCTCATGAGTCATCAAAGCGATAGACAATTTTTTATTGCCTCATATATTTGCAAAAAGAAATAAATTTATAATTTATATAGCAAACGAAATATGTTATACATACATTTATTTCATGAATATATATATGATATACATATGATATATATATATATATATTTCTTTCATGTATATATATCTTGTTATAACTTTATTTATGTATGTGATTACGATTTACTACTTCATTCTTTTAACTATTCTAAACCATTGGAAATTAAAATAGTTAGACGAGATTTAGATTGCAAATACGTAAAAAAGTAAATAACAAAATTAATAGAATAAAATCTACAATTCTTAAAAATTTGTCATGTAAAGTGGCTATTAAATCTTTTGGCAAAATTAAATAAAATTATATTCATTATATATAACATCCAGTACAAGGAACCTTTATTTATCGTCTTGTTAGTTTTTATATAACAAGTTTTAAACTAACTAACAATTACAATTTTATTTTCCAGTAAACTCAACTAATGTAAATACGGAATTAAATCTTTTTTTATGTTTTCATAAGTTATTCGATATGTGTGTATGTGAGTGTATGTTTTACATATTACGCTTCCTTGGCAGTCATCATATTAAATTTTTAATTGTTTTTACTAATTATTTTATTAATTTTAATTATTTTTACTTTTTAATTATTTAAGTTTGCCTAGGTTGTGACGTAAGAAGTTGTTTGCCTATCTAGTTGTCAACGCAAAAGATCGTGAACAAAACGTGTATATTAACGTATGTATCAGGAAACATTTATTATTCTGTTAACACTTGCGTTTACAATTTTACTTAGAAAATTGGATCAAGCAAGTAAGATAAATGTCATAATAAAGTGAAAGTACTAGTGTTTGAAATAAAGGGGGATTCAAGTCTCTTGTCCATTAATGAAAATTCCAGCCTTGTTTATGTTCCATAGTTTTCTGTGATGTTCACAGAATTGCATCGTCAAGATTGGCATTGTAGTTACAAGACGCCATGGAAAGCCACAACAGGCCCTGGAACTTCCACGACAACAGTACCTAATAGTCCAGCGACAACTGCTGTTAATAAAAATTTATAATAAAAAGTTGTCTAAAATTTTATTTTTAGTTTACGAAATATTTTATTTACAAAACATTTAAAAAATGGAATTTATTGTTAAAAAAAAAACAGATATCAATATCTAAATTTGTGTGCGATATATTATTTCAATTAGAATTTTACATAAAATTTTGTCAATTTTTTATTCATATTACAAAGATACATACAAAATTCCAATATAATACATTTTGAAGAATTATATTTCTCTCCATAAGTTATACTTTCCACATCAGTAAATTAAGAAACATGATAATTTTAAAAATATATCCTTGACATGTATAATCAATTTTGTGTAAGAATAAATCGATCAAATTTATTGCAAAAATTACTATAACAAGATATTAAATCTTATAATCTATACTTACAATTAGAAATATATGTGTAAGTTTCTATAGAGCTTCATTGATAGTATATTGTTTGTAGTAAATTATTGATTATACTAATTTGTGCAATTCATCTGCTTACCGGGCACCAGACCAGCTACAACCGCGGGTACGCTTCCAGCGACTACTCCAGCGGGACCTACGATAGTCACACCAGCTCTCGATCCTATCACTGCGGTTGCTGGCGAAACCACAGGTACTCCCACAACGCTACGTCGCTCTCGATCGGGATGAGCGACTGTCATTGCGACCAAAATGAAAACTACTCTACTTAAAGAAAAAAAATATACCATAAGATCATTAACTTCTCAAATTGTCAAATTGAATAACGGACAAATAAATAATATCAAATATATATATATATATATATGTTATGTATAAATAAATTTGTTATTCTCCAAAATAAATGTACAATTCTTATATAAATATAAGAATTTGAAAGGACAGATAAATAATTTGTAATCTCGAACGTGTACTGACGAGAGATTTCATGCTGGTGCAATTATTTTGTCTTCTGAAGCTGAAAAGGATCAACTGATGGATCTCTTAGATTGTCATTGTCTTTTATAGTATTATTTCCTACCTCGTTTGCCTCAATGTCGTTTACATATCCGGAACAAACACCCAGTTACTCACCTCTATATAGACTATCATGATTCTATCATTGGGCGTAGTCTGCGTGATAGATTAAGTTAAGAGCAGCAATTTTAGATAAAGTCCTTCAATAATGATATTTCATCATATACAAAATACAGTGATAGTGACAAGTGGCAATGTAAAAATCGCCGTTCATTTTATTGAATTTCTTTTGACGAATATATGTATCAGATGATTTTACTCAGCTAGATATGAATAAAAATTATTATGGCCATTTTTTTAAACCGCTTAAAAGGTAAAAATATTATCTTAAAAATCCAGTTTATAGATCAGGCAGCATCTAATATTGTTCTTATGTGTTTGATATACATATAAAATAGTTCTTGTTAATCAACAAATGTACATTTTCATTTAACTTTTAAAGAAAAACAGTTACAATATGTGACCCACGTTAATACAAGAAATTTCCACTCTTTCATATTTAAGTACACAATATAATTGCAAAATAAAGCTTATAAAATTTCTTCTAGATTTTGTTTTAATATCCCGCGAGAAACATGATATATTTTAACGCTGTCGCTTCTCTTATCGTTCCCAAAATTACTTGTAAATAAAATCTATAATGGAAAGAACTTATGAAAAATTGGTAAGATTGCAGCTGACAATTCGAAGGTCGCGCGCGCGTGGAAAATCCACGAAAGAGGATTGAAAAAGTCACCGTGGAAAAGCAGTCAATGAAGTTGCCGGTAAGCGAGCAAACTTTATTGTACTTCGTCTACCGAGTGGTCGAAGGGGAACTTGTTATGTCGGAAGTATTCGCCGCCGCGTGCTTGATGAGAAAAGTTTAATCTACTGGTCCGTAATGCAGTTTTGTGTCACTAGTGAAATATGAGTTGACTGGTATCGAGCTATTTTTGAATAATATTGCCGATGTTAGTCATTTCAGAGCGCGTGTATTTCAAATAGAGATGGCAAGTTATTACAAACATATATTTTTACTTTTTGATAAATTTCAAACTTTAATATATTCTCTTTTTTATTTAAATGATTATTGAAAAAATAATATGGGAAAACATTGCTTTGCGTGTATAAAGTACCGGTTCTATATCATAGTAAGTTCTTTAATCTAAAATTTAAAATTTTTTCAAAATATCTACCATATTGCTATTTTCGTTGAAAGTCGTTTTTTTTTTCGTTTCCGGAAAAGAGAAACCGCGCGATGACGTTACGAATGAAATCGCACGACAACACCAACCATCGAGCTATGCACCGCACGTCCGCAACGAATCGAGTTATGCAAATTCGGGTACGCGTAACTCTGTATCCGTTCTCATTGGCCGGGACAAATGCACGTCGTTGATATTGTTCTCAAATCACTCGACATGCTGACGTGGGACACGGGAATGAACGCGCAGTGATAGCAGTCGACGATGATATCCCAGACTCGATGCGATTATGCCCTCTAAATGATACGATCCGATTGGGAATACATTGATTTACTATGCATATTCAGCAATACGTCTGAATCATTCGCATGATTTTGCACGGACAATACAGTATGTTTCACATACAGTGACGTCTGCCTTTATATGTTTAACTCTTTGAGCTGCCAAACGATTTCGCTGTAAAACTATCTATCGTATTTGTCATACACGCACACGCATACATTGTCCTATTAATTTTCCCGGATATATAATACAATATATATTCCTGTGTGATTGATATTTGCGGACAATTGATATTACTCAATATCACGGTTTCGTTACGGTATTGAATTTATTTAAAATTAAGGATGTGTGCGTGTATATAATTATAATAAAGAGTTATTTTCTATAATTGAAAATGATGAAAAAATGCTAGATCTACACAATGCAAGTATAGTTACGATCGAAATGCATGTCAGGAAGAAAATGACTTGTGCAACGACAGTAAGATAACGATACGACTAGTTGGCATTGACGGCCAACTAATCGGTTAATTGCTTTCTTTGCTGTTTCTGTCAACGAGATTTATATCGCCGTTTCTGTATATATAAACGTCGCAATACTTTTGCTAATTAGAATTTATAATACACCTATTTTACCGCCACTTCTTTACATGAAATAAGTAATAAAAACTTAGTGGAATACCAGTTAGTCTGTTACATTTATAGCTTGTCCATACACATGTAATGTTTTAATAATAAGTCAAATTATTCAGGGATAGCGCGGTAGAATTGTTTAAAAAAATATACATAAACTTATTAAAACTATGTTGCAATTAAAATGCAAGTGTAACATTGACATGCTAGTAGTTTTATGTAAATATGAGGCAAGTCTAGCATACGAATAATGTAATAAATCTTACGCAGAAAACTCGTTTGTCAGCGTTCTGCTTTTACTAAATATATACATGCATTTAAGCTACATACTATACTAGGTCTCAGCTTTTATCCGTGATTCAATTCTGAGATGGTTTGTCCTTTTCACGCGTAAACTTTTTCCAACCTATATATAGTAAATAAAAACGGCATACTAACACAATCGCGATTTTTTTTTCGCTTTGATATGGAATTTTTTTTCCAACGTGCACAGAACAAAAATTACAGATTAGAATTTAATTTAAAAAAATACATCTATAAATTTATCGCATATAGCATAAATCACGATTTACGATTATACAGCATTTATGTGGAAAAATAATAATAATATTGACATTCAAATTAAAATATATAAAATAAATAAATAATGTTTCATAATTCTAGAATGATATGTGAATTTTTATTGATTTTGTTGATTTTTATTGATGCAGCATATTCGGCAATATTCATATATTTTTTTTGTAAATTTGCATTTTATTTAAATTATCAATATTAAAGATATATAAATATTTTAGTATTATGATAAATACATATTTAATTGTTGAATCTCTATATTTCTCTTTTAGCTATGTAAGAATAATAAATAAATTAAAAGTAAAAAATAATTATACAGCCAACTAGAAAAGTTAATGAAATATACATTTATGTTACATTAATTAACAACATCTCGGTGTGTTTATTATAAAAATATATTTTATTTTTTTATGTCAATAAACAAGAATTTTGCAATTTCAACATGTGTAATTTACGACAATTGTTGAAATTACATGTTATAGTTACATTTTTATAATCTTGATATATTTAATCACAATAAATATATTAAGAATATTATATATATAATGTACATTAACTGACACACTGTATAATTTTACAATTTCACTTTAAATATTTTAGAGTAAAAGCTTAGATTCTCAGGCTGCAGAACTAGCAGCACTAGCAGCTCCAGCGGATGCTGGATCACCACCAAGGCCTCTTCCTCCTAAATTGCCGAAAAGACGTCTTCCAAAAAAGCCTGGTCTAAGATAATCGGTGTTAGGCACAACTCTCGATACAAGAGCGTTTGTAACAGCGTCTGCAGCTCCATTTAAAATTGCCGGATTCGTAAGACCTGGTTGTATTCCTCCATTGAAAAAACGATGCAGTATACCATTATGGGGCAAAATACCTAGTTCGCCTAAGCCAGTATGAAAGTTTTCGAAGTACGATTTGAGACCGTCGAGAGCAGTAGCCGCTGATAAGCCAAAACGATTAGAAAACTCGCCAATTCTGGGTATGTCTAGGAGATTTATAAAATTGGGAATATTTTCATGTTGAAACCATCCTTGTGGTATCACTCCTGCTTGTATCATCTGTGTAATGATTATACAAAATGCAAAATATTTTTAAATAGAATATCGATATCAGAAGTGTAATATATACATACATTGGAAGAAACAAGCGCCAAGAAGATCACAGACAAGATGCGCCTTTGTACCATGGTGATTATTCGCAAATAACGCTTTAGCACAACAAACTGAACCACTTTAATACTTGTGCTAAATAATTGCTCTCGTTCGAATCTGTGTTCTTTTATACTCACAGTGATCGCATATTTCCTCGTACGAATAATATCTATCATTCACGAAGTGGATAGTATAATATCCAAGGTTCCCGACGTATCTTTAAACATTGATATGTCTCGTCTCTGCATTCATCGGTTTTCGGCTCTTCGCACGACTTTGATTGCAATGCAGACACGATAACGTAAGCAAGAATGCTTACAATCGAAGCGCGACGATCACACGTTTCGGCGTATCCTTGAAGAAATTATCCATGTAAGCAAAATATAATATTCTTTTGATATTATATAATATAATACCAGAAATAAAATTTAAATAAATTAGTAAGTAAAAAACATATACGAAACAGCAAAATAAAATTAATTCTTAAATAAAATTAAAAAATACATATTCAGTAATAAACTTTGTAACAACAATAATATATTTATTAGTTGCTTTGAAAGAATGCATGGAATTAAGAGACAATAGCAATTTATTCAATAAAAAACATGTGTTTATATATATACATATATTGCTGATCATTATAATATGACAAATTTTCGAAATAATTCGTCTATTTTAGCAAATAAACAGACGATGGAGTGAAATATATGTATTGTATATACATCAATGTGTGTGCGGTTGTCAGCCTCCCAGTGCGTATAGTATTTGGGGGCGCTCGGCTGTTGTAAGTTTTAATTAGACAAAATTGATTATCTGTGGTGATGTGAGCACACAGTGAACGCATAGCACACAAATCACTGCGCCCAAAGGGACATTCTTCTCTCCTTTCGTTGAATTCTAAATGGAAAACAATGAGAAATATCATGCACAGGTGCTTTTATGCAAACGCAGCCTTCCATCATATATAATTATGAGGCTAATTGCTATTCAATAACGAGACTGCCATTTTATTTTAATAAAGTGGATAATTACGGATTAAAATTCAATTCGCCTTTTAAAAAATTTTTAAATATATATTGCTATATTATCAATATATTTGAATTAAAATGCAAGAATTATGACTACATCGTCCACATATATTATCATCTCAAAGAGGACTCTTCTGCGCTTAAAGAAGCATAGTTTCATGCAACAAGTAGTATAAATTCTTAAAAACAGATCATGTAAATTGAAATCTTTGTGATGCCGTATCGCAAAATAGGAATGAGATGTGCGATTAAACATGCGGAGAACATTAATAACAGCAAAATTAGTAACAAAATTTTTAATATATGTAATAAGCGCGACATTGATTCTTTGATCTTTAGAGATTCTTAAGACTCTTAACTGTTTCTAATTTATACTAGATTTTAGATAATTATAACATAATACTTTTCAAATAAACAAGTTCTTTTTAGTGATGTATATTACACTGATGGGTATTTATGTAACGCTAATGAAACTTCCTATAAGAACAATAGCTACAATGACTAGTATATTATTTGTTAATAAGTAGATTCAAAATTTTATTGTTGCCAATGTGCGCATAGAGCACATTATATCTATAGAAAAAAGATGGAAACATATGCTGGGTGAATTGCAAAATCGGACTTATTGTTAGCAACATTTGTGAGACACATAAGACAAACTCAGTACTCTTGTCGACTTTGCTTTATGTTGATTTTTTTAAATATCAGACAATGTAAACGGTATTTGAACTTGATATAATGTACTCTGAGAGAGAGAGAGATACTATACTCTGCATAAAACTTGCACATTTCTCGAGAAAATTAATATAATAAAATCGTAATAACTATTATACATATATATATGAAATACAATAAAATCTAAAACACAATATTGCACTGATTAAATCCTTTATTTTCTTTATCTTTTTTTTTTGTTTTTACAATTGCAATCCAAGCTCTAAAGCTAAAGCATTGATAAACCACCACCAAGTAAAGCTAATAAGATCAGATATCATTTAATTATAGAAGCAAACATTATATTGTAAAAATTTTCAATTAATAATTATAAACTTTTCACATATTTTAATATTTTTCTATTTTAATATTTGTAAGCTTATGTTGATTGTAAATTAAATGCAGCTTAAATTGAAAGGAAGCTGGATACATCTTGTATTTCTTGAGTTGATGGCACGTTCATTCTTCCCTATTTCCAAAAGATAAGTCTTGATCATCGGTGCATTTTTTATTGTAAATGTATATAGATATATTTGGATATTGTCTTATCTAAGATTTCACTTGACGATATTTTTGACATTTCAAATGCATCTACACTTTTTTTACCTTTATTTTCACTACTTCTTTCTGCTGCTGCTGATGATGATGATGATAATGAATCACTATCCTGAGAATCTTTAACTGCTTTATCTTTAGCACCTACAGCTACTTTACCTTTAGTATCTACAGCTACTTTACCTTTAGCACCTACACTGTCTCTGGGTAACAGAAGCAGCATTATACAGGAAAGTAAAATCTAAAATTTCAGAGAAATCGAAGCCTTAGTCTTTCAATGTTATTTGCATTATAGAAAATATGTAACAGTTAAATGCAAATAATGACTAAATAAAACTTACGATATATTTCATATTAGCCATTTTAAGCGATTTTTTCTGATTTTTCACGATCATCTTTTATTTCAATGTTATTTTTAAAAATTCAAGCGTAGTTGTAGATTAATATGATGAACGCACTTTTTCTCGTTTAGAAATAATGTTATGCGTAGCAGATATGCTAACAAAACTGCTGACTCAGAAATGAAACGAGAAGGACAATTACTGGATACCGTATGCTGTTACTACCAAGTGTAACAAGTATATTATGGTATATATCGCGTTATCATGCTAACTATTACGTTATTTTCTGCAAGTAAAATAAAGAATATTTTAATTGTCGAATATCTAAAAGAGGAAATTATTCTCATGAGTCATCAAAGCGATAGACAATTTTTTCTAGAAAGTAATGAAAATATATATGTATATATCTGTATATATTATATGTATTATATGTATATATATATCTATAAAGGATCTGAATTTTTATTGTATGTCATAGTCTTGCTTTGCATGACCGGAATGGAAAACAATGAGAAATATTACGCACAGATGCTTTTGTTCAAACACATCCTTCCATTATATATATATATAATTATGACGCTGATTGTGCTATTCAATATATTTATTCTCATGAGTCATCAAAGCGATAGACAATTTTTTATTGCCTCATATATTCGCAAAAAGAAATAAATTTATAATTTATATAGCAAACAAAATATATTTTACATACATTTATTTCATGTATATATATATTTTGTTATAACTTTATTTATATATATGATTACGACTTACTGCTTTATTCTTTTAACTTAAAGTATTTATAAGCAACATTTCTAGAAAGTAATGAAAATATATATGTATATATCTGTATATATTATATGTATTATATGTATATATATATCTATAAAGGATCTGAATTTTTATTGTATGTCATAGTCTTGCTTTGCATGACCGGAATGGAAAACAATGAGAAATATTACGCACAGATGCTTTTGTTCAAACACATCCTTCCATTATATATATATATAATTATGACGCTGATTGTGCTATTCAATATATGACGCAAGACTCCCATTTTATTTTAATAAAGTGGATAATTATGAAGTAAAATTTAATTCGTTGTTTTAAAAAATTTTTAGATATATTGCTTTATTATCAATATATCCGAATTGGAAAATGTAGAGAGAAAAAAAGAGAGAGAAAGAAAAAAAACAAAACGAAAAAATAGAAAACAACACAAAACAAGTAAATTAAAAAAAATAAAATTGCAAAAGGTAATGCATAAAGAAGTAAGCAACGTGAAATAAAGACATTGATTAAAATTATCATCAATATTATTGATAAATATATTGATAATATTCAAATGATTTAAAAATACTTCTTTTAGTAAATTAAGAAATAAGTCTCAACAGATTTATCAATCACGTGTATAAATATGACGTAGATATAAAAACTTAAAAGACATACTTCGAGACACACTTAGTATTTAATGCTAAAAACAATAAAAAATACAGAATAACAATTTTGACAATTGTACTTTTTTCTCTCTCTTTCTCTCAGAAGCGCTAATAAATAATGGAATATTGCTCGCTGTTCAATTTGAACATAATTACTTTCCAACAATTTTGATAGATATATAAATATTGCGGATTGGAAAAAAATCCATGTTGCACAATCGTAATTTTTTGATATATCGCTAAAAGCAAAGCGCGTAAAGCTAACAAGCGAATCCGTAGTTCATATCGACGTATTTTTCTCAGTGAGCATGCACGCTCACAGACAACACGAGCCCTGCGCGGAGGTAACAATGAAATACAATTAACCAGACAATTTTACACGGGTGCGGAGAAAAACAGGAGAGGCATTTCCCGCTGGTAATCCTGATAATGGCATAACGCAACCGGGGGCTCGGATGCACTTTGCTCTAATGCACTCAGCATCGCGACCGCCAACAATGCGCAGAAATGAAACGCTTGAAAATAATATCTCATTGTAGGATATCGCCGGAAATTCTGTCGGACGATAATGACGAGAATGTTAAAACTCGTATATACTTATATTATGTTTTTATATTTCCAGTTCCTGTGCGTTTCTCCAGTCCAATGGTTAATTATTTCTAATTGAAAAGAAACGTACAAGTATCAAAAAAAAAAATGCATAATAATCGAAAGCACACACGCATATTATTGCAAAGTCATGAAACGTACACGCTTTTTGTATCTCGCATTCTTAACAAGGAATGCGGACGTTTGAGTATTCAGGAAGGCATATTAGAAATCCGAATGCAAGATACGACGCGTGCGGTAGAAATGGCTGCATGCTCAACTCACAATCGGCGGATTGCATGCTCTTTCGAGAAATAAAATCTTTTGCGAGATAACGACGTATCGCAGTCACGAAAGAGGATGCCAGCGTTTGAGGCGTTCGTGAGTTCTCCTGCGAGAAAGAGACCAGCGTTCCCGATAAGGCTATCAACATTTTGCGATCGTGGGCAAGATAATCCCGACAACGTAGACGCAACGTCAAACGAAAGCGCCAGTGCGAATTCGGATTTATTCGTTTACACCTCGTTAAAAGGATCGTTCCGCAACACGCAAACAATGGCGTAAAGGATCACGTCGACTCCGCTATCGAAGATTCCCGGAAGTAAAAGGTAGAAGAGGAAAAGTGCGATAGCGAAATGCAATTAACCTAATTTCTTCAGTGCAATGATTTAATCTTGACAGTCTTACTGTAATTACATCAGTTATTAAATCTGACTTT
The DNA here is from genome assembly GCF_003651465.1 of Formica exsecta. Taxonomy (NCBI): domain Eukaryota; kingdom Metazoa; phylum Arthropoda; class Insecta; order Hymenoptera; family Formicidae; genus Formica; species Formica exsecta. Next base: position 505,761 of record NW_021848451.1, on the reverse strand, counting down.
AACTTTTCTTAATTAAATTTACGTTGCACATTTCGATATCTACAAGCCATTCTTGATCGAGATTCATTACAAATAAAGATGAAAAATTTCAAAGGCAAAAATGCATGTATATTATTATACTAATTCAGATATCTTTTACGGAGAGTAATTAATTAATCGCCCGATTTGTGTTATCTAGTGCCAAGATACGCCAAATTGTGTTAATTAGCGTTAAAGATATCAAGACTTAATCTTGACGGTAATATTAACTTTGACTGTACTATTATATCAAGTGCCCTTCGAAGAGCGGCTTATATTCGTCGAGAGACTCTTTTAACGCTTGCCCTTGCGCTACGCCATTGCGAGAGACCTAGGAAGAATCAAGGAGGATTCCCTAATCTGACGGCAAAGGGACGCCAGACGAAGATTAATGGTCCCATGATACTGGATCTCACCAAGCTATAGCTTCTTCGTATAATTTGTACGAAACTTGCGATCCTTTCTAAGTGAGGAAAATATCTCGCGTATTGGAATATTATAAATTGCTTTTACAACGCACTAAATATAATTCGGCGATTTTTTGAGTGACAACTCTTTGTGAGACACGTCGAAATATTTATGCATAGAGTTTTAATTGTGTTAAGCATTTTATTGTATGACATTTTTTTCTTATTATTTAGTTATAAAGATTATCGCAGACTTTTCCACAAAATTCGTAAATTTTTTTTAGTTCTTTTTTTTTAGTTTTTTTAGTTGAATTTCTTTTTTTATGCCAGCACACAAAATTCACACAAGGTATATTGGACGTCCTCTGTCTCTGGAAAACTGAAACCAAATGCCATTCTTGAAAAGAATGGCAGCAATTTGAACATCAAAGTGTCGATAGGTGTAGAGTTATTTCATAGATCGAAATTTTATCTTTAAAAAGAAAGAGATTTAACAGGCAAAGAATTGAACTTCAGAACTACAAATAACAAAGTTGTATTTCTGGTTAATTATAAACTTAAATTATTTCGTAACAGTTGTGAATTCGTTGAAATAAGTAGGCTTAACAAAATATGGTTTTGTAGAATATTTTATACTCTATAGTCATTCTTCATAATTCCACACGCTCTATGGACACGATCATTTCACTCTCATCTTATCGATCTGAAGAGGTCGAGCATTGGTTTTCCATCTATTCTCGTTACGATCGCGCCCGTCTTCCTACCATTCGCGTAATCTGCTTTTCGCATACAAATCGCGTCGTCCGAGGCCATTATCAAACGGTTATCAATTTTGAATTTGATCTTTGTGACGCGCGCGGCAGACTTGCTCGACGGACGATTTATGATCCATCGAGGAAAAACTGCGACCTTCGCGTAAATTCGCGCAAATTGCTTTTATTACGAGATAAATGCAGACTCCGATGATTGAATCGTCGATTATAAATGGAAGATGGAATGAGACACTCATGTTTCTACGTGTCATCTTACATAATAATTATATAATTTTAAGTAAAGATATTTCTAAATATGCATGTGGATTAAAAATAAATAATAGATAGCGTGCAATCCCATTATCTAACGTTGTGTCATTTTGGAATGATAAAACGTAACATTGCGGACGAGCGATTGCGTCGAGAATACATGTAGCAAATAAAACGTGCCGCATCGTGCCTATCATCGTCATCAGTGTAGCTAATGGCCTGCATTTAACTGCTATTTAACTGACCTTATCATTTGATTGTTATACGCTATCATAGCCATTATATATTGCCAACAATTGTAGGCGATTATCTTTTGCCCGGAAGCTCGAAATGTGCGACAATAATCTAAACCAATTCAAAGATAACGGCAAAACAATACCGAGAACACGTGGCCATTATGGCGAAATCGCCGATAAATTTCGCGGCCGCTCTTGAGATATGTTGCAGGTAACCCTTGTGTATGTGTGAGTCGCGATAAGAGATAAACGTTTAATGAAGGGGCATTGAAGTCAACACGGAGCATTGCCAAAAGTATCTCAGAATGCAACATCGGGCTTATTTTGTGGATTGCATTAATTAAAGATGGAAGCGAGCGAGAGAAAAATAATAGTATTATTTTCTTTTAAATTTTTAAAGAAAAAACAATATTTTTTAGAAATCTTTAATCTTAGGCTCATTTTTATATTCATTTTTAAATTTTTACTTCTACTGTAATGAATTGCGAGTCACTTACATAATTTACGTTCGTGTGATTTGCGTGTAATCTGCGTTATATGAATATGAATACGACCGTTGAAATCACGGTTCCATTAAGCGTAGCGTATAAAGTTTCCTTCATTTTACGATAATTCTCCATGCGCAATGATCCCAATCATCAGTTTCAAAATTATACACTGACAATGGGTAACATCGTGATCGCTCGGCCGTATATAATGGCACCATTATATTTCACGGCGATAAATCTATAACCTCTGGATACCGTCCAAAAGTTTTCTTACGCGAAAGCTCGGTGGAATCGCGCGAAATTCCAAAAGACGTCTCTGTTCGACAATCTCCGGTGGTTTTTCCCCTCATGGGATTGAGTCACGCCCATTCTTTACGCTCCCCTTTCTATGTGGAAAGCGCTCCAAAAATTAAATCGCGAGATTCATTCTTCATTCAGCGTATTCATCTCTCTTTAGAAGAGACTCAAATGTAGTAGTCTAGAGTTAACTTTAATAAGACATCATTTTTTTTATGAAAGAAGCAATAAAATGAATTATTTAAATTCTTTGACGTTAAGTATTTACGTATATTTTTTTTCGATTGTGTTTTATGATATATGAATAATAAGGATCTCTAAATAGAGAAATTTGACAAAGTAAAATTTCATAAATCTACAAATGCAAAAGTTTGCAGACCTTGGAGAATTTAGAAACTCACATTAAGCATTTTAACATAAGAATAAAAAATTTTGAATATAAAGAATTTAATCCGTAAATGCAAAAGATATAAAAGCGAGCAAGCATATATATCTTAAAATTAATTACCATCTTTTTATGAACCGTTACTTCAAGTTTTAAATAAACTATATATTTTCTCATCTTCCAACATTTTATAACAAATGTTGAACAGTAACGTGAAATTTTCTTGGTGCCTGTTGTGGCCGTCATATGCCTAAAGATAAGAAATTCCTCTCGCGTGTCTGACCACCACAGACATTTTTCACTGTCTCTCGATGCGTTTGACCGCACTCAAAGTTCTCCACGACGTCCATAGAGGAGTGTAATTCTCCTGCCGTGCTGTCGATGCGAGTGCACCGAGAAATTATTTCTCCGGGATGAGGGTTGGAGGGGGAGGTCTCTCTGCTCGCGGCTCGGTGCCATTAGTAATGGTTTTAATTTGTGCGGCTGAAAGTTCACCCCCTCGGGCCGGTCTCGATCGGCGCGAAATCGATGACGAACGCGGAATGCCGCGTTAGTCGGAAATGGATTCTCCAGGGAAAATGCTACCGGTCTCGGATTTCATTCGCAAAAGTCGCGCGAAAATCGAGGAGACTTTTGTGCCATCGCTGCGATATAACCGCAGCGAATTTGTTCGAGCAAAATTAATTATTTGATCCGTAAGTGTTCTATTTATTTCAGATACTAGCTAGCAAAGAGTCAAATCATCGAAGCTACATCGGAAAGATTACTCACGTACTTGATAAAGAATGTTCTTAATCGAATCGTTCGTAAACTGAATAAAACGAATTAATTCCAACGTTTACGAAACAATAATTGTTAAAAAAACTAGCTCTGTTACGCTTCTAATAAAACTTAAATTAACTAATAAAGGCTCTTATGAATATATCATACGAAGGAAATAAAAGGCAATCAAGAGCCAGTGCGGTAATTTGTGCGCATATGTTTTATTACAATCAAATTACATTAATATTTTGGTAAATGTTTTATCGGACAGTCTCTTTCTGTCTCGAAATTACATTACATAACATTTATCATCTGACAACATGGGTGACTCACTCTTGTTCGGGGTATTATTATTGTCACATTTTTGATATAATATATTCCATATACTTTGTAATTACGCTGAGGATGGTCCAAAAAAAGGGACCGAAACGTACTTTGTGAAAGAAATTTGATTATAATAAAACATATGCGCACAAATTACCGCGCTGGCTCTAGATTGCCTTTTATTTCCTTCGTATGATATAATAAAACTTAATTATAAAGTTATTCAAAAATTGATTGCATAAAGAAAATGTAATAATACCTGCTAGGAAAATATCAGAGAAAATATCAGACGTAGATCAATTAAGAGAAAACTGATCCTTTTTGTTAAATTTTAATATTAACAGATATATTTATGCTTTTATGATGTTTATTTAAGTCTTACTACTTTTTATGTACTAATTTAGAGAGAAAGATTTCATAGAGAAAGATCGTAAACATTTTTTAATGCCAATAAGATTAATGACGGTGCTTTCAATGCTAAAGCGAATACGTGTCATATTGCTCCCTCCCCCTTTTCCCTCTTATCAAAAAATAGATAACAATAGCTATACATCGAACATACCGCCATCCTCCGGTTGCATAGAGCAACGCCAAGTTCGACTGCAACTCCAACCAACCACTTGGAAACTCGATTTCAATCCATCACAAGGTTTGTGTCTCGGCTAACTCGTGCTCTCGTCGCGCGCATGAAACCTGTTGCTATTTTAAATATTTGCATATTTCAACATATATTTTTGTGCATTTAAAATAATGGGACAGCTTTGCGATATGTAATGTTTGTCTAATGTTTTCTACAGGATTAGCGTAAAAATACGCGTAAAGTATATTAGCGTAAAGATACGCTAATATACTTCTTTCTGTAAAACCTAATTAAATAAATGAAGCAAAATACGGAAGTTATAAGATGTCTGAAAAGGTGACATAATCTGATTTTTTATTCTAACAGCGCAGCACAATTTCTTAATGAATAATTTTAATTAATACTCGTTGTAGCATTTTACATCTTGTCGCTTCAATTTAAAAGTATTTTAATTGTAAAGACGAGCTTTCCTTTGCTTTGATTCAATAAATTTCTTTAAATAAAATATAAAAGAGATATTATAAATTACGATAATTATATAGTTTTGTTTGTTATCGTATTATGTACGATTTCTTTGCACGATTTTAGCTCTTTTGTTTATTTTTCTTCTAGTAAAAAACTCGCGAATAAATACTTTACATTAATTGTCATACGTCGTATTTATAAAAGTTGTTATCGTTAATATTTCAACTTTCCAAAATCACCGTTTATGTGTGAAAGAGATGGAGTGCACCTCTGGGCATGTGAAATTTTTATAATGAAAAAAAGTTTACGAAAACGGGTAACGATCCCCGTTCGTCGTCGGCTAAATTGCCATAAAAGTCCTTTAAGTTTACGACGCATGTAGCGCATGTACGATACATGAAAAGCGTGAAAGAGCTACTAAAATTGGTAGTAGCTGGTAGAACATAATATGGTGACTTCATCTTTCTTTTCTGCGGCGCTACTTCATGTTTCGTAACTTTTCTGAAACGAGAAGAGTAATATGCCGAAATAAGATATTTTCACTAAGTTTTACAATAAAATTTGTTAAATCTGTTAAAGTCTATATTCTATATTTTATTGTGCGCAGTTTCTCTCAAAACCATAAGTTTTTTGGAAATTTTAATATTATTTTAATGTTGAAATAATCATCAAGAAAGAGAAAAGACAAGTCAATTATTACATTAGACTCAGAATATGATAATACACTTTATCTAGAAATAATATAAGAATATCTAGTATATCAATATATTATTTTATGCTACATCGCATATAACATATTTGGTTCGAAAAATTAGAGATTGGATAAGAAATATATATAAGGAAAATATACATAAACTATATATTAGAATTAAAAAATAAAAATATTTGAACATAACAAGACAATAAATTACCGAAAGGAGGTATTTAAAACTCATTCACTTCGAAGAGCGGCACGCACTAGTACGTCCTCACGTGCTTCCGAGCACGTGAGTACGCGCAAGCGCAATCGGACGACGAGCACGTGCTCAGTCGCGGCGAGCATCGGAGCTCGGGCGTCTTCGGCTATTGTCGCGAGTCGACGACCGACCGACCGAGAGGCAGTCGCGCGCCGGCCGCTGTCACGATAGGATGTGTATGTTTATGTTTCCGCGATGATTACGGTTCGGCTACCATAGAGGTTATGTTTACGCGCGTCGCGCGAGGACGACGCACGTCTCTACGCACCAATATTCCCGAAGGTCGCCGCTCCCGAATGTCTACACACACCCCGAATATTTTAATGATATTAAAAGAGTTTCGTGAGGTTTTCCCAACAGCGTGATTGTCCGACACTTTGAAAAAATTGCAACGAAAAACGTAAGTAAAACGCCGCTTATAATTTTCTTAATACAAATATTATATATATAATATTGAAAGAATAAGACAGAGAGAGAGAGAGAGAGAGAGAGATCGGAAATACGAATTAATCAGTATTTTCAAATTACATAATATCGAACGAAGCGAGTATAATCGCAGTGAATTCTATTTTCCACTTGAAGTTCTCTGCAGTTCTTTATTCATTTGAAATTTATTCATCGAAGATATACTCTGTTAAATTTTAAAAGTGAAATATTAAATAAAAGTGAAGTTAAATATTAGATGAATGGGCAAATAAATTTATTTTTATATAATAAAATGATGAAAAGATAGTATCCAATTTTATATTATTTATATTGAAAAACCAGTTGATATATTCCGACATTGAAATATTTGTTATTTTTTCTTTATTTAATTCTTTGCTATTCTTTATTTAAGATATAATCAACCAGAAATATATCAATTTTTCAAAAAACTATCTATTTTCTATGAAATATCTTAAATATGTAATTTATAAACAGTATTCTGGAAATGTGAAATATAGATTTAACAATGATTATCTTTTTGAGAATGTAATATCGCGGAATTAAATTTGCCAACTTTTCGTTCACGAAAATTGTCGCGCAAGAGCAACTTTATTCTTTACTGCTCCTCCGACTTTTTATGACATTCCTATGGCTGGTGAAAACAATATACGTCATTCATTTATTCCAATTTGGTGAGCAAGCTTCGTGTCGCGATACGGTTCTGTTCGGTTCGTTGGCGAAATCGATAACTGCCTTCCGAACCGAAACGAATTGTTCTACTAGTTTGAAGTTTGCTGTCCACCACGTGACTTGTCCGCCAAGTCTTTCAATAATTTTCTTTTCGTTCTTTTGGTACAACTCTTAGCTAACATATATAGAGTTGTACGATAAACTGTTTCTATTTATTATATTACTTTATATATTAAGTATTATTTTATTTTATAATTTATATTATACATATATTGTTTTACCTTACACATATTATTACGATTATGACTGACAGTTATATCGCGAGAAAAACGTAATTATTATTTTATACGATTAAGGAAAGATAAAATGAATAATAATTATATTGATTATATATATAAGTAAGCATGAAAATGCATTAGTTTACTTATATTTGTTCGCATTATTTATTCTGATACTGATTGTAACAAAATATTGCAACTGCGTAATATTTGTGAACGTTGATTAAAGACAATTTCGATAATATACGTAATTGTGAAATATTTACGGAAATTTCTCGTATTTGACTATAAAAGCAATAACATATAATGCATTATTCTCTCATGAAGGTTAATTGCTGTATTGCATAATGTACATGTACAAGAAAATTGAAATTATATAGCTACGTATAGATATAATTTATTACGATTAATTTAGAACAGCGATTGATTCGTACCGGATTAATGAATTTCGATTACTTCAATTAGATTTTCCGCTTATATATTAAATTATACACGTTATTCTAATTTTAGTAAATTATTCACTACGAATTTTTCAGTAAATCTGAGAGAATACTGGAGAGTATTTTAACGTCGTTATGGAAGTAATAATATGCCAACGAGACAAGGCAGTTTTTAATGAAATTATACGATTGAATCCGCGTTATTTCATGCACATGCATAAGCATCCATATCGATGCCATCGCTTTGATATCGAACGAATAAATTTAATCGGGAAATTAAATAACATTTGTTATTGCCAAGATAATTTTATAAATTATGCATCTTGTTCTCCGATTGTATTTAACAATTTTCGTGAATAGGAGAGCAAAATATATAAATATAATAATAAATTATGCGTCCGATTTGTTACAAATATCAGTGCTTTTGTCATATTATATATACATATATATATATAATGTGCATGCATGCAACCTTATTGATTGCGATAATAATTGCGATTATATCAAGAGTTATGCACGATTAAATATCTTGCGCATTCAATTTATAATATATTAATTTGTGTATTTTTTTTTTTAGTTAATATTAGTGATATTTATACTGATAAGTTTTTAAAGACTATTCTTCTGGAACAAGAAAAAAATTTTCGGTCGCGTAGCAGCTCTCTTGTGCCACTTTCGAAATATTAATTAAAGAATTTGATAAATTTATAATTGTTGAACCACGTTAAGAGGATTCTTAACATTTATAGGCGCAATAAATATTGATTGTTGTTAACTCCGCTCCCCGTTAAGTAAACGGCGATCTATGTATTTTTCATAGCGTTCTCAAACGAGCGAGTGGATTAAAGTGGAGCGTGCTTTCGCACGCCAGCTTTGCACATTCGTCCCATTCTCGATATGGACGATTAAATTTTATTGCATCGCGCGCCGCAAAATGATCGCGCCGGCATCGACATCTAAAGCGTCAAGCGTCGATAAATCGAAGATATGCGACCGCATGGATAGGGTTCCTGGAAACGCGGAGAAACGGAGAAGAAAGGGACAAAAGGGCGTGCTTTATCGAATTTCCATCGTATCGCGGGCGAGATCGTGTCGCACTAAAACCCAGGAAACGATATATGAACATACGGCTAAGTTTTCGTGCAGAATGTACTTTCGCACTCAGCTTTTCCAATCAAAGTGAAGATTTTCTTTTTTGGTTTTTTAACGAATATGTCGAGGTGAGGAACATTTATTATAAAAACAGGACAATTGTCTTAGAATTGATAAAGCAGCTGCATCAGCTGACGTAATCATCCGGTCACGAATCTTCTATAAAATTCGCCCGCATGAGCGAGAGACTACATTCTGCTGACAGAATGCGAAGTATTTCAGAAAGAGACTTTCCGCGAAAGAGCGTTGATGATGAATCGTCTATTACTGGCGAGATCGGGAATCGGTCGAATTGAATACGCTTTTTAAGATAGTACGTATGAGAGGAAAAATCTATAAAAAAAGAGAGAAAGGAAATATACATTCCTTTCCCGCTTAGCAAGCATTTCCCCGTGCTTTCGTACAAGCCGCGTATCACAGGCGGGGGAAATGACCGTGTTAACGAGAATTCCGGAAGATTCACTAGCGCGCGCGAGCCGCTTTCCCCCTATTTTCCCGCCAGAGAGTCGGCACGATGCGATATTGCGAAGATGTTTTAGGACGACCGTAGATCACAAAAAGTGGCAGGCGGCCAGGTCGATGAAAAGGGGAGGTTAGGAAAGGAAAAAAAAAAAAATATATATATATATATATTTAAAGCACTCTCTATCCCTCTCTTCTTTCCACCGACCGCTTTGTTATTCCGACCCCGTTAACTCTTCGCTTCTTTCATCGTCTTCAGCTTCATCCCTTTTGCGCATGCGGGTGCAAACACATTCGCATGCCGCTCTGCTTCTTCTCTTCCACCTCTTCTAAACCATTAAGGCGTTTCTATGGTCTCGACGAATTATCGTCGAATAAAGCGGCGCGATTAAGGCAACCTGGACGCGACGTAAAACGAATCGGAAGAATTTGGTATAACAGCCCGCTCATTTTCCCTTCATAGAAGCTTCTCGCGAGGGCCGACCAAGAGGAGGATCTCTTTCCGAGATGTTCGCGGCCTTTCACCTTCGACGTACTAATTGCAAGATTACAAATTATCGGTATGTCGCGATTCTCCTACGGCGAGGAAGGAGAATTAATTTTCCTCGGCGCTTTAATTACGATAACGTTAATCTCTCACTTTGGATTCCTTACATTTCTCACGCGCCTGTGTATCTTGACGCAAAGGAAATTCTTTTACAACTCGGTTTTCTTTGATCATATAGAAACTTTGAGTATATTATCTTTCTTTTTTAATAAAACGTAAAAAAACGCATAAATATCAAAAGTAAAGCGAGAAGAAAATTTAAAAAATAATAAAAATTAAAACTTGTGTATAATTTTTTGCGATATAGTATATTGTTTTAAAATATTTACACATTTAAAGAATTGTATGAACTTTTTGTATTCACCGACTACTAGCTGAAAGGATTATCTATCGCAACGTATAGCTGTATTTCTCAAGGGATTATCGCTCGCCGTAGGATCGTTCTTTCTTTCAGGACATTGTAAAGCGGGCCGCGCCTCGAATAAAAGAGTCGCAATTACTCAGGTCGAAACTTCGCGCCGGAAAAGTGGAAGTAAGAAACGCCGTCCCTCTTCTCGTAATAAAGTCGAGTTAAGAAATCGCGGTATGGGAATACTTATATATATATACGCGGATTCCGAAAGGAGGAAGTCGCCAGCCAGTCTGTGCGATTCGCCATACAATGCGCGACATTGCGAATCGCGAATTGAACGTCGGTATGCCATTGTTTCTTTTGGAAATACCGCGACAGAGAAAGCCGCATGTGGGAAGTTTCGCAAACTGTTCCCCGTTTCGCGAAGAAATCATGACATTGAATTAAAATCAAATAATGCCGGCAAGTTTCTGCCAACATTCTTGCGTGCCATCAGCGACAAAACACCGCGGTTATTTCGTAATTTTATCGATTTATGAGACAGCGACGACGAGCAAGAAACGCCGCGCAAGTAGGAACGGAATGTAAAGTTTGCTGAATAATGCGCGTAACGCGCGTGTTTGTCCGTGAAACGTGAAAAGTGTGTTAGAAGAGAGAAAGAGACAGAAAGAGAGAGAAAGAGAAAAACAAAGAGAGAGGGTGCGAGAAATGATATAAATTATAGGCCTTCTCTAAACGAGTTGAAGTAATTAAATAACTACTATTGTAATGTCACGATCATTGTGTTTAATAATTTTTTTGTTACTTTACGTTATATTAATTTAATTAACGAAAATTAAATTTACGAAATATTCAAAATGTATTTTTTGTACTCTCTCTCTCGATTTCCCTTCATTACGGATCTTTTGTGAAAATATTTTATATTTCATATGTTGCACTGTACTAAACTTATAGCACATAGTAAATGTATACATATGCATATTAAATATCTACATTTATATATATATATATATATTATTTGTATTGCTAAGCATAGCAAAAATTGCATCGAAAGGTTCATAGAAAGGTGATATTTTAAATTTTTTATAAAAATTGAATATAAAATTTTTCACGGGAAAAAATTCACAAGCTCGCATGATATACAACATGCAAATTTTCGACAAGCATATCGAAATAGTAGAAACAGGCGATAGCAGCCTGTCCTGAATCGGATTTCAAGCGTTTACTCAAAATTTTTAACCTGCTCACAGAGTCCGCGGAAAGCTTTGTTCTTCAATAAATTGAGAAGTGCAGAATCTCATTTCTGGTAGGACACCAAAGAGGTTCTTATGAATTTTGCGTTCAGCGACAAAAATCAAATGTAACGAATACGTTTTGCCTCTGGCTGATATATTTTAATGAAAACTTTTAATTAATCTATCGGGTCAGAATTAATTTCGAGCAGCAATAGACAAGAGCGACTCGTTGATACATTCGTAGCCTTATATTTGCATACGATTCAAATTTATTCGCTGAGATCATTTGATTATAAAATGATAAGCATTGAATTTTTTGATATCTATCAGAATTAATGTTAAGTTTAATTGCAATTAATCTTTGATTGGCTATTATGTGACCTAAAATCAGGATTTTTGATTGATTTAATAATATTAATATAGATATATATTTTTATTTTTATTTTTCTGTCTTTTTTTAGGTAAATGCGTAAAAGTGTTAGGTTTTATCCGTCACAAACATAGTTCATGCGGTAGTGTTTGTGTGAAGGGCCATCGAAAAAGGCCGCGGCGGTGAGCTTCCGAGATGAGCTATGAATCTGGGCTGCCTGGTAGCCACTGTCTTCATCCTTCAGCTGCTCCAGCTGTCCTCGGTGCTCCACGCTCTACCCTCGGTCGTCAAAATCGGTGAGTTTATGCCTCTATTCTATTTTATGAACTAGTTTTGTTCAAGATTGCTTTGCATACTCCTAACCACTCGACCGATCCGATAACATGATGAAAACGTATTAAAAATTGATGTTTTTTTCAAATTACGTTATCATTTTTTATAGTATTTTTTTTATATTATTATTTTATATACATTATTTATTAAAACATTTTAAACAAATTAAAAATTGAAAATATTATAATTCTAAATAAACAATACATATTTGTATGAATACATGGTTTATTTTAGAGAGGAGAATATATTAAAATACTAAAATTTTTTACATCTGATATTATGGATGCGATTAAAGCCGCGTACAAAACGGAACATAACAGATAAAGCTAAATTTAAGTTTCATTGGTAAGATAAAGCTAAATTTTAATTTTGATTTATATTCTAAATATATTTCGATTTTTTAAAATAATTATCTAAAACAAAAAAAGATATTTTGCCTACGTGTATTTTGCTTTTGCCGAATAATATTTGTCGGCATTGCTGTACATTACATTGATTTGTCGTTATTAAAACCGAAACTGTGCAAATATCATTTCCTATTTCTCGTAAATCTGAATCAGATATCGAGCGTGGAAAAGTTCATCAAGTATGGGCCGCACTAGACACGCGCGGGTTGATATCTTTCCCTGACACTTTTCGAAGATTGTCCTTTCCCCCTTACAAGTTGCTTTCCCGAAAACTTTGGCGTACCTAAGAGCCGCTTCTCAAATCAAACTTTTCTAGAAGTTGCCCCTAGGCTACGCTCGTCTTTGCAATGTCTCCGACAATAATTATTGCACTCAAGGCACGTGTGGATCTTGAAATACTCTCTCAACGATTTCATCTACTCTGTTTGTGCTCTTTTTTCTTTCCCGCTTTTCAACCAATAAAAACATTTCTATCAGTGTTGTCTCCTGCGAAAGGAGAAGTCGTATATATATGTCGCAAACTGTAAATTCAAGTTTTTCACAAAAAGTGTAAATTTACTATTTTTTAAACACCGACTTACAAAGATTCGACGCTTTATAAAAATGCTAAAATCCTAAATTTTTTTGTAAAAAAATCTAATTTGACAATATATATACATACAGGCTCTAAATTTATTCTTTTTATAAAATGTCTAGGCTTTTTATAAAATATTGTTCCATATAAATTTTGTTCTCTATAAATAGATATACTTTATTTTATAAAATAGCTGTGTGAATTTACATTCTGTAATATATAAGAATAAGTTGTATATTTGATATATTTACGCACATGCCACATTTTTTATTATTTTCAGAGATGTATATATGTATATTACAATTATACAGCAATGTTAGAATTTAACTATCTATTTTATTAGATGATTTGTTTTAGACAATAAAAGATATAAATTCTGGCTTATTCTAGTCAATAAATGTCTAGATGTTTGATTTGCGCGAAATAAGCTGATCATATCGCTTGTAATCATTATATTTGCACATTATTTATTATACACATGATTTGGCAAGTATGTAAGCAGAAATTATAAAGTATCAGGAAATTGGATATTTAGATTATGAAAATATCAGTTTCAAAATTTATCTGCGCGAGTAGCCGAGTTTTGATAACATATTTAATGATCAATAATAATTTAAAACGATACGTTCACATTAATGGAGCGATACTGCGGAACATTTAATCAATCTTCATTAAAACGGAAATGAATAATTTAATTTCTGCTTAAAGTCTTATATTTATTAAAAGAGTGAGAAGGCAATTAATTTCGGAGAAAATAATTGAAAGGCTTTACACATCACATGTGATCAATATGTTATTTCCTCTTTGCAAACAATGCAGAAATACGAGATTTTATCGTGAAATAACTGCCAAATTTCTGGCACGATCCCCACGGCTAGGGACCACAGCAATGGATTCTCTGTATTTAGTGCAGTTGTTGTTAATTAATGTATGCGATACAAGCGTTCACAGGTGAGCAGCTAAATTTACTCTTAAATATGGATGGCTGGTGCAAATTATTAATGTTTCACTTCATTTTACTAACAGCACGTGAATGGAATTGTCGTAATGAAAAGGTTACCGACACGATATTACTGGCAACGTCTTCTTTAATTAGGAATGAGTAATACTCTTTTTAAAAACTAAATGAAATATTTCCAGTACACACATTCATTCTTATACTGATTTTATTTTGTGTGTTAATCATACGGTCACTTTAGTTTTGTCATGGAAAATTCCTTAAAATTCTTTCTAAAATATTCGAGATCTTTGGTAATTCGATTGAATGAGTATTAATATTCATATGCAAGAAGACGAACGGAGAACTTCGATAATGATTTCCTCGTTTCCGCGATAAATCAATTTTATCCGCGGTGATTTCTCTTCGATTGTAAGTCAACAGGCTCGAAGAACAACATGTATGTAGACAACGTGTATGGAATCGCGAATACCGTAGTGTAGCGTTCTGAAACGCGATATTTGTCTCGCGTCGTAACCTCTTGTTCCGCCTTTTCATTGAAATTGGATTTCTTGTCTTGAATACCCCCGAGACGACCGCGAACACGCGCGCCGTGTAACACATAAGACGGTTAGACAGCGAAAACGCGAAAGCGGATACACCGATAAAGAGAACACACGGATGGAATTCACCAAGTAGCGGGGGAAAGGGGAAAAGAGGAGATAATTTACATCATGCCTTTGAATTCTAATTCAAACCATCTCTCACTGTGAGCTCTTTGCCTCGCAATTGGATCCATCCGCTTCTTACGATAATATTATCTCAACAAATGAGATTTTTGATTACAAAAATAATTATATACGCGAGAGGATGTAACGCTCTGTTGGCCAACCTTCCTTGCGAATGTCACGACATTTGTTCCTGTGTTTGCGCTGAAAAAAAATGAAATTCGTTGGCAAATACAGCGATATCTTATTCTGCATTTAATTTTTTAGGTGAAATTTGCTTTAATAAACTTGCGATTTTTGAGAGAGAGAGAAAGAGAAAACTCTTATTAAAAAAATATTTAATTAAAAATATTAGAAATGAAATAATTACAACGAATAACTTTTTTTTTATGTATTTATTAAAATAAAATTTATCAAAAAATTTATACTAAAATATATTAAATTTCACTAATTTTTAGACACTCTATATGACAAAGTAAATAAATGCGAGATAACGCTGTTCTATAAAACCACTTTATGTAATAAATGGTGTGGACGGTGATTAATTGTCAATGAGGAGTTTCCTAGATCACGATGTGTTGCCCTGCCTAATCAACGTCCGTTAATTTGATGGATAAATAAGGGTAGGAAATCTTGTTGAAAGGCTTATCACGATAAATTGTTCCGTGGCGGACGTTCGTTACTCTTCAGCGCATCTGGTTGACAAAGGACACCGCCGACGTCTAAATGATGCTCGAATAAATCGGTTTCGCTCATTAATTAACGTCGCGCGAATTAAACAGCTCATAATTTGTCTGCGATAACGCGAATATATATTAAATATATTGTTTACAAAAAGATTATATATATATATATATAATTCAAGCAGTGTTTTCAGTTAGAATGGAGACATTATAATGTTTTTTTACTCTTGTTAATTTTGTCTGCGCATATACGTCAAAAGAACCTACATAACAGCGTAATTTTTGTCTATTTGTTCGAGTTGTTTCACCTTTTGCACGCAAAATGAGTGCGAAACATTTATTTTACAATTTTACAATTTTATGAGGGAAATAACGGGCGGAAAATTGCGACGCGTACAGAAACATGTCATTGCTAAATATTATTTAAAATTTTATTTAAAATGTTACAAAATTTTCTAAACAGCGAACGATTTCAGTCATGATCGAATTTTCCGAATTCGAGACAAAAATTGACGCTTGCGTTCAACATATTCACCATCTATCGATAGACGTTGGCACAAAAAAATTAATATTTTAAAGTTGAAAGTTACATACGACTTGTGGCACAAAAAAATTACTTATTCGCGGCAATTCACGACAAAGTTGTGGGGAGAAAAAATGTATTGCGAATCGCGCACCCCATCAAAATCGATCGGTTCACCACAGCGGCGCGAAATACGATGAAAAAGCAGGGAATTCACTGGTTAATCGTCCGTATTCATCCTTTCAATAAATCTTCCGGGCAAGTTTAGCTGCCTTTTATAAAAGGAAACGAATCGGGGAGGGAGAAGAGAAACTTGGTGCCGTTCGTGCATGCTCACCATTCATCTGCGATGCGAGTCTTATCCATGAGAGATGTAGCATGAAAAAAGCTTGTGCTTTTACATTACGGAGTAATTTGACGACTTCGTCAATGCCACTTAACAATCAGCGATGCTTATAATTAGTACGATTCTCTAAATGATATGCTTTAAAAAGAAAAATTAAAGGTATTTTTCTTTACATGATCAAATACATCCAAATATCTCATTGTTGCTTTTATTCTCTCGAATTGTCGATGGAATAAAGTATGATGAAATATAAAGTACGATAAAAATATCTGATAACCGTAAAAGCAAAAATGCAAACATGGCATATTTATCTCTCATAGCGTATCTCCTACATTTTGTACGATACAATGCATACAACGCGCTGAGTTCATCCATTACATATTGCGTATTCGCGAGATCTTTGAAGCATTTCCGCAACAATATCGCGCCAGGGACGTTTTGGGATATCACGCGTTTGTCACGCGAGAAGGATGCCTCGGAAAATCCGGCTTTTTCCGCGGACTTCCTACTTCCTTCCCCTGTCAACGGCGAGTGACGAAAGAAAAGAATGAATAAATGGAACCGAGTAACTTTCACAACAAAGAGAACTCCTGACAGTTCTTTACTTCTCTCTTCGTGCTTCTTCTTATCGTAAATCTCGAAACTCTCGACATTCTTTGTTCTTGGTACTTGCGAACATCTTGCCGGTTTAATAATTTCGTCACTTGCACGATCATTTTATTTTGCATAAAGAATCCGTCTTCCGTTTATACCTCGTTTTACCATTAGCGATATAATGAGAAAACCTGCGAAGAGAAACTCTGTCGTTAATGCTACATAAATTGCATTGGCCAACTTCATTTGCGACTTGAATGAACACGCTATTCGCCCTTTAGGTAATTGCGAGATTAAAGCTTTAAACCTTTTTGAGACATCGATTCCCTATTTAACACTTAAAAAGCATAGCGAGGGAATATTAAAATCAGCGTTGAATCTTTACGTCTTTGAGAGCATTGATGTGTAATAAATCGTCAGAAAATATATAAATCGGATGAATAACATTAATATAAACAAATAAATAACTTTTAATTCTTTGTATATATAATTACGATATATAATTTTTTACAATATATAAAAAACTTGTCGCAGTGAGAGATATAAGATATATATTGATATATTAAAGTGCTATTACGCACGAATGAACGACGCTGCGCGCAATTTACAAGCATTTTATTCTCGACGCAACTTAAATGTCTTGTCTATCTATTCTCGAACATTTGTTTCCCCATTTCTGATTGCATCGTTACACACGAGCGTTCGCCACCCCTGGTTTGTGAAAAGTGAGGTCGGCTACCCCAACTGATTCTCTACATGCTGTAGGAGATCAGACTACTGTGGTAACGGAATAAGAGACCTGGGAGAGCGAAGGGCATGTATATATCGAGAATGAAGGAAGAAGAGAGGGAGAGAACAAATAGGCAAAAAGAAGAGAAAAGCAAGGGAGCGAACGAAGGGGTAGATACGACTTCGTGGCGCCGTATCAGTATCTCAAGAGTTTTCTTTCCTAGATCTTGCAGGTTTTAGCCTGCACTCTCTCTGCAGAGTATCATCAGCGCAATACTTTCACTGCAACTCAGTAACATATTACGTACTCATCTAGTTTAATTGCATATTTCATCAGGATTAAGAAAGTTAACCGTTTAATTAACGCCGACCGCTTGAAAATTCAAGTATACGAGAAAATCTTTAATATTCTTTTGCTAAATTCAGTTAGCGATTTGCTTTATTAGAATAACTAACGCGAAAAGTTAATTGCACTTATTTTCCTGTATCGTGGGGTTACGATTAAAAATGATTTGAATAATGTACCAGAGAGTGTATGAGAATTATTCTATTTAAAGAACTCTTTTTTTCTATAAGAATTTTCTTTTTAAGAATAAAAACGTTTTCATTGAGATTGGACTTTAATTGAACATTTGGATATTCTGGACAGAAATTTTATTTTTCAATCATATTGCGAGTTATATATTACGAGGAAGACTATTGTGTATATATGTCACAACGTAATCAAATCAAAATGAAACATAATATAATAAAATCTAACACAATAAAACATTATTGTATTAGCATTATTGTATCAACTTTTATATTTTCAATTTTACTCTCTCTCTCTCTTTCTCTCTTGTCTGTTTTATATTCAATTTATCCTGAAAAAATTTCTGAGTAAAAAAACTATTTGGTTTTAATTTATGGCTATCATTCACATTAGATGAGAAAACTGAATGTCGAGAAACATCTTTCTAACTTCGTTTAAAATGTTAAAAATCATAAATTATAAATCGCTATTACTGTGATTCTATTTTAAAACCAAATGATATTCGAAATTCAATTTAAATTACATTAAATTTGGATTTAGCAAACTTACTAAAGTGATATTTGCGAGGCTATCGGTTTGTCGAAGCGCACAGTGAAAGATCTAAGAAATCATGGAAGTCACTTAGCGAATCGTGAGAGAGTCGCAACGAGTCGTTCATCCCGGAATAGCATCCAACATCCAAATGGCTGTCTGACGGCGGAAGGGTGTCGTAAACAGAGGAATGCTCTTAATAATTCCGCGATAGTTCACCGAACGGATTATTTCCCCGGTCTTTCACGATCGTGTATTTTCCCTGGGAGTTTTCTCCACGTATAACGCCTCGATCACCTCTCAATTCTCCTCTCCACTTTGCCCGGTCTTCCTGTTCGAGGAGAAGACGGCTTCTTAAACTCCGAGATTGAAACGCCTCATTCGAATCGCGACGACCGGCTGCAAACTTCCGAGACGCTCTCATAACTCATAAGTATTTGCTCTCTTCCTGACTCATCCGTTTTCCTCGCACTCTGTCGGTCATCCACATGTTCGCTGTGTGTCGCACATCGCGTGTATGTATCGAGATCAACTATTAAACATGTTCCTTCAAATGGAGATTAAGTCAGCCTTAAGGACAGATAAGATGAATGTGCGGAGAGTCGCGTTTTCGTATAAAGGAAACCATCGGTTAGCGGTTTAATCAGTGCGCTGACTTCCTTTAGTGAATTGATTCAAGTTTACGTTAGTTATATCACATTCACAACTATCAAAAACAATTTCTATTTTTTTAATTATTTGAAGCTTTTAAGATTTTTTTTTTTTTTCGAGAACGATGATTTGGAACTGGATTTACCGCGTGTCCATTTCTGTAAATATCAGTAATTGCATCGATATTTTCTGCAGTTACAATAATAGCGATTTGTTTCGATCTATTCGCGAACGTAAAGAGTTGACGGAAATATTAATATTCGGAAAAGTCAGTAATATCGTAAGTTTCCAACTGAATGTGCCATAATCAGGTAAGTTTTTGTTCGAATTTTTTTCGGAATAAACTTTTATAATATTTAATATCATTTTTATATTTAATATCATCGATAAAACAACAGAAATATTAAATTTATTTTCTTGTACGCGATATTTACTTTACTATATTAATAACATTTGCAAATATTGGAAATCTTTATCTTTTTATCACATACTTTATATAAAATGTTCCTTCTTCTTGCTTTCTTAGATAAGGAAAATTGACTATCGAGCAATGCGAAAATAATGTTGCTGTCGATGTAGGTACATATTTAGATTTTTCCTGATTACGTAACGTACATAAACGAGCCGACAATATATGATATTGTCATTTCTCGAGTCGTAAT
>NW_021848451.1:449871-485584 GCF_003651465.1 Formica exsecta | reverse complement strand
CGAGTCGTAATCTCATTTATTATATTTTATATATAATAATATATTTTTGCTTATAAAAAACAAAAAATATATTTAATTATTCCCTTATACTTATAAATTAGAGAAAAGTAATTGTTTAAGAAAAATTAGAAAGAATATTCTTTTATCTATTTTTTGGTTTTACATAAACATACTTGCATAAGATATAACGTACGCGATGCTAATTGAAACCCACAAAACATAAAAAACAAAAGAAAAAATACAATTCATTTGAACTGATTGGAAACAATAATGAATATTGATAATATAAATTATAAGAAGGTAGGAGGTAGAGAATGTGTTTCACACGTAACTGGATCGCAGGATCATTCGTGAATGTGTCCCCGAAGAATTCGGAAATTGCATGCATTCTCAGTCTTCCCAAAGTAATTCCACCAAGCCGCGAAATATTTGTCGATGCGTCCGGGGAATAGCAAGTGGGAAACTTGCCGAGAGCCGTTTTTCAAGACATAATCGGGTCAGGAATAAATCGAGTCAATTGCGCATGTATGTCTGAAACATTATTTCTGAAATACAGAGATAGTAACAAAACTGATATACGAAAGCTGGAAAATGTTTTATACATTATCCAGAATCCGGACTTTGAAATATTTTGTCGATATTTTCATATTTCTTCATAATTTTGATCAATTTTTTCTTACCCGAGAAAAAAAATAGTATAATATGGTCAGATATAAGATAATTAATTATGAAAAGATCTGATAACATATATTATAATTTTATTGTCATATATAATAATATCCGAAACTAATTATGTATATTTACATCTGACCATATTTTTTTATCATTTTTTTCTCGGGACATCATATAAGAAAGAAATGAAACAAAAATATTAGTCAATGCCGATTTTTTTTCTTTTAAAAAAAAGCATTCTCTGATAGATTGGATTCTGTAAAAAAAATATACCGGCGAGCGTCAAATGTACATTATACGTTTTTTTTCTCGTGGATTTTTCCGAGTTTGATCGCGATACGTAAACAAATGAATTTCTCTTGGCAGAAAAATAGTTTAGCAAACTGAAGTAATATCCTCCCCATAATAAGAGAACGTTCGTCGCCGTTGGAAAGTCGATGATAAAATATTTGCCTCTTGAAAATGTCTGTCTCTAATGATGATGTTAACGATATTGAAAGTTATTTCACAATGGATTGGATAAATTTACATATTGATTGATATGTTTTGCTTCGTTTTGTCTTTGTTGATTTACCGAATAGATATGATGAAGTTCAAATCGGCTCTCTCGTGTGTTTTTATCTCTCGATTATCCTGACATGAATGGATATAGTTAAGATGCTTTGTCAAATGCCACTGACCTCCCGTCAATCATAACAGTCTGGTGATGATCCGACTGATGGATTAGGGCCATTAGTATCGTGACGCGTAGCTCTTCACAAAGTGATGTCTAAATTTCCTAAACCTTACGTTGCATCAATATTCTTTTCACGATTGTCGTACTATTATCCTTTAAAGAGACATTTATTTTAACGGTTACAATGTTTACTTAATGGATAAAGTAGCTATGTTGTTATACTATTTAACAGTAGATTCTCTGATAATAATCTTCTGCATAAGATTTATTAATTTATTTTAAATCAGTAATGAAAGCAAATTTGTTTTAATGAAAAATCTAAAATATTTAATATTTAATTCTTTTATATTTTATAATCTTTCTATTATATTTTTACAATTGTCCCCTCTCTCTATCTCTCTCTTTGATTAACATGAAATTTGAGATTCTTTCTGTAAAAGTTGCTGTTTTATATGTTTATACGTAAACATTCTTTTACCTTTACCAGAATTCGTGACGTAACGAAATCGGGATTCCATTGCAACAGAAGCTAAACGATCTGAAATCCTGTCTAAAATACAACCTGTCGGCTTATCCTGATCGACCGTAACAATTCTTAACGTGTCCACAAACACTGTTTTTTGTGCCAAATAAAACTGCATTCGCGTGCTAATGGGCATTTTATTTTTTCACACATGGGAGCATCC
This sequence comes from Formica exsecta, assembly GCF_003651465.1. NCBI lineage: Eukaryota > Metazoa > Arthropoda > Insecta > Hymenoptera > Formicidae > Formica > Formica exsecta. The sequence continues at coordinate 483,550 of NW_021848451.1, read as the reverse complement.
GAAATTCGTTTTCGAAAATTCGATGTCGGTTGAAATTTATATGGAATAAAATTTTATTGAAAAGCTTGATACAACATTTAAATCGTGTTTGTGTAGTACAGATACATGAAGCATGATAGAAATACAAATAAATATTAAAATGATCAATATAAATTTTATCAAATAAAGATTAAAATAATCCCTCAAAATGTTCTGCAGAAATTGAAACGCATGTAATAAATTACACAGTGATAACATTACGCATATCTGTATATGACGTCATGTAATTGCGGTGTAATAGCGCGAGAAACAATAGTTAGATGTCACGTAATAGATTTTATTAAAACGTTTAAAGCGCCATGCGGTACCGGCTGCATTTAGGGGAAAGGGGAGTATAGGGTCGGTGACGATAAAGCTTCATTTCACCCATTCGTCTGCCGTAGCGAACTGGTGGGGACAATGACGGAGTGCTATCGGGGGTGTAATGAGAGCTATACATGAGGGTCATAATGCGATTACACTCGGGGGCTTCAGCCAACTACCCCTGAACCCGTCAGATTTCCAGCTAGCGTTCCACGTGGGCTAAGTACTCGAGTATGAATAGCCACACTGGAGATTTGCTTGGTCAAGAAAGCTATATTTATCTGCTTTTAACTGTTTAGCGTTTGTGCAAAATACAATTTTTTTACTAATATTTATACACGCATTCAAAATCTAAAGCTCACTTTAAAGAAGCGACGAACTCGTCAGAAAGTAACAGCAACTCGTGTCAGAATTTAAAAAAATTTATTTGTAATTTTATTATCGTTTAAAATATATGTATTTATCTTAATATATCTTTCACGTATTTTGTATATTTTTTTTTGTGTATTTTGATTTTTTAGATTCTGTATTACACGACACAAAATGATAAATAGATTTTTGTCACGATTTCTGGATCATCTAATGAACTTAAAAGAGATAACTATAGATTTGAACAAGCTATGAAAGTTAAAACTTTCTACAGGAGCGGCTATAGTTACTTATAGATTGAGAAAGCGAAGTCGGAAGTGAAGCAAGTCCTTGAAAACAGACAATTTTCTTGATGCTTTCTCTTAATTTTCTTTCTCTCCATTTGCATTCTGCACTTTGTACAAATGGTTCGGAATAATAAAAACACGAGTCAACGTTCCCGTTTGGGGAACAATATCTTGTTTTTCAATCAGGAAGTAATCGTGCATCTCTATTATATGCGCTCTTCTGACCGTCTTTCGCTGTCTCTCACAATTTTAAAATATCAAATAAATAGCAATATCTGAAATGGATTTTTTGTAATTTCCATGCTAAAATAAGACAAGTGGCATAAAATGTTAAGAGAGAAAATGCATGAAATTCATATCTAGCGATATTCCAGTTTTCCAACTCCTCGCTCCCGCTTCTCGAAATGCTTTTGACAGCTTCGCGAAGACGGGGTCAAAACTGCCACACCTCGCGATCCGCAGCTTTCTAAAGCGAAATGCATTCGGATAATACGGAACATCAGAATAGAAATGATATGAGTTTTATGTTCCGAAAGACACATGATATACAGTTCAAGGAGATGCGACGTGAACGTGACGACATTTTAGCGACCTCCTGTCGTATCAGAATCCGCACGTAGAATTTCAGATCCGGCACGCTTAAAAGAATAGTAAGAAATGGTAAATATTTTCCGAAACATATATACGTATACGTTATATATGTTCTTTATGTTGGAACTATTCCAATCGCGAAATTCGAAAGTTGACTTTCAAACATCTCTCCGGTTGAACTATCATTATAGATGAAAGAATGTTTTGCTGGTATTCTATCTTTTGTTATTTTTTTCCTTTTTTTATCTTTTCCTTTTTGTATCCAAATCTAACAGTTTCACTATATATTCGGTATTTTATAATATAAATAATTTTTTAAAATAAATGGATTATACATTTCTCTCTTTCTGCATATAATAAAATTGAAATTTAATATTTATTATAAATATATATACATAACAAGTATCAAGAGAGATATGTTCCGTTTGATGTAAAATTATATTATAGCTGATATTTAAAATGTTTGAGGTTTTTCGGATGAATAGTAGCTAATGATAATATTGTTTTCTTACCGTACGTCAGGGATGAAGCCGCTCGAATATATTGATAATCTCATATACACATCCAATGTTTCCATTGAAATGAGCTCATTACCATTGAATTGTTTCCGCTGTTATTTGAGATAACTACTATAATCCGTGTTGACAAGAATATTTAAGTGTCATTAATTATTGCTATCAATCGAAAATAATTGGGAGAGTGTGCGTTTTATCGGATTGGTTGTTACCGATGTTCTCGACAGTTACAATATAGAGTAACATCAAACTTTCGTAAAGTTTTCATTGACTGAAAATTTAAAATGTTAAAATTATCATTATTGAACTCATTCGTCCGTCGTTCACAGAAGCAAATCGATGTAAGTACAATACACGAAACTTCATTTATCACTTTCAGATACTTTCCCTGTATCTCAGCGCGATGACTTATACCCTCGTTAGAGAAAAACATATATCACAGTAATGACAGATTTGGCATCTCGTTCGAAGTGGTTTTTGCTGCCGCTAATACGACGTGTATATCTTCGCACAATTTGCCTAAATTGCGAATATGCAGCTAGTATGCATGCCTCTGTGAGCAATTTTCCACGACATCGCGAAGATGATCCTTTACGGTACCGCCTCTTACCTACCTACCTTCTATCCGTCAGCGTTATCATCGTCAGGGTTAGTCATATATAAAGTGTCTCAAAATTTTCCGTTTCCCGGTTATCCAATGGAGCATGACCCCTGGCGCGTTACGAAATCAAGTGCGAATCCAAATAGAAACATTTCCAGAAGATCCGTGATAAATTATATACTTTAAATGTTTTGTACTGTGTAGTTTCTCATACGGGAGTGAAACAGAGTGAATCCATACAGAGAATAAATTTTTTTCTGTATATTTTTCCTTCTCGACGTAGCACAAAAATTCAGTTGCTGATAAATCAATTTCGCTGACGTTTCCGTTTGCTTTCCCCCAAAGCTTTATGTCGATCCGAGAGAATGATATTATTTTCCGAAGATACTTCGTACACATCGCGTACAATCAACAAAGTTTACATTTGCGCGCGAGACCAACCACATTAATCTAGTATCAGAGGCATATATTGCATTATTCAACACTACGTTTGTAACGTTGCTTCGATGGTGCGTCTACCTGCGTTAGTTCGTCGGCGCAATGTTATCGGCGGTAGTTTCCGACGATTGAGTTGCGATCCAGGATTGCAGAATTATTCATCGAATGTTTGTTCCGCGAACTGTATCGGAAAAGAGACACATAATCTATATAAAGAGTTTTAATCGATATCACGTTTTATTACGTTTTTGAATTGATGGATAATTATTATTTACAAAATTTAGAAATATTTTATATGAATGACATATACTAATCTTTTTCTGATTACGAGAGATACGCCGTCAATTAAAAAATATTAAAGAAAAGTTATTAGAGAATATATTCATGATGATAATACAATATTATTGGGCGATCGATCAAAATGTCGCGAGACTCATAACTTGAAATAAGAATAAGACGTAAGTGTGCTAGGCGAGATATTTATTAACTTTCATGAAAGTTTGATTTCTTCTCTCTCGCTTCCTTTTTCTTTCGCGCCAAGATACTCTGCAATCTAACATTCTTCTTTTCACGTATGATCGATTAATATCCTTTTCTACCTCGCCTAGTAATATTGGAAATGCTAATCCCCACGTGAATAAGAATTGACTCGAGGTTACCGGATATCATAGATGTTCTCTCTTAAATTTTTTTTTTTATAATTATATTAATCTTGTGTGACAAAAGTTAATTCGGAGTAATACAAAAATAATGGATGTCAGTTTTTGGATTATTAAATTTTTTACTAAAGTAAATATTTTAAATAATTCCTTTAATAGGCATGCGTTTGTGTGTTACATTATCTCGATATCCCAATAAGTCAAGTTATTAAATTTATAAGCTGAAATTGATAAATATAATTGATAAATATAACTCCAAAGATTTGCGATATCACGCTTTTAGTCTAAAGTTTTACAAAGAGAAGAGATTTTCCCTTATAATAGCATCTGGTATATAGAATTATTTTCCACGGGAAACTGGCGTCGAAGAACGAGAAATCGATTATACCTCTTCTCGGTTTACGTAGTACGAAAGGGGGATGGTGGTTTTCTCCATAAATGAATTAGAGCAACCGATTGTCATTGCGAAGACCTGCGTGGTGAAAGCGCCGATTGCCGGCCATTAATTCAAATATTTCACTTTCTACCTCTTCGTTAAACTGGCGGCCGTTGCAATTCGAGACTAAATTAACTCGTTGGCAGTCTTACTTCCTTCCGTTTCTTTTTCATCTAAATTATTTTTCCGTCAAATCTTTTAAGTTCGTTTTCGCGTTCTATTTTACCAAAGTTGTATTTTTACTTATTAAACTTATTTTTTTACTTATTAAACTTATTTTTACTTATTAAATGGAATTTGTGAATATTTTTGAAGATATGCAGGAAGATTACATGCGAACTGACATGTAATGATTACTACTATATTATCTCATTACATATTCAGAGTTTCTGCATTCTCTTCGGAAGGAAGTTAAAATCACGCTCCGGAATATGTCATGTCCTTATTTGTCCTTTTATATTTTCTCAGAAGAATTTTTTACCTTCGACTTATAAACATAGACAGTGTCGTTCGAATCTCAGCGTTGCAATGTATAGATTCGATTTATTTAGCTCCACCACAGACAGTTTCTTTTAGGTACAAGTTCTCGCTCATGCTAGATACAACAGATTGGAACTTACAAAACCCTGATTCCGTATTCATGGGAAGCATGAGGATTCCCTCAATCTCGACGTGGGCTCAGGTTTCGCAGTAACACTCGTCTGAAGACCTCGGGCTTGTTCAACAAGCAAACGAGAGACCGCCGATAGAATTCGGATGATGTATCATCGCGGTTATTGAAATGCTATAGGAATCGGCTTGCAAATGCTTCAATCTTATTCTAGAAATATCTTATGATTATCATAGAGCATTTTTTTTTATTGCGTCACTGAGGTTTCTTATTATTATAAAAAATTATGCGATATAATTTATGGAAAATGGAACCGTGAACCCTATCGAATGCTCCGTTTCCGAGTAGATAGCAATCGTTTATGCTCCCTTTATTATCTAATAGTTCGATCACGAACCAAGTTCTCAAGTTGGATTTCATACAGGTATAATTTCCATATATTGGTTCAACGATCAAAATTCAATATCCCAATTGTAATCGTGTTATTGTCAAAATGACCATTTGAAATACAAATTGTTTAGATTATTATTGAATGACACATATTTATAATATGATTAGCATACATCGAGCGAGATACGGAATCAGGATTTCGTTAACTGTATTTTAAAAATAAAATAACACATCTTTGAACAATTATATTTTTTTTTATAAATTATGTAAAATGTATTTAGAAAGATGTGTACTCATTTTTGTTAACATTTTCTTATCGAGTTACGCCAAGTAACAGCATCACGTCTATTTTTCATAGGTTCCTGAGTCGCACGAATTGAAATCTAATCATATGTAATTCGTGGTAACGTTAATAGAGCGGGATATTTTTGCGTCGGGACCGTAATCAGGATCTATTCTAATTTGCGTAAATGTTCGATAAGTTCGGTAATGTTTCGGTATGTTCCACAAGGTCTTTGCGTGTAGTCCAGAATCGATCACGCCAGAAATTGCATTAGTGGAACAGGGCCTCTCAAAGTGTGGTTCTGCGGATTACCGCAAGCCCATGCTGAAGCTCCACTACGAGCGAATAGTCAGACACGACCACCAACGGCATAATTCGCGGATAACTACAATCGGTTGCAGCAGTTCTTTTTTTTGCATTGCACATACAATGAAGCCAGCTATTAGACCCTATTTCTGTATTTGACATCTATTGTGTTCCTACCGCCATAAGCTGCGTTTAATTATTGTTACGTTATGTGTATTATGTATATTTGTTATATTAACTTACGTTTGCAATCAACGCTTACATTGCTTACACATTCAATCTCATATTTGCTAAACTGTGTTAGAATAAGCTTATTCTATGAGATATAATTTATGAGATATTAAATTGAAAGAGATTGAATTTTTTAAATATTTATTATTATTTCGATATTTTAATGTTTTATTTTGACATCAATGTTAGGAAAGTATTTGGTTTTTTTTTATACAAAAAGTAATTATGAGAAATCTGTTATATAATATATTTGAAAACAAAAATAGTTCATAAAGGAGATCTATCGCTTTAAAAATTTTTGTTTACATCGATCTCCATTAAAATTGATTCAAGTTTTTTCTTTTTATATCAATCATAGTTCAACCATTTATTTAAAATTAAAATTATTTAACAAACTTATCGCTATTGTATTATATTGACGAAACATAGTACATAATACAATTCATGCGAATACTTTTAATTTCTCTCTTTCGCTATAAAAAAAAAAAAAATTAATAATTTTTCTCTTTTTCTATTTCTCTCTCTTTACATCATGATTATACACTGTATATAAAAACTCAACAGTATTAAAGGACGCCATTAACTAATTGAAATGGGCGCAATTGAAAAATGTGTACGATGTTATCTGTCTTACATATAAAAAATTTGAATTCATCGCAACTCTAACGATTCCTGTTTCTCTATCATAAGAATGTTCGAAGTTGAAGAGAGGAATTTTAAACTCTGCTTATGAACAACAAACTTGCGCAGGGCAAAAACAGATGCGTTTAATGGCACATTGTTAAATTCTCTTGCAGCCGATTCTCTCTCGCGTGCGTGACGGAGTGGCTGCTGCCGCAAACGCACTTTGACTCGAAACTACATGGCATACTAACGAGGCCAATTTCGAGTGGCACGTAGCACACCGAGAACTATATGTGACCCCTCTTTCCCCCCTTCTCTCTCCTCCCCCTGTTCGCGCATCAGTATGTAAGGGCTCCGCCATGTTCTTCCACAATCGAAGGAGGATTTCCGTTAATGAGAGACATTAGTTTAATAACTCGTTACCAGAGAATTAAGGAAGGCGTGTCTCGAGTGCGTTCTCCGCACGGTAAATTTCTATCCATCAACACTAACGGAGTTTTAATCGGCTTTCACGCTGGCATAAGTAATTAATGAACACGCGATGATGTTATTAGTGGATGCCACTTTGCCCAAACTCGGTTATTTCGTCATCGTTGTTTTTTTTTTCTTCTTTTTTTTTATGTCAAAGACAAGTTTTCAGTTTGAAGATTCTTGTCGTTAATAGAACACACACGAGTTTAAATATCTCGTTCTCGCATAGTGTGCATTTAGCACGTTGACGAATCGTACATTGAGTGAAATTTGATCGAATGTTAAATTTCTTCTTTATCCGAGATTTTATAGAAGTCGATCTCTGTACAATTCAACATTTTTTTTGTCTTCTTCTATTCTTGTCCGAAACAAAATAAAAGAAGTTTTGCAGGGATCATTTAGGGTTGTATGTAGGATGTGCCGTTAATGGTTCCGAACCAAAGCGGCTCTTGGCTAGACTACGATCTCGGTCGCAAACTGAGCATATCGACTTTACGCGACAGTGGAGGAAATCCGCCCCAGAAATCATTTGGCAGTAACTCACGCCGCTACGGTTTCGATCGTACCAAATTAGGGTTACGTAATTCGTGCAAAAGCGATTCTGATAGCATAAGCTATTCCTCGGTTCATTTTCGGATATTTCTAGCTTGCCTGACAATTAACGCAATTTTCAACATAATGAATAGTGAGAGTCACAATTACAATTAAATACATTTAATATTTTTCGTAATTGTTTTATCATTATATGTTTTATTTAATTTGATCAATTATTTTTGCTTGTTTGTGAAGTTTTTAGAGATAATGAAAATTAAACTGTTAATTTTTATTATCTCTTAAAACTTCAAAAACAATGAAAACAAGCAAAAATATTTTAAATTAGATAGAACACATAATGATAAAACAATTACGAAAAATATTAAATGTATTTGTTATTGTAATTGTGACTCTCATTATTCATTATGTTAAAAATTGCATTAATTGTTAGGCAAGCTAGATATATTGCATATATATATGCAAAGTTGATGAAATATTTATCATATTATTTTTCAATTCTGTGATAATAATAATTTCAATAATAACCATTTGGATTCCCATTTGGACATCTCTCTTTTATTCACAAAACCGGGATTTTGTTACTGACTTTATCATATAATTATTATTATTATTAATTATTGAGTTCCGTAATGTTGCTTGCTTCACTCATCAACTTTAGATTACATCAGCAACTCCCGATTTGCCGAAGTCTCCGAAAGAGTTCTCGCAGCTCATATAATCCGTGAAATGGAAAAGTTCCGGGGAAAAAAGTTTCACTCTACTTTTCAGCGAACTATGCCCCTGATCTGCGCTCATCTTCTTATCTCGTCGCCTTTCCTTCACTATTCTCCCGTATTCTATCTCCCCGTATCTACTGCGAATCGTTTCTCGATCTGACTTTCTCCCCAAAGTTTTTGCATTCCTATTTCAGAGGCGTGTGACGGTCGAGAAAGGAGTGATTTTTAAAATGCCTGAAAAGACCGCGTGGCATCGTTTCTCGTGCCCTTTTTGTCAATCCTCTCTTCATCAGCTGCTGCCTTATTCCGTCTCCTCCATCCCGTCGCCGTCGTTCACATCTTAGTCTTATCTGGATGAGAGGGGTTCGTTTCGCTCGATGAAATTCGAGTCTCGTTCAGAGAAGAAATCTGGCGGCGACGAAAGCTCTCTCTCTTTTCTCTCGAGAAAATAGCGGGACAGAGAACGCGGGGCAATCGGGATGTTAACTCGCGATACTAATGAAGCCGAGACTAAAAACATTGCATCCGCGATGGAACAGTCTTCGAATACAGAAAAACATTACGTGCGGTACTGCATTAAATTATTATTTGCTCTTACTTATTCATGTAAATATTTTATTCCACTGCCATACAAATTCCCCTCGTTTCAATTGCTTTAACATATTATAAATTTTTTATTATCATAATTTTTCCATAATCAAATAGTGAGAAATACTGAACGCCATTCTATTCTACTACGATATTCCAACGCGAATGTACCTTGCTATACCTTGGGAATAATATCCGTAGGAAAGTGGTCACGCGAGAGAACATAAGAGGAGAGATTGAATTTATCGTGTTATGGGGCAAGATAGCAAAGTTTTATCCATAACCGAAACTGATAAAAGCGGTCGAGTGAACCGAGCAACGCAATGGAGCCGCTTAACGACGAGTGTGCAACGCGAAAAGACTTGCACGCTGAATACTATCACACACATCCCTATCGTATAAAATATACACAATGTACACAATAACTTACATCCAACACACATCTTTTCGTTTGTATTAAACTGAATAAAAGACTAATTAAATTGAATAAAATATAATTAGAATTAAATGTGTAATTATAGATGAAACAATAATAGATGTAGCTTGTATTCTCCTATTCTTTTTTATGGCATACCTTATCTGTAGAGAAAAAATATGATACAAGGACTGCGTTATCATGCAAAAATAGCCAGCAATAGCAATATCAAAATGTATTTATAAGCACCAAATATGATACCAAGATGTATTTACAAGTTATAAGCGCGTAAGTTGTTTTCATTTATTAAATATAAAGCGTATCACGAATATTAAATTTTCCTAACATTCTATTTATTATCTTTCATATGAGAATGAAAGTTCCGTGATAATACAGAAATGAGAAATGTTCACTGCACTCTAGAAATATCGTGGCGCATCTCACGCACGTTTTACGATCCGAGATACAAGCGCAAACGAACGAGCACATAAGCATGCGTTATTCACTTGCACAGAGAAACGATAGCAAACGCATATTATATGAGGAGAAGATCCGCATTGTAGAAGAAAATATTATTCTTTACGCTGACAAGAAGTGTGCACCGGCATATTATTCGAGTCTCCATTTAAATGATATTTAAAAACGCTCATATTTTTTCACGTACTCGCAGAACGAGATTCTAAAATGAATTTAAACTAATAATCCGAGCATCGTTTTTTATTAGCCACAAATAAACCGTTTTTATCTATCGGAAATAAACACAATAAATTTCCGGGTATGTTCCGGCGTTTATAATAAATTCATCCGCGTTATATAAGTTTTGAGCTGCTTTTCTATGGACGCGTAATCGACCTAACTTCTGGCACTCATTAACCAACTGACGCAGACTTGTTGCTTGTGTTAGTTTCTTTTCGAATAGGTCGGCATATATGAAAATCCAGCCGAGACTTCGCTATTACTTTAGCCATATAAATTCGCGCGTCTCGTTGCCCTAATTAATTAACTTCTCTTAATAAATTATACATTATCTGTCTTTTATTAAAATCTCTTTTCAACTAAATATTCTTTTAGCGAGGATCAATTTCTATAAAATAGAATCGCGTTCTTTTCTCTCTCTCTCTTTCCTTCTTTTTCTTTTTTAACTTTAAGAGTTATAGTTTTGATATAAAATGTTGAAATGAATGTTTAAACTTTTGTACATGATTATTATTTATTCTTTATTCGATTAAAAATGTGTAAATGTGCGTGATTAATTGTAAGTACATATTTTCGGTATTCATACATATTTGATTAGAGTTATACGACCAAAGTTTAGAAAGGAAACTTCAATACACATGCGAACTGGATCGAATCGTATCTTTAGAAACGTGGATGTAACTGGGATGGGTAAATTTCTTGTTTCGAAGTTAGTCCAATTGCTCATCTTTGCACGGTTCTTCCTTTAATCTCACGCACGCATGTAATCACAAGGTGTTATAACGAGCAGCCTTCACGCGACGATCCTCGTTATTTCATCGCTGTGCTGCTGTTGAAATATCATATTGGAGCCGTATGAAAATCAAGCGACAAGAAAAGATAAGAAATGTCAAACTCAGACATACATAGCTGATCATATATTATATTAAAGAAGTTATACTATTTTCACATAATGTTACAATAAAATAATAAATGAATAAAAATATACATACACATACATACATATACATAATATAAATATGTGTTATTATCATTATTATTATTAAAAAGAACGAGAAAGAAAATTATAATATTGAATGTGTTGCATTGTAGTACAGGCGGAAAAGAGATGATTTCTTGTGTAAAAATAAGTTGAATATATATAGAAGAATATTTTTTCACACAAGATTTTGTTTTCGAGAAAAATAATTTTTTCCATTTAAAAATGGAAAAATTACTAACGTATTTATAATTTTTTAAGCTTAAATAAATAACGATCTTGCGTTATATGATTTATCTTGACAACAGCTATTAAAATATATATAGATGATATTCTATCGAATAAACAAAATGATCGATATTTTATATGTGTAACTTCTTTAATGTGTAATTTAAATAATTTTAAATTGTCTTATTAAGAGTAAAATGTATTTTTTATTTACGTATTAATAATTGTTGTGTCGAGATAAATTTGACGAAATATGACTCAAACTCATTAAAAGATAATTCCAAACTCGAATGAGACGCATACGCCCATCTTATGCCTTCAGTTGGAAGTAAAAAAAATATAAATATGTTATATTAATATATGTTAATATTATAATAATTTTTGAATTTTTAAAATTAATTTTCTCTAAAATGAGATTTACATGAAAAATTTTATTTTGCATTTTTGACTATGCAGTTATACGAGAAATTATTCTTTTCCCAGTTATATCGCAATTTCGAACTCGTGCTATTTTACATATCGTAAAATGATTACAGCATGTTATAATTACTATGTTTTATTTTATCCTGAAATGTACAATCTTCGTTTTTCAACGTTTTTAACAAGAAAATCATTACAGAAAAGTTATAGCCTTCGAGGTTTCTAAAGATCGTTACACTGTATCACCGACATTTAATAGAAAACATTTGAATTATCTCTGGAATAGCGTATCTTAAACTTTATGTATTATATATTCTATTATGTATTATATATTCGGCCTGTTTTCTAACGAAAACTTATTACCATTTATGAGAAATTAGCATGCATGGATTCTCCATAAATCTGTCACAGATTCCCCACAAGATTGACCAACATGCGAATTGGTTACAGATAGCATATATGGATACAATCAAATATTGGGCAGAAGATATACCGAACACAGAAATACATATTACAATTTAAAGATTTACTACTACATAATAATCTATTACTTATTGTCAGCATAATGCCGATAATTTTTACTTATTGTTAGATAACTACCAAATATGCTTTATCTTTAGATTCTGAGTTTTCTAAAAAACTGCATTTTTTGAAGCATGATACATTGAAGAATTTTTTTTTACTTTATCTCAAAACTAAATGTTTAGTTTGAATATTGCCGTGAGCTGATACTTCAAAAAGCAAACGATTTTAAAATGAAAATTATGATAAATTGTTTGCTTCTAACTTTCCCAAAAATTTGTAAAATTCAAAGTATCAGCTCGCGGTAATATTCAAACTAAACATTCATTTTTGAGATAATGTAAAAAAGATTCTTCGATGCATCATGCTTCAAAAAGCACAATTTTTTACATCAGAATCTAAAGATAAAGCATGTTTGGTAAAGTTATCTAAATAAAAACTGTCGGCATTGTGCTGACAATAAGTAATAGATTATTATGTAGTAGTAGTTTGTAAATCTTTAGATTGTAATAATGTGTTTCTGTGTTCGGTATATTTTCTGCCCAATATTTGACTGTATTCATATATGCTATCTGTGGCTAATTCGCATGTTGGTTAATCTCGTGGGAAATCTGTGGCAGATTTACGGAAGATCCATGCTAATTTCTAGTTATGAAGACTGTGCACAAGCATAGGATCTTAATCGATTTTGGATAATTTCAGGTATATGTGTTTTAACTGCTGAATGAATAATAATTCGAACCTGTACATTTTTTCATGTGTTTTTTCGCAAAGATCGATTTTGTAATTTCGCACAATATTAATAAGTCCCATTTTAAGTTGCAGTATGCCAAACCGTTCACCTGCAAAATATTAATAATAATAATAATAGTAATAAAAATTTTTATAAAATTATTATATACGATTATTTCATTATTATATTGGTGGGGAAACAAGTGAGGAATTACTTTTATATTACAATTTAACATGATTATAAAAGCTAGGACTTCAAAAACACATTATATAGGATGTTTTTATAATATTAAAACTAAGTTGGTAGTAGTTTGTAAATCTTTAGATTGTAATAATGTGTTTCTGTGTTCGGTATATTTTCTGCCCAATATTTGACTGTATTCATATATGCTATCTGTGGCTAATTCGCATGTTGGTTAATCTCGTGGGGAATCTATGGCAGATTTACGGAAGATTCATGCTAATTTCTAGTTATGAAGACTATGCATAAGCATAGGATCTTAATCGATTTTGGATAATTTCAGGTATATGTGTTTTAACTGCTGAATGAATAATAATTCGAACCTGTACATTTTTTCATGTGTTTTTTCGCAAAGATCGATTTTGTAATTTCGCACAATATTAATAAGTCCCATTTTAAGTTGCAGTATGCCAAACCGTTCACCTGCAAAATATTAATAATAATAATAATAGTAATAAAAATTTCTATAAGATTATTATATACGATTATTTTATTATTATACTGGTATTAATTTTGAAATATGAAAAATTGACAAGTGAGAAATTACTTTTATATTACAATTTAACAAGATAATAAAAGCTAGAACTTCAAAAACACATTATTATAGGACATTTTTATAATATTAAAACTAAGTTGTGTATAATCTAAAATTACAAAAAAACTTCTGCTATATTTTTTGTATTTTAATTTTAAATCTTTTTTATTAATAATATAAAATATCTTTTTCCAGATTCTATTGAAGAGAAGATTATTTGCAACCAACTAAAAAATAATATTCTGCATAGTTTGTTTCTATTTTCAAAGCCTATTCAAAAATAACAAAAATTCTTTTGTTTTTGTTTTAAACATACCTGCTATAAACGAATATTTTTTTACCTTTATATACTGCGTCTAGATAGGGTATCGTCATTACATCTTTGAATGTTAATTTTCCATTATTTTTTGTGAATAGGTTTCTTATTTCTTCACGAACTCTATTCTGAATACTGTGATTTAAAGCTAGCTCATACAATGCACTAGATATTGTTGCAGTAGATGATTCATATCCGGCTATGAAAAACACCATCATTTGCGCAACAAAGAAATCATCTGTAAATTCTACGTAGAAATTTGAAATGATTATATTAATTATTTAATTTAAAATTAAAATGAGCATTTAATGTTTATGCGAATTCTAAAGTGATACGAAAAATCTGAATATATATTTTTTTAAATAAATGTATCTATGTTAAATAGAGACTGATAACAAATTTATCTTATTTATTTATTCCTATCTAGAATGAGCATCTAAAAAAACATATATTGTTAAAATTATTTAAAGTGATTACATACAACGAAATGGTGTAATTTTTTTATATAAATATATTTAAAGTAACAAGATACATTGACTAGCGACACACTATTTAATAGAATAGGCAACTTTACAAACATGAGAAAATGTAAAAAAGGCTTTTACATACCGGTTTTTCCCATTATATATATATATATATATATATCAAATTTGGTACTTACATGGTGAAAATCAGGGATAAGACTGGTTAGTTGAAAACAATACAGATTATTTTATTTGTTCAAGAGAAATAATTATTATCTAATGCTTTTATTTAGCAAGAAAGTAGGTATAAATAAGTATGTGGAAATTGTGCAAAAGGCTTAACTATATAACATTCCTTTCTGTTGCGCAGCTTTATATTACAATGTATTTATATATTGTGCAACTGCTGATACATAGTACTGATATGTTAAATCGTAAGCGATAAGCTAAAAACGAACATTTCTGTCAATTCTTACTTGATGAATAACAATACAAAGAATAGATAATATTGTCTTCTTATTAATCAGGATGCAAAGTAATTATTACCAAAATAAATATTTAAAATATTTTATTTTTCATATTGATTTCTTTCGATTACGTCATCACATTAATACATACACTAGGCACGATGAAACTATGAATTTTAGTAATTAAGTAATTAAACGAGAACAAGTATCAGTCTATGTAAACATTGTATCTTGTTTGAAGGGCCAGAGATAGAGATCGAGAATGCGTGTATTCGATGTACGAAATTAAAGTTTATTTCGAGTATTAAGAGTGTAACCGATGTATAGTTCGAGATTGAAATTTTGTTGACAGCAACAAATGATGCATCGTTTATTAGCTTACGATATTAACGTAGCTTTTTTGAACTTTTTATGAAAACAGCTGCGAATTGATAATGCTGATTATCATTTTTAACTATTGTTCGCCTTTAATCACAAAATTATTATCATTATTTGGATTATTACTATTACTACTACTATTATCAATACTACTATTATTCTATATAAACTATTACTATTATTATTAATATTATCCAAGAAATTTATAATGTTTTTAGATAATTTATGTTCATAGTTTTTGCCGGTGCTTGCATCTTAAGAACATACGGAAATTTTGAGTATCATGCTGATGCGATGCGTTCCGCTAACAACGAACGTTAAACTGTTTCACTTATAATCTCCGGTCATTTTTCAAAAATACTTTTTTAGGGATTTAATAAATGATTTTGCAGGATTTTTTTTGGAAAATAATGCAGTACTTTGAAAGGTAAAATAATTCGAAAAAATTTGCGCGGAATTGCAAACGCGGTTCGAGCGCAAGAGAAATGTTCTTTCAATAAACGCTCGTTTTCTTCAATTTTTCTATCTCTATAATATCTTTTTATTATTAATATATGAATGTGTATTAGATCGGTGCAAGAGAGGTATGCCATATTTTATGGAAAGAAATTTTTCTCGAAATACATATATATAATTTCTATATTTCACTATATGAATTTTTATGTATTGAAGTACACATAATTGAATATCTTTTAGAAATAATTAATATCTGATTCAATCCTGCCTGAACTATCTGCCAATATTATTCATATGATAATTACTCGCATCTGACTTTTAATTAAAACAATTAAATGCATAATGAAGTCAGACTAATCACTAAAAACTTTATACACAAGCAGTGACCAATATCTGAGGATTATCTATTTTTTATTTAAATGCGACTAATGGCTGAGTGCAGCCGTAGTCGATAAAGTTGCAAAAAAATACCAAAAGAAATTATTGCGAGCATTTCCGAGAGGATAAGAGTACTTAACGTGTTACAGCGAAAACGGAAAAACGGAAAGAGGATGGCATAAAGAACAATACTGCGGGATGAAAGATGGAAGACCGCTAATGCGCATCCATTGCGTTACAGATAAATGGATTAGTTAGTTACGGCACAGTACGAAAAGCAAAAGAGTGCGGAGAGAAAATGCCGCAATGAAGGGTTAAGGAACGATGAAAAAAACAGAGAAAGAAAGGAGGTCGGTGATTTGATACGACTACAATAAATACAAACGCAGCTCGTTATCCCTCAATATAAGTCCATTTATTCTCGCGATATCGAACAAACCTTCTCTCTTTTTATCTGCAGATAACATAGTTAAATATTAATATCTCTTCAACGTCTAACTTAATTCAGAAAGGAATATTTTATTAAATCGATACAGTATTCTAACGATATATCACATACACAAAACACGCATCTTATCACATATCAGATTCTGTCAGAACTGATTGTACATTCTTATTCCCGTTTTTCTCTATAATAGTTTCGACATTAATATACTCAAACATGTGCATCTCATAAAAACGTAGATTTCGCAAATTTACACAAAGGGAGATAAAAATATAATTATAAAACAGTAAATAGATGTTATGACACATATATATTAATTATTAAACTTTACTTCTCTTGAGAATAATAGTTCTTACAAAAAATGGGTATAGAAATAAAAAGTAAAGAGTTGTACCTAGAGTGTAGTCTTTTGTGAAAAACAGAAAATGGAAGTCATTTTTATTACAAATTAAACTTTGATTTATTATCTTTGAGATCAATCATCGTTTCTATTAAAAATTTAAAAATTGAGTTAAAATTTGAATAGAAAAAAAAAAACTTTTGCCATTCATATTTATTGTAAGTTTATCGCATGTAATTGTATGATTAACATATCATAAATATAGTACTTATTTAACAATGAAGTGAAGTATGAATAACAAATATATAGAATGCTTTGAAAAACCGAATCATGTAACATTTATTTTTCTGACTGCATAATTAGTTACCGTGTATATATACATTATATTTTATGTGCGTACTGATGCATATTGTATCACTGACGCATATTGTATCACTGACTAGCTGACGTTTTTTACTCATGCGCTTCGCGCACTCGGTATGTGGTTGCGGATTTGTGAGGATGGGCAAATATGGATCAATTATGATTCATATTCTTAAAACTTCTGAGATGACTAGAAACATACTGGTGAAGATTTCATCAAAATCGGTTGGATAGTTTTTACGTTAAATTAGAATATAAAGCGACATACTTTTTTCCGACTTCATGCACGTTCTTCTTTACTGCTCGACTCCTAGACGTTGCAGCGCGATGATATATAGCCTATGTTACTCAGGAAGATCTAAGCTATCCACCAGTGAAAGATTTTTTCAAATCGGTTTAGTAGTTTCTGAGATTACTCCGAACAATGGAACAAAATTTACCTCTTTATAATATAGTGTAGATAAGTCAATCATGCAATTATGGATATTAAGGACGTGCGGTAAACTAAAAACAACAAAATAACAGTTTTTCTTCTTCCATGTAAATAATGATACGTACATTTGACAAATATTGATTTATGTGAACATTTATTGAATTAAATTTTTATTAATAATTCAAAGAGAGAGAGAGAGGGAGAGAGAGAGAGAGAGAGTGGGAGAGAAGAGAGAAAGAGAAAGAGAGACAGCGGCAGGTAAAACGTCTCATGTCGGCCTGCAATTTTGGCGTAGTTTTCCTTGAGTTTTCAAACTTTTCGAAAACAGCAAACGTTAATTGGCAATGCTGATCATCGCTTTTTTAACCGTCGCGTTTGACCATAAAATTGCCTCTGGCATTGGATCAGGAATGCATCCTGCTGCTTTTTATCGCGAGGATCCCCGTTAGTTTTCGCAAACGACCTCGAGCATTTTACGATGAGAGTCTGAATACCGAAAGGAGGGAGATTAATTCTCTTCAATGCTGCGTCTTTAAGTATTCCGTTTCCTCGAGGAACTGGCTTAGCTGGCAATGATGGGAACGAGGTGTATGTAGGATGGCTTAGAGTCTCTGCTGTTTGATAAATTGGAAGTACATTTTCTCGGAACTTTTAAATGTGTGACTTTCAAACGCGTGACCTCTTTAAAGGTCGTAAGAGACATAAGCTTTGACGTACTATTAACACCCAGCGGCTATTTAATCAGTGTCAGTCGATGAATAGGTGTTATTAGAAGCCGCTCTCCGGGCATATCATACAATAATGGCGATCCTTGACGCAAGCATATTTTTAATCGCAATACTTTTTTTACTTTTGCATTTTCTATATCGCGATGACAGTCAAGCGATTAACGATAAACTTTACTCACTCATTTATAATGCATGGTAAACATAAAATTTAGTATTCTAAAGATTTAACATACGAAGGAAATAAAAGGCAATCAAGAGCCAGCGCGGTAATTTGTGCGCATATGTTTTATTACAATCAAATTATATTGATATTTTGACTGTGATAGACAAAATCACAAAAAGCGTACGTTTCGGTCCCTTTTTTTAGACCATCCTCAGCGTAATTACAAAATATATGGAATATTTTAAGAATATTTATATCAAAAATGTGACAGTAATAATACGCAGAACAAGAGTGATATTTGTAAACATCAAGTCTTATTTGTAAACACTCCCTTGTATTCATACTTACTGTATGTATCGTGCGATATGAAAAGACTCGACATTCTGTCTCGAACATCCGTGTGTAACATTTGCCTTCTGTACAATATGGGTGACTCACTCAAGTTCGGTATAATTATATCGCCAGTTATTTTTTGATATAGTATATTTTATCGGACAGTCTCTTTCTGTCTCGAAATTACATTATATAACATTTACCATCTGACAACATGGGTGACTCACTCTTGTTCTGCGTTATTACTCTGTCACATTTTTGATATAAAATATTCCATATACGTTGTAATTACGCTGAGGATGGTCCAAAAAAAGGGACCGAAACGTACGCTTTTTGTGATTTTGTCTATCATAGTCAAAATATCAATATAATTTGATTGTAATAAAACATATGCGCACAAATTACCGCGCTGATTCTTGATTGCCTTTTATTTCTTTTGTATGATATATTCAAGAGCCTTTATTAGCTAAAGATTTAATGTATTTTGAGCAGAAATGTATGCTCTTTGTTTCTAAATCAAATAAAATTCGATGTTATACCAACCATGTGACATGTTATTACGTCTAATAAAATAATATATTTAACATAAGGAGAGAAAATACTTGATATGTAATCAAAGTTAAATAATGTAGAAAAGGCATTAAAATTGTGCGTAAGTTATAGATAAGATTCAGACTTGTTCGCAGCTTAAAGTTTTTTTAGCATAGATGGACGAACTTTGAAAGTATTATCTACTCTACAAGATATAGTTCGCTATTTTACTTTAAGGATTAACATGATTATATTCGTGTGCTTACTTTTCAGGTGCTATATTCACTCATGACCAAAAGGATAGCAGCACGGAGCTAGCCTTCAAGTACGCCGTTTACAAGATCAACAAGGACAAAATTATCCTGCCGAAGACCACACTGGAGTATGACATCCAGTACGTGCCAAAAGATGATTCCTTTCACGCATCGAAGAAGGGTAAGTGCTAGGTATTCGTATATTTTTTGGCGCATGATTAATGCATCTCTCTATATTTTCTACACACGTATTTTTCGAATAGACTGCCTAAATAATTTTATTTAGCATTACCGTAAAAATTCTACATTGGCGCAAGAGATGGCGCAATTTCAGCCGAAACTCACCGCGTGTAAAAGATTCTCCAGTACTGTAATGAAACGATACCGCATCGCACACGTCCGTAAGAAATTTCACCGAAGTTAAAAAAACATCCCTCACGCTCATTAATCTCACGGCTTCCCGCATGTCAAAAATGATTTATTCCTAAAAGCTTGTTCCGTTTTCACACAGACAGTTACGGACAGTTGCAAAATGTCTAGTTGGTACATTTCTGGCACGAGTTTGAGACAACTATCACTTTATTTTAGTTTCGAAAACATGAGGGAGACAGTTTTAGCCGTTTTTGCGCTTGCCAAAACTTTTTTAATTCGTATAATTCCTATCATCGAAGTGCGAGAAGCACGATGGATCACGTGTTACGTTAAATTTTTTTCACATAGAAACGATAGGTGGATCAAATAATCGATAACGGTAATCGTAAACGGTAATCGCCTGTAAGAGAAGTAGCTGAGTCGAGAGAAAGGGAGCGGACTTATCGGGCAAAATCATGATATTCACGAGAATACCTCGGGGTATCTTGAATATCACGAGAGTCCTTACAGAGTCAACGCGCTGTGCGCGATGTAAGGGGCGTTACCGTATACAAAATTTATCATCTTGACAGCACGTATATATAAACCAACCGAGAATAATAGGTTCGCTCGCCGCTCGTCATTATTAAAGTAGCATATACTTATTATTATCTTTTCCGTTCGCCGTTATCGGATACACACCGTGGACAACAACATCTGATTCGTTTTATAGCGTCATTAAAAGCATATTATACGCTTCTTGTCCTATATACGAGAAAATTTCAAAGACAAGATTAATTGTTGCCTCTTTACGTGATACATCGTGCGCAAAAGTACTCTTTAAATATTTATGATTCAGCATGTGTCGATTCTTCCATAACAATCGTTAGCGCTGATTGCATTGGTATTACAGGCCGAAATGAAATTCTTGTTTCTATTTCTTACAAAAGATTCTTGGAACGAGCTCATTGTTAAATATATAATGAAATTTAATATGAATTCGTTAGTTTCGTTCTTCTCGCAAAATACAGCGGTGTTTATAATCCTGGCAAGAACAGTCGAGCAGATTTCTTTTCTCCATTTCTTTTCTCCTTCGGTGAATATCCGGATTTGCGTCATATTTAATTCTCCGTAAAGAGCGCATCAACATATCGGGGTTCTTTTAGTCATCGAAAATAAACTACATGAAAAACGTTAATCCAGGTCGATATCGAATTGAATAGAAGTACACGCTCGTTATGTGCGCTATACAAATGTTATATCTATTCGATAAGGGTGATTAGTTTCCAATCATCCGTTAATATTGATCAGCGGAGAATTAATCAACAAAATCGAGCTGCCATTTCTGGCCTCAATTTTGGCTGAAAATCACGATTTTGCCAAGCGATCGATGTTTGACAAAAACGATATATTCATTTAAATGAGATGTATGCTTTTTTCAGATGACTTGTTCTTATTTTTGATTCCTATACTTTAAATATCGAAAAAATCACTGAGCAAATAATATTAGTATTAATTATATATAATATTATATTAATATTTAGTATAATATTAATTATATATATAATGAACAGCAACAATTTGATACTATCTCTGATTATAATACTTTGATAACATAGATTTTAATAATCTGATTATAATATTAGTAACAATATTAATTTTACGTATAGTAATTTATAAAAACAATAGTAATTTCATGTATAGTTTGCAAAGTGCATTTATGAAATCCGATTTAATTCATTCTTCAATGTAATCCGTAATTAAATATACATTTTCATTTTTATGTTGCATTGTACTCTCGACATACGATCTTTGTAATCTAATTTCGGCTATTGTACTCACGCTTTATAAAAAATTTTACACGAATAAAAATTTTACATGCTTGCAAAATTCACATTGTTAAAACGTAATGCACAGACGTGCCTACATAAAATTTTTATGATGATTTTCTAACCAGAAAAATTTTACCGATTGCATGATATTACAAATTTAATATTAAATTTACTTTGAAACAATATTATACATTTGGATCAATCTTATTTAGTTTAGCCAATTTTTATGTGAAAATATCTCTAAAACGTGAAAAAATAATTGCATCTTTATTATGTTTTCTCTCTCTTTTCCTTTTTTTCTTTATTTGTTTTTTTTCTTTAATAGTAAGATTATTAATAGGAATTAATACCTATTACGCAACTTGAATTGAAATATCTTCGTATCTGTCGTGTACTTAAGTATTGACACACAGGAATACACATATGGAAATAAATTATTAATTTGTTGATGGAGGGTAAATCAAATGAGATAGCGACTAAATTCGAACGATGATATAATATACATATATGTATACTTTCAATTGCTTGCAACCAGGGGAAATTGAGTCGGTGTTTTTGTCGAATTCGTGCCTCGGAATTGCCATGCGGATCGATAGAATGTGTATATGTATCGTGTACCACTCTGAGTGGGAAGCCACTTCAAAACCGGTCTATAGTCTGCTTGTAGCGCCGAGGGTTTTCTCTAGTGACTTTTCATGGACCCATTGGTTCATCCACGGCAGCACGAGATAGTCAAATTTATTTATTTCGAAGCTACGTGCTCTGAAAATTATATATATAATGCGTGACAATTACAATAACTAACTGACTTTTCTGTTTTTCGTTAATTGCAATTAAACTTTGTACAAATAAAGCTTCCATTTAAATTTTGTTATTCATTTTTTTAATGTAACCGTATATATAAATGATACGGGGTTGTCGTACAATTATTTTTCGTGCCGGTAATAAAATTTAACGAAGACTGAATCAACGAGAAACATATGTATCCCACGACGAACGGAAGCGATATTAGTGCATCGCTCGTTTCCCCGTGAGATTGCCGTACGAGTATTAACGTACCGATGCATCGCGCCAGGAAATCCGATAACCAACTTTCATATAACACGTGCGCATATAACCATAAAAGTCTACAAAAAATTGTATTCGTTGGCGCAGATAACGCTATTTTGCGGTATCCAACGATCATCACCGCGTCCCTACATGGACCATTTACATGACTAACGTGCATGCACTTATGCAAACAATGCCATGTTAAGGCGACGTGACAAGTAGTACCAGTCAATGGGCGCGGTTCCTGTTTAAGCTCTTTACATGCATTACACGCTACGTTTTCTCTCATCCCATTTGTAATAGCGGCCTCTTACTTTCAGTACTCGCGGCAAAAATTGTGCGATGGTTAAACTATATATGTAAATATGCGTGTGGCAAGTAAGAAAATTTAATGCAGAATTGAGATTCTTTGATGACATTGGATAATTAATAAAGTGATTAATTTCCAAAAAGTTTTTATTACATTTGCCGATTTTTAATTAAAATTAATTGGAAAATAATGTTTTATTGCCGATTTACATTCGCATAGCTTTACTTATCAAATTCTCTCAATTTTCAGAATCATCGGTTTTGTAAAATTTTTCCTGAAAACAGGATCAATACGATATTTACTAACAAGGACGCTGTCAAACTTTAAAGCAAACTTTGCGAAACATAAATACATAATTTCCGAAACTGTCGTCGGTTAAAAGAGACCTAGCTTTAGCGCTACGTCATGTCGCGTGTTCGAGAGTCCCTCTCGAACAGGTCGCTCTCCATTCCGCTTATAAGCACTTCTTGTCTTCAAACCGATAGTGCTCTTGATTTTCGATCTTTGATGCGAAGGTTTCTCGGTCTATGTACATGCCCGAGAACTCTCGACCGTGAGCTACTTTAGAATTTTCACGAATAAGAAAAGCCTACATTGTCGATAAAACTCTGGTCGCTAGCATGGTTTACATAACTTGGTTAATACCTTCACACAGATAAAATAACGAAATATGATATTTATAAATAAATTTGAATTTGTTAGAGAGCGGGTAAAACTCTGAAGATTAATCGAAAAATAAAATTGCCATATAATAATAGACATGTGTTATAGCCAAAGAATATATAACATATACTTGAATAAAATAAATGATTCGCAGAAAGATTGCATGAAATCTATGTCATTGAGAAAAATGAGAAAAATGTAAGGGAAGACTTAAAGAAAGGCATCTGGCAGAGAGTAGCATTCATTGTTGAATATAAAAACTCATTTGTCAGACGGGAAGATTCTCAGCTTACCGCGCAACAGACGCTATTGTCGTCCACTCATCTCTTTGGTGCGTCATAACGGTTGAATATGCTACCGTGAAATCTGCAAGTAATGAGTGCTGCAGCAAATCCCGTGGGGATTTGACTTTCAGTTTAATCCTCTGAGAGTGAGCATACAGTTTAGTTTAGCGCGAAGGCTGTCGTCGCGACCGCTGCCTGCTTGCTCAACAATTTAAACTTTGGCGTGCGGACGTTTACGAGTTACAATTGTATATCGATAATCATCAGCCGGAAAATGCATTGGAATAAACGAGAAATCAATTAGAGTTACGATTTTTTCGCGTTTCCATTATCTCGCCTTCGAAGAGAGAGAAAGAGAGAGAGAGAGAGAGAGAAAATCATGGGAAAAAATTCATTTTTAATCGATATTGTCCGCACAATTATTGGCCACATCACATCGCTTAATACTTTAATCTTTCTTTTTTTTTACCGTCGCAAATCCTCTCGGATACGAAACCGGAGGACATGTTTATCGATTTAGCTTCGAATTTTTCTTGCTGTCGCACACGCGCTCGCGAAAGCGGATTTGCCCCGCCGCTTGTAAATAAATCCCGGGATATAATACCGACGGCAGAATAAAAGGCTTAAGGCCATATTTCAGTCTTATAATCTGCGTTTTCCGCCACGCTTCTATATCGATAACGTACTTGTACGTATTCGACGTCACTCTTCTCAAATCCGAGATCGTACGATCCTCTTCTTTCGTAATTTCTGCTCCCCCTTCTTATCTCGCGACACAATTGCATATAATACTGTCCTCATGTATCTATGTCAAATGCAAACTATAATTTTAGATGCTTCTCCCATTCGTTCTTATCGAAAAATATTTCGCAAATCAATTTTCATAAACCTTATATATGTGCACTCTTATATTTTATTTGTCAATCGTGTTTGTAATCCTGCAAGGCGATAGATAATAATCACGCACAAAGTAAGTTTACGCGGACGTTGTTGACCCACCGAGACGTTATATCAAATCGTACTTCCGGCGGCGGGAAGAGGGAATCGAGAGTCACTTTATATCGACGCTTCTTCAAATTTCATTTCCCTCCATCTCTCTTTCATCGGACATCCCACTCGGTTTTCCATTCGCTTTTTTCCGATGCGAAAAAGCGCGGCGCGGTATTCGCGGTGAAAAGAGGGATAGGAAACCGGCAGGACGAAGGAAATGGGGGAGAGGGGGAGGATAGCGGCGGCGAAGGAGTTAAAGAAAACTGAAAAGCAGAGAGAGGCTGTGAGGGAGACGCTAGGTTGGCAAAATAGAGAAGAGGCCAGACGGAAGGAAACGCAAACCGGCGCGCGAAACCAATATCGATACGGAAACGAAGCAGACTTGCCTTGAGCCGTGGGACGCACGCGGACACGTTGCACGCTGAATATATACGAGAGGAACACGCACGTCTCGTCCGCTCCCCGACAAATTCAGTTGGGAATTTGCCGAGGAAATTTTTTTGCCTCGGGATATAGCAGAAGAGCCTTTAGAGCAGCGGAGCTGTTGCCTTTTCTCCGCTGCGAGATTTAAAAGTACACGGGCATCAGTTTGCATTCGCCTAAGTTAGTAATATTATTACATATATAGCTTCTCCTCTCTCCATGGCACACGGGAACTTCCTCGATTTCCTCTTGATGCGAAAGCACGGTCGCGATACATCGCGACACGCATATAAACTGTACAGTTATTGGACGCTTTAGAAATTTTATTCGATATCTTTATTACACGTGTACGAAAATCTTTTTGCTGAATCATCGCTGACGTAATATTTTACAAACATGCTGAGAAGAGAGCGCGCGTGCTACGTCATGTGAAAAATTATATTTATATAGGAGAATCGAAAAACGTAGTTGATCCGAAAAGAAGACGATTCCACATTCAAAAATAAATTGAAAATGTATTTGATTTTATTTATTTGTGTGATTTTAGAAAGAAAATAGAATAACATATTGTTATATAAAAACAATTTAAAGAAAAAATAACTAAAATTTGGGAAATTAATGATATAGTTACATTTTTTTAAGCTTAAATAACCTCTAATAACTTTTTGTTACAATGACTATTAGTGACTATTAGTGACTATTAGTATGTAAATATAAAAGTATAACATTTTGTTTAATAAAAATAATTTAAGTTATAATTGAAGAACGAGAGAAATTATGTGTAAAGTATCAAGATAAATTTTGTTTTTTCGAAAAATATAATATTATATTTTTCTATGCATATTTTAATATAATTATTGTTATAAGAGAGAAGAGATAATTTTGATAATATAT
This sequence comes from Formica exsecta, assembly GCF_003651465.1. Classification (NCBI taxonomy): domain Eukaryota; kingdom Metazoa; phylum Arthropoda; class Insecta; order Hymenoptera; family Formicidae; genus Formica; species Formica exsecta. The sequence continues at coordinate 456,924 of NW_021848451.1, read as the reverse complement.
AATATAAGATCTTTAGAAAACTATGAAGCTTAAAATAGCAGAAATATATTGTCAATTTGGAAACTCAAATTTTTCAAAAACGAAGAATCTATCAGGAAAAAATTTTATTGAACATTTTCCATTTAATTTTGCACGAGAAATTATCTTCTCTTTTGGATTATACTATATTTTTCCCGACTTATATAATATCTTCATAATGTAAATGTCACGGCTTTAAGAAGAAAAAGATACAGAAAGAGAGAGAGAGAGAGAGAGAGAAGGATAAACGAATAGATTGATAAATAGTGGCATTTCGGGCTCTTTGAACAAACGAATTAACAGCGGCTAAATCTATAATTCTTCTCCACTGATTAATCGAGTGGCATTCAACTCGCGCGGGAGAAGCAAGTTACGAAGGAACACTGTAGCGATTCCCATAGCGGGTATATACGAAGATAGCTCGGGAAGCTGCAAAATTGATTCAATGGCGAGCAAAGAGATTTAACGCGCAATTACTCTGATTGAACGAAGCTGATGGTTCGGGATCTGTCGGGAGAATTGCCGACGTCAAAGTACAGACCGGCACTCGACTCCTCGTTAAGATTGAAAAGAGAGCCAACAAGCGCCAGACATCCTTACGCTATACACACATTGTCACATCGAAACAATGCGTCTTTGTCGCTATTATGTCGCTGATCCATTTGTTGCCGCAGATTCAAAATATATCTAATATAAAGAGCGTAATTAGATGCATAACACGATGCGAGAGAATACGCGCGTTACTTTTCATATCAAAAATGTTGGAAGAATAAAATTGCAGGAAAGGAAGGTAAATATCAAAGTTTTTAATTTGAAAAGCCTAAAACGAAATTTTTTTACTTTTTATTTGTCATTTATTATACAAAAAGTTTTCACATTCTTATACAAAACTGAAATTAGAACGCTTATTTTGTTGAATATTTCTTTCTTTTTTTTTTTTAATTTTGTGTAGAGATTTTTTTTGTAGAGAAATTTTTTTTTATTGGTACAGAGAAAGAGAGAGAGAGAGAGAGAGGGAATATTCGGCGAAAAAAACTCTCATTCTTTACATAAAATATTTTTACCCTGTTGGACTATTTAATGGATACGTTTACGCAACCACCTGTTGCAGTAGTAAATTGCGCGAATTCGAAACCAGCGAATTTTTGCTGCATCTCTCGAAATATGTTTGATCGGTGGTGAACATTGATATTTCATAACGAAGGTCTCTTAGGAAATTTGCCGACCCTGTCGAAATTCGACGAACGAGCACGTTCACATATAAACGACAAGTTATCCGCTGTAAGAGCAACTCGAAGAATAGTATCGCATAAGTTTACTAATTTCAAACTTCGATTACGATGATATGTTGCGCGACGTAAGCAACGGGAGACTGATTTTACTTGCAAATGAAACATATTCTAAATCAAAAGCGACAAGCGAGAAAGTTGCCAGGCGTAAAGATAGCGCCAGACTATGCGCGTATTCGCGATTCGTTTATAATTCATGAATAATCTAGATGGAAGATTCGTCAAATTCCACCAGATTTCTTTATACCGTTCACGAATTGCGAATTATGAATCACGAATTGCGAATACGCGCATAATATGGCGCTAGGTTCATGAATATTTGCGAGATAAAGATACGTTGACACACACAGACGATGTAACTACAAGGTGTACGATTAACAGTTTCACAGTTGTCTTAAGCGGTCGAGAATCCAATGGAAAATCTTTGAAGATATGCAGAGAGGGAGAGAGAAACATTTTTTTTTTTTTAAATTATTTAACTAATATTGCGTTGAACCGTGGAAAAAATGGAACACATTCCTCTCTATATAATGATTTGAATTATTGTGTACCTCATATTCAGTATTTATGCCGTAATATATTTTGAAATCTCTGTAAAATAACTACAATATTTTCTTCTGTTTCTTTTGCACAAAATACTCGAAATGTTTTGTTTATGTTTTTGGAATAAGTTATTGTTTATTTCTTACGAAAAGTGAGAAAGCATATATGTATATATACGTTGAGTTAAACATTTTTTGTATATGAGATATCACGTTAGGGAAACATACACGCGCGGGTAGTAGGATTTTCCGGATAACACAAGAGTCAGTCGTCGATCAATAAGCGCCGAGACGAGATCGTAAGTAGATTAATTTACTAAAGACGAAAGAAAAAAGAAAGAGAATAAATTTCTAGAACAATATATACCTATGCATATTAAAACGCCCCTCTCTTTCTCTCTCTTTTCTTCTTCTTCTTTCTCTCGTTCTTTTTTTATTTCTTTTTTTATTTTTCGTTGCATCTCGTTTTTCCCATAACTCTTACATTTTTTCCATTGAAGTGACAAACTGGATTAATAAACAATTTTCAAGTTTTCTTTTCAATATTACATGCAAATTTTAAGCGTAACTAAAGAAGAAATCATATTATAATTGATTATTACACGTATATCTACAGTTTATATTTTGAACAATTTATGATACTAAAAGAATAGAATACTAAAAGAACGTTGCTTAATATATACAACGTATCAATTCTGTTGTTTACATTCATGTATTATACGTATTGCAAATCGAATACGCAAATTAGCATATAGAATATTGTTATATAATCCGCATGCTGCAGAATGCAGCACATATATTTGAGGTACGTAGGATATCATTGTCAATGATAATTAATATGAAAATCAAGAATTGCGCATACGCGTACATAGTAATTGTGGTTATTAGCATTCGCAATATTAATGTCGACACATTCTATTTGTATACTTACTTATCCATGTTTTGAAAATTCCCGTTAACATATTACTGTGTTTTTCTAATGATAATATAAACAAAATATCTTCTCGATCGTGCCAAAATAGTTGAAATATGTAGAGACACTACGATTACTGTCGATTAATGTCTAGTAATAACTAACAAATTGATGGAGGGATAAAAGATGAAAACGGTTCACCTTCGCGCCGAACGTGATACCAGAATAGTGCTTCGAAAATTTAATGAGCTGTGCTTTCTCTCTCCCTCTCTCCAATTTCGTCGTCAATGTGAAAAAAACCGTCGTCGATGCCGACAAAGTTGAAAGTTGCCGAGGAAAGGCCATTCCCGCGAAACTTGCAAAGTTAATTAGCATGGCGCACCTTTCATGGGGATGCCTGACGCGGTTGTTAAGCTTCCGGCTACTGGTATATACGATAATCTGAAGGAACATAAAGGAGGAGAGACCAATAAGGCTGCTCGTTATGCGATGCGCAGGGCGCGGTAAAATAATACGCTCTTGCATTATTCCCTGGAAAACTCACTAACGTAAGTTCACTAACTACGAGGGTATTAGATCGCTGCGAAAATTTTTATCGTTTTATATAGAACTACAAAATTATCGCTTTCTTACGTTTGTTGTAAACCATGAATATTTTGACAAATAAATTTTTTAGCCATATGTTTGAAATAATTACTACACAATAATTAGTACACATGGATGTGGATTCATAAATAATTTGAAAAGAGTATAATTTTATTTCGCTATCTATAACTGTGAATAGAATTGTAAATAAACAAGGAATAACATAAAAGAGAGAAATATTGGAAAATATCTTTTCCATCAATAATATATTATTTTTCAAAAATTAGCGAAGCTAAATTAGATATGATATTATTATTAATGTATTTTTGATGTAGAATAATATTCTGGGATGTCATATTAAAACATAAATATTAAAAATATTTATAGCAGCGTAACACGATATATCGTGCAATAAGTTTTCGATAAAGCAGATGCTTTTTTTCCTTTACAAAAAAAATGTTACGATTATTGTGAACGATAAAATATTACGATAATCGCTAAGCGACTAGATCGATATCAATACATCACGCAGTCCCTCGTCGGTTCTCTCTTGGCAAGAAACTCAAGACACTCTTTTTTACAGCAGGTTAAATCTACTGCATCTCGAGAGAATGGCTTGGCAATGACCCGGCAAGACTTTTTTACGAGCGCGGAATAATTACGAGTCCAAGTCCGGCTGTTCACATTTTCACGTCATACTCCCCCATAATAACTCAGCCCTACACTTCTCACAGTTTCTCGTTAGGGAATCGCAGAAGTTGTTTTAATATTTTTAAAATAGTACGTCATAATCTTTTCACAGAAGTCCAATTATTTGAGGGACTATCTTTTAAGCATAAAATCATAAAAATTCATTCAAATTACATAATATAACAAAATAGTCCTCTTTAATATACAGATGTATTTATTCAACATTGAATCTGTAACGACACGTAAAGGCATAATTATTTTTTAATACTTACGGAAAAATATTTTTTCATGTCATGTATTATTATCATATAATATGAATTAAATAAAACTAAAGCTAAATTAAATGATGCATGTATCGCATATATTTTCAATCAATAATTTCGACATTTTCAACCCCTGAAAGCTAGGATTTTTATACTCGCTTATATCATTATCTCGTTTAATGTCGTTTCTGTGCGTGAACTCATAAGATTAATTCACGTGAGATTCTAATCAGCCTGATTACAGTGTGGCACTTAAATGCCAGCTCGTAAATGCGGCGTGCAATGCAAGAAGAGGCATAATCGCGCGTAATGGCTTCTTTTTATACTTACATCGGGCTTTATCTCCGACGTTCTCGCGCCATTGATTTAAAACGCAGCCGCCTTATCTCACGAAATTAAGAAGAGCGCCCGAATCACTCTTTCTCCACTTCCTCCCGCGCAATCCCAGATAGCGGAATCGCCTTGCGACTTTGATTCATCATCGCGAGCACCATTGGCACGGCCAGCGAGAGGGAAGTGGAGGAAGATAACTCTCGTGGCCGGCGGCCAAACTCGTAACGTATCAGAGCCTCCCGCGACGATCTCGACGGCTTTTTGGTTCGACGACGGCAACGAAGTAGATCGAGCATCGTACGCGGAATGGATCTTGTCGAGTACCCCGGAAAAAGAAGGCTCGAATAGGCACCGATATTCCTTTTAGGCTCTATTGTGCGCGCTTTCCTTTCGATTTATTGTCGGAAAATTCGCGTAAAGACGTACGAATCTTCGTGATACGAATCCTCTGCGCCTTTTGTGCGCCCGGATAGACGTTAACTTTGATCGCGCGGATCTTCGTGGATGAGGATCCGAGACTTATTCGAAATGAGGAGCTGACCTTCGAAGATCTCGCCGTAGATGATCTGATAGTAAAAGGGACCGAGCCGTCTTCGATCCTCTCGAAATATGATTGATTTTCGTTGAATCATCAAAGGTAAATGCGGATAGTGAGAAAGGGATCGCCCCTCGCTCCATAACGCCGGAGTTGACGTTTTAAAAAGCGGGTTAACTTTCGTATTTCTCGTGGACGACGTCGACGTCAGCCACAGAAACTTTTTCGACAGCGCGCTGTCATCGTAAACAAATTCAGATACGATTGGCTGGCTGGCTCGACTCCACAAACTCGTCTTTCTTCTCTTATTTTCTTGCCGCGTTTCCGGACGCTCCCTGATCTGCGACCAACCGCTTATATATCCCCTTCCCCATTTCGCAAAAATACGCGCTGTTTTCCCTCTTCGAGCCGCTATCGATCTCACTTTTCAATTTACTACCGTCTCGAGACCAGACACTCCGTCCTTGAAACACAGAACGCCGACGTTGCCCTTTGTAACGTTACCGATTCCGTCTAGCCATTACGAATGTAAGTTGGAATTTCACTCTGAAACCAACGCCGTATTACGGTATGGATTCTGCAGATAAGATATCTCGAGCTTATCGAGTTGAAGTTCGAATTTGCCTTTACGAACTTGCGCGGGGACGATAAGAACGACAACGTCGCGAGTATCTTGGAGAGTTAACGGATTAATGAACAACTCGCGCACGACTTTGGATAGAACCGAGTATAAAGCCGGATAATATATTTATCGGCGCAGTCGACAAATTGAATTTTCCGCGTCGCGGTCCCTTGCCGAAACTACGGTTCGTTTGATTCACCGACAATTCTGCTCGAGGATCGATAAGGCACCACTTAATTGGTGCTTTAAAGTCCCTTCGATTGGCGATGATATAATTCCTAATGAATCAAGTGGACAAGCGAATTCAGGTTACCTGATTACTATAGTTACCGGAATCAATCAACGAAGACTATACGATTGACTACTCCAACAAGGCAACATCAAGTTAGTTTCGCAATAATGAAGTGACGGTGTAGCAAAGAGCGAAATTCAGAAACGCAACCGACGTCCAAGAGAAACCGCAGGGAAATAAGTCAATTCGATTAATTCGAGCGGGAGAGTAGCAACTACTTTAATGAAATAAATCAAGGGAGAGACCATCGACATTTCACGAATACGATAAGGAAATGTGCAAATATATCTGCGTACTTTATTAGAAATATTTATTATTTTTAATAATACAATTTAAAATATGTGCGAAATGCATTAGTATAATTATATACAATTATGTAAATTTATATGGTTTACATTTATTTATACATAATTAGAAAAATTGGTTAAAAGCGTCAATTTTCTCACCCAAAATGTTTCATGCAAATTAAATCGTTTCAAACACTGCGAGTTGTTTGTACGTATGAAAAACGAAATGAGTTTACCAGAGCTGTAACTGGATTTTCTTTTGGTTTTTTTTTTTTTCATGAAAGATAGTTCTTTTTCGCGATATAAATCCCGGCGATTGCGAAATTACTTTTATTCCCGGGATCTACGTTAGATGATTTTTTTCCCTCATCAGCGACAAAGTCGTGGGCTACATCGCCACAGAGAGCAACTCGGTGATGAAACTCCGAAACTCTGCGACGAGATCCGTCGCAAACCGAATAAATTGAATTTATTTCGCTTCGGATGACAAATGCGGCCGATCGATAGCGCAAAACGACCGCAATATACATTTACACTACATTCCGGATTTTTAATTACGCGATGAAATTTCGCATGTTTGCACGAACCGTCGCAATTATTGAAATGTTTTTTGAATGGATAATGTCTGGATATAATCTCTAAGCCAGATTTTTGTAAATCGAGAAAAAAAGTATTATATATATA
>NW_021848451.1:444988-449537 GCF_003651465.1 Formica exsecta | reverse complement strand
CAATTATCCGTATTAAGTTGAATTAATAAAAATATATATCTCTCGTTTTTGAGGTAATAAAATTTAATGTTATTATCAAATATTTCGAAAGTAGTAAGAAAAAAAGCTATGGCACAAGTGAAACTAAAAGTACTTTATTTTATCTCTGAATTTATGGTTCTGCGGCAAATCCAATTTCATAACTCAATTAATAATTCAATTTCTGCAAAATATGTCACCTTTATGGAGATTGTTATATGTTAACGGAAATGAAAATATATTTCCGTTATTTTTGAAAACGCACGAAAATCATGCTATTTGTAACCGAAAATAATTACTGCAGTAATAAAGACTCGAGCATGAAACACACCGAAATTGCGATTAGTGCTCTGTCTGGTGCAGGTTGACAAATAATATCGAAGTTATTGCCCTCCCGTTTCTTCCCTCTCTCAATTTATACCCTTCAAGTGTTTCTTGGTGGGATAACTGGAGACGAAAGTAATAAAATGTCAGATTTATATTTCTCGCCGATCGATGGAACGCATTACACGAAAAGTATTTGTGTGCGTGTAAACATGTGCGGCGATATATGTAGAACTACTTGCAAAAAAAACATAATTTTTTTTTTGTTGCCGCGGAACGTCGACAAATATATTCGCCGCAATAAGTTCGATATTTTCGTTTGACTATATGTTAAAACGATATTCATCTTGCGGTAGATTTTGTACAGCGTCGTACCTATATTTACTTTACCTTTCTTTCAACTATAAAAAATTGCTACTTGCAAAATTACATTTACAGAGGTTATTTTTTTCTTTTACATAAGCTCATTTTAATTAATTTACGACAAAATTTTGGACAATAATTTATAATTTTTATGTAATGCAGAAAATATTTGAGAAATTAAAAATACGCAATATATGTGTGTGTGTGTGTGCGAGTGTAAATAAACACATATCAGAATACACACATATTTAGGAGATGCGGCATATAAAAATGTAAATGGAATTTTGTCTTAAATTTTTACAAATTAGATTGTCTAAAATAGATTTAAATAAGAACACGACTATACGATTAATTAACTTTGAGTATTAACAGTTTTTCATGAATTTAGCTTTAAAAATATTTGCATAATAAAATTTTGATGAAATTTTAAACTTTTTGTATGAATCTGGTAGAGCTATTGATTTTCTATACAGCAAAGAATGGTTTTATATAAAAATATCAATAATGCTTTTAAAATAATTGTTTTCCGATAAAGAAATATAATGATATTGCAAAACGCTGTTGCAAAGTTATAACAATTGCATACATTGGGAATGTAGAACAGAATATTAATACAAGAATTGAGAGGAGAATATGGATAGCTATATATAATCTTTATTTATAATTTAATTAACCCTAAACACAAATTGCATTATATCGTTTTTTACGAAACATGATATAGACGTCATTAATTTCAAAGCAGCAAAGTAAAACGAAAATAGGAAGAAAGGTTGATGGATCGGGTATCATTGCGTTATTTCTTATCCGTCTCTTTGATGCCTGTATTCTAGTGTTACATTCACCATTACACATCCTTTCTGCCTGCACTAGTTGTCCGCTTCCATTTTTTGACGTGCATTTTATTTCCTTGCTATTCAGCTGCCCACCTAACGTCTCTTTACTTTCCGCTTTCTGTCGCATTTGCTCTCATTTCAATTCCCATCGCAACCACTCTATTCGATGTTCTTTCTTCCTTTCTCTTGACAATAACGGGATACGGTTGGATTGAAAAGAAATCGATTGTACGGATATTAAAAAAAAATAATAAAATAAAAACGATATGTCGTTTAATCTGAGAAGTTTAGTCTAGTCAAGAAGAGACAAAAAATTTGATATATTAAAAATTTTCTTATTAGAAAGGCGAAAATAAAAAAAAATAAAATTTTAAAAATTAACATTGTTGCTAACAATAAATTGATCTTTAATTAACAAAAAAATTTGTAGTTAGAAAAATATATAATGGTTCTCTAACACTTTCTGTGGAAAGCAAATTTGTTTTAAACTAATGATCAAGTCATCTTTTTTTTTTTATTTTTACATTTCACTTTTATTACTACATTTTTTCACGTGTGTTCTCGTTACTTATCTTTCTATTTTCCAAAATGCATTTTACTTTGCATGATATTTTAACTATCCGCTTTTCCTAAAAAACAAAATAGAATTTATTTAAAAAGAAAAATTGATTGTGTATGAATATTTAAAAGAAGAAAAATATGTCGCGGAAATACACAAGTTATGAAAGAAACATAAGCGGAAGGTAGATTGAATTCGATTTATTATGAGCGTACTTCGGCCTGAGAATTGTTTCCCTAGAGAGGTAAAGTATTTCAAAGAAAAAAAGGTAGAGTTTAGAGAGAAAAAGAGAAGGCGCATGTGCCAGAAGCTAACGATCACCCCCTTAAGCAACGAATTAAACCTCATTTACTTTCGAGAGAGAGAGAAAGAGATTCGTTTATAGCCAACTTGATTTTTTTAAGCTTTGCACTTTGAACGCCAGTACGAATCGATTAAAAGTTTATTTTGGCCTTAGCCATTTACCTTTGCGTATTTCTAGCTACGGTTTTAATAATTTGTACAAATTTAACGGTCGAGCAGAGGTTGAGAGGCAATGCAATAAGCCGTGTTCAAAATATTGATATAGGTACCTTAACGCTAAATCAATATATCGAGCGCACTGTAAATTAAATAAATGCATTTATGTATATATGGATGAAATATGGATAATATTCTCTGCAATTTCAATGCGCTCTCAATTTTACAAACCGCGCGATTTCCATTGCGTCTTTAGATATTTTCAGATAAATCGATTGGGTATGAGATGTCTGTTACAGTTTTTACATCGAAGTAATAAAAAATATATTTAAAATAATTTTAAAAAATCTTTACAGATAGCGTCTTTCATTAAATGCAAATTCTACAACCACGTGACATTCAATATATATTTCGATTAATTTGAAATCGAAGTAAAATTACGCCATAAAATGGGGTTACCCATGTAAAATTTCATTTAACCAATCGCGCCGACCATCTTTATCCCGCGACTTTGTATTACCGCGTCAAGCTAGAAACTATACGCGGTAAAGAACGAGATCGTCCGGATTGTTGTAATCCGCGTATAATGATAGTGATATCACCGCCGTAGCATGGAATGATAATGGAACCTCCAAAAACCCATTATCTCGCTGCACGAGAAGCCATTACTCGCTGGCTTCCAGCCTCCCGTTGATCTTTTCCACTGTTCCATCGTGATAATCGGACGAGCAAGCTTAAATCAGTCGGCGTATCAAACGATCCAATATTTTCGAAGAAGTCACCGGCAATTTTCGTAAATAATCCGTTAATCAGCGTTGTAACATCGAGAGTCATTTTACGTAAGAGAATTTCCCTCCAATTAAAATACTCGCGCGATGCAAGCGCCGTTTTTACATCAGTCGTAAGCGAGCAAATATTTATAGCTAATTTAGCGTTGCCTTGCACAAAGATATTATTGAAGCGCATATTCGATGATTTATCCATCCGCGTTATAATCCCATGCAGTTTCTCCCTTTATAACAATCGTCACGTTGCATTTCGGGAAGCGCGACACCCGCTCACGCCTTGTCCGCGTTAAATTCGCGGCACTTAATGTAACTAATGTTGTCTTATTGCCCGGACGGGCAACTCGGAAAATCGATTTCCTCGCAACAACGTAAATTAACCCGGCAACGTAAAGACGCGCGAGCCAAAGAGAGGACTACATAAGGGAGAGGAGAAGACGATGAGCTGGTTTGCTCCTGTAGATGGATAGAAGCGGTGCTCTCGACTAAACTTCGATTCGGTCGGTTGTCTAAAACCCGATGCGGCAACACTTAGAGAACTTGCCGGGAGATAACTCGACGGGTGTGTGCCAAGTATGCTTCCCGGCTTCGGTCATTCCGCACGTACGACGACGACGACAACCCTCCCTTATGCTCGACGCGAATGGTGGTACGATCATCGCGTGTCCTACATTTAGTGTGGCGTTAATGCGGCTTTAGCGTTCGTCCACGGGTGGATTTCTCCGCGCCACGCCGGGATTATCGACCGTGACACGGCGTCATTATGTCCGGTTACGGCGCGTTTTCCGGTACCGGGAGAACGTCGCTAATTTCCGAGTTAATCGGTTTCCTTTTTCTCATTCGGCGAAAACGAGGAAATGGACGGAGGAATGGATGTTAATTGCGTAAAGGGAAAAAGAAGGAAACGTAACTGGATTGTAAACTAATAGCGATTAAAATAGCATCATTACCCGCGATAATTAAAATTACCTCTGCTGTTAATTCCTCGCGAGAAAGTCGGGTTAAATTATTGTTCTTGAGCGGAGTGGATGTCAAATTGTATTTAAATTATTTTGCGTGCTCTTGCGTTCAGGATATATTGTACATGTTTGTCAAAGCTAACGCGCATGTCGCTTTTTGTTTCAGCGTGTCAGCAGGTCAAGTACGGCGTCCAGGCGGTCTTCGGGCCCTCTGATCCGATTCTGGGCCAGCACATTCACAGCATCTGC
>NW_021848451.1:437967-444972 GCF_003651465.1 Formica exsecta | reverse complement strand
GACGCTCTTGACATCCCACATCTCGAGGCTAGGCTGGACCTGGACGCGGAGGCAAAGGAATTCAGCATTAATCTCTATCCCGCACAAAGTTTGCTCAACATCGCTTATCAGGACGTCATGGAGTTCCTCAATTGGACCAAGGTGGCGATCATCTACGAGGACGATTACGGTGAGTGATGATAAGCTTAATTGATAAATGCAATGATAATACGTCTATTAAATTGGCACAGCCATTTTAGTATAATCAAATGAAACGCGTACAGAAATTTAATTTTTTTTTGTTGCTAATTTTTTGTCTTATGTTATTAATCTTTGTGCTACAAATTGTGCCTGTGCCCACAGTTTAATAAACGTGCCGCTAATTGTTTCTGATACATATATGATTTATTGCGTGAAAATACGAAAAATCGAAAGCAGGTCTTACACGAATTTCTCTGGCATGCAGAGGAGAGTATATGTCAAGAAATCTGTTTTACACGCTCAGTAAAATATCTTGGGACATTTGAGGCGTGCTATCGTAACGTAGAATCGCGTTGCACATTTTTACTCGTAAATAGAGACGCCGTAGAATTCTCGTTTCAAGGAGGTAAAAAAGATTACGCGTACGTTGACAAATTTTTCGAAAGTGTATTCATTCCTTTATCGCGAATGATAGACGTAGAAAATGCATATTTATATCATTTATTATCATCGTCTTGCTCGAGCAAATCGTGACTAATTTAATCGATTAAATAATCGAGAGTTAGCAATATGGTCGCCTCTCGAGTTTCTTTGAATGTTTCGATCGCACAGCGTTACACGTTTATCCCGTAAAAGTCAAAGGTAAATTGAAGAGAAGGTATTCCTCGCTCAAATTTCTCGCGTTAAAAATATTGCAGGAGAGCAACACGATTAAATGAAATTCAAACGATTGTTGTGTTCAAGTTTGAAATTCTCGTCGATACATAATCGATTTTAAATCTTTTGAAGTCCGAAGTGAGTTATACAAGAATTTACGTACGTACAGTGAGCAAAACACATCTCGCTTTTGCGTGGAATTAATACTTTAATACTTTTTTATACCTAGTTGAGAAAGCGACGTGGAAAGAAGTAAGAGTTAATAGAGACAGCGATAGATGATTTGAAATATTCAACCAGATATGAAGCCGGATTGAGTTCATCCTTTTACAAGGAAGAACGTTCTCTCGCTTTAGCAAGTCAGTTTCATGATTTTAATAAATTCGCATAGTGGACTTATTTAAATAATTTGAAGACGTTGCAAGCACGTTTCCCATTTGGATAGGGAACTTCTCCTAGTCTCCCGGACAGATTAAAATGTGCTTTTACAAAGACCTATTCAAGGTGCTAAAAATATAAAGCTAAAGAAAAATTTCGAAGAATATACAATGTTATCTTTCTTTTGTCATCTTTAATATCTTAATATAAATTGTGTGCGATAATTTTTTAATGTTTAACTTTGAAAAGAAAAAGCAACGAACTTTTGCTGGCATATATATCGCCTCGCTTTTTTTTCTATCTATTCGAATTTTCACGCGCAAATTGCAATCGCAAAATCGCGAGCGCGATTTGATGCGCTTCAAGATTTTTGTCGTAACGAAGACGCGCCGGCGAGTACGCATTAATTATGCAAACACAGGCGGCTGTGCGCATGAATCGCACACTTCTCGTAATTTGGTGGAAATAATGAGCGGGCACGATTGCGTTGAATTAGGAGCGATGCTAGCAACGCGAGAAGAAGAATTACGCGACATAAATGTGAGTTCTGCGATGCCGGAATATTCCCGTGACTGATCATCGCGACACGTGAGCCGTCACTGCGGTTACTGCGACGCGTGACAATTCTGCGAGATCGCCGCTAAATCCGTTGTCTGGAGGCATTTGTCGCGTCGTGAGATATTTTATGGGTCTCCGCAGGCGGTTTTTCACAAATCGCAGTTGCCTGTAACGCGTCGCGAGACAAATCGTCGTAATTATAATCCGGCATCGTCAATTATTATCACGAAGATTTCTTATAATACATTTGACGAACTGAAATAATTGATGCGTAAATTAACCCGTAGAAATTAATTATATAAGAATTATAATAAAATACAATTTTTTTTGCCATTGTTTTAGATTAGAATACAGCGTGATGTTTACAGATTTGTAACATCAAAAATAGCTATATGAGTCGTGAAATAATATTGATATAAAAATAGAAAGAGAGAGGAGGTTATATCAATTTATCTATCATAAATTTGATTGCGTGTAACATTACCAACCTTTTAGATGGAAATTAATATACTATGGTCCATTTGCATTCAATAGGTCGACAGATGTGAAAATGATAACGAAATTAACCAAACACGTTATACATAGCTCGAAATTTCTGTAACGGTATTTTATTACGGAGCGTTATATAACATACAAAGCGGTATCATATAACATATACAGTCGAATAAAACACGTTAGCGTCTGGCAAAGTGAAATTAAACGATACCATCGATAGATTGACCTATTCACACCAATGAAGCTATAGGTGTGATACCTGAATTTTTTCTATCCAATCTTGATTCTCCTCCCCGATGCTTCGATCATTTTATTTCCGCGTTTCTACGGGATTTTCCCCCGGAATCCGGCGCCTTTCGATAAAAACATCTCACGAGTTTAAACCACCTTCCACGACGAGCTTAGCTATTTGTGAGAGTGCATGAAAGTACACGTACAAGCCGATTAGAACGCCCCTGATTCCCCGGGGTTGAGTTCACCACCCTTCTTCCCTCCCTCCGCCCTCCCTCCCTTCCTTGCGTCTCCTTCCAGGATCGACATTGAATTCCTCGAGAGATTTACCGGGACTCCGCGATCTCCGTGTTTCCTCCACTTTCAATTCTAGCGCGCTATATACACCCGCAAAGTGTAAGGGATCCAAGTCGGCAGAATCGTACACGTCTCGAGCATGTTTGCCGTTACGAGTTCGCGGATCTGTCCCGTGGAATTTCACGTTTTCCCCACAGAATCGAACATCATCACGGCAGTGATATGTCGTTCGAGTGGCTCAACGTCGACTTTACCCGAGAACCTCTCGTATCAACGGTGAACCGCGGCCGCTTCGATTACGCCACAATCGCTGCCAAAATTGCGCGAATCATGCAGGATTCAAATTATGCAAATCCGGTATATTATATATTGATTTTGCGTTACCAGATGAATTTAAGAAGATTAACAGAATGATTAATAGATCGATCAATTCGAATTTAAAATCCCGTTGCCTCTCTTCGGGCAGTTTGCGAAATTGACATGATTCAATCGTCGAGCAAATGCCGCGGTGAGTTTTTCGACGACGGTGATCTCGGGAGCCAGATAGCGTGGCACTAGATCTCTTTCAGCTTTCAAGCAGTTTAGAGAGCCGCTGATATCGATTCGCGATTACTTTACTCGTTTTCCGTCTCGTGGAGTTTCTGCGACGACGCGGAAACTTATCCAGTAACAACTACTATCTACTTTGCGCGCTTCTCAAATCGCCGCATCGTATCTAATCAAGCAACCGATGTTTCTGCATTTCAAATAATTTATTCGTGCAAGAATTTAAGGTACGTTATTGTGCGCGTAATCAGATATCAAGCACGTATTTAATATTGTAAATAAATTAATAATTAATAAATTAATAATTAAAATAAATCAATAATTAAAATTAATCAAATAATTAAATAATTATGTTTATATATAACAAAATTAAATTAGGTATTAATAACGTACAGGGTATCTTGTAACTGATTACAAAAAATTATAAATAAGATTAAGTTGATCTAAACATTATATATATAATGATTTATAATTTTATACAGATGTTTGGTGAATGGTTCTATACTGTGGGATCGTTGGTGCTTGAAGAATTCCACAATCCTTATTTCCTGCATGCTTTTAGACTTCTGTGGAATGTCAATTCGGTTCTTCCTCGAAGAGTTCAAACATCTTTGCTTCTTGTGCAATTTCAAATGGAATTTCACATAGAGTACGTATAGAGAATACCAAAGAATTTCGGACTCCAAGAGAATTCTCAGCAGCATTTCTATAAATATTTTGTTTTTCAATTTAAATGTATGAGGATAAATTATTTATATATTCTTTATTATTGAATTCTGTATATAATGAGAGAGGTCAGTTAATATATAATTATCGTATGTAATATTTACTTGAATCGGGGCAATCTTTTCATTGAAATGTCTCTAAATTAATGTAATTACTACATTCGACAGGCATACTAAGATATTTATATGAGTATGCCGCAATTCATTCATTTGCTTATCCTCTCGAATTTAATTGAGTTCCTTCCGCTTACACGAGATCGAAAAGGAGAGAGAGAGAGAGAGAGAGAGAGAGAGAGAGATCACGCATTAACGCAGAACGAGCAAAATCAAGTCAGTGCATTAGAAACCTTGCTCCTCCGCACAATAAACGCGCTCTACATAACTCGCTGGCAGTGAATAGACTTCACAATGAAGCCCTGTGTCCGTGGCACGATGTAATATCAACGCCAAGTTTCCCCGCATGTAGCTATATATGATGTTAATGGCGAGCTAGGGAAATCGTGACTAAGCGAGAGTTATTCTATCCCATTTTGTCGACAAGATGATACATGATTTACTAACCCACTCAGTATCACATAACACTATCACTTTAACGTTATATGTTTAGAAACGCTGCGAACAGGCTATGCATCATTTACGGATGTAACTTTATACAATGTGATTCAATTTATTTTTCAAGTTTTTATTTATACACGTAGTAATTACATAATTAAACAAGCGTTAGTGTTTTCTTATATTCTGCTATTACATTAGACGTTAAATCAGACTGATCAAACAGTCGCATTAAAATATAGGAGCTTTGAAATTATGTAGACGAAAGGGAGCGTTGGAAAAGTTTGCCGATTGGAATAACGAGATAATATATACGCGAGTAATATAACGCGATATTAAGCGAACATTCTTTCATGCGCGCCGGCCTTTATACGCACTGAATAACGGCGTGCTTCTCAGACATTATTCAGCGGCAAATCGACGGCGAGATTCCGACGTCGTCGTAATTACATCCGGGAGTCCATCGAAGTGAAATCACCGCGTGGATTAATGTTTCACGGTTAATTCGACGTTTGAATTTTCAATCTACAATCGTAATAAGTTTGACCTCTCTCCATTCATCTCGAGAGATGTTCGATACGGAAAGAGGGAGGGAAAATTCAGCACCAGAGATGATGGTACTTTCCGCGCAGAAAAAGGAGGACAAAAGAAGCAGGTCGAGCAGCCGAAACGGTTTTGAGCCTGCTTCGTAGTCCCGCCGAAACCTGATTCCGTCTCCTTACATCCCGAGAATCGCCAATGAACCTTCAACCCGGCCCATCACAGTCCATTGTGAAACTTTCAAGGCTCTCTCTCACCCTATCGAACAACCATCTTCGCGTTCCTCCCCCGCGTCCATCTCCTTTCTCTCTCTCTCTCTATCTCTCTCTCTTTTCCCCTCTCTCCCTCTCTTTTTCTCACACACACACACACACACACATTCCTTTTCCCGCACCAGGTCTTATCGTCCACATTCCTCGCGAAACCCCAGAATAATGGAGTCACTGGCGGAAGGACGAATCGTCACGCTGAACGCACAACCCTGCATTTTTATATTTCAATGCAGAATGATGAAAAAAGCACGAGAGTTTCCGCCCAGCATATTTTTCATTTTTTTTTCACGGCAGCTCGGAACTTTTATTGAGAAATTTTCATATTTCGCGGATATTATCGGATGTCACGTTTATGCATCGCAAATAAATTTAAAATAACGACAATAACATTGTCCAGAATGTATATTTTTAACCATAGAGATAGTTGGCAAAAAGATATATATATTATTGTCACTTATAATATTAATGATAAGCGAGTACACAAAATTTTTAATGCCACGCATTCGCTCTTTATTTTCGGCATTTTATCTGCGGGAAATATATTCCGCAGATAAAATGCTTGCGGAGAGATACTTTTGTTCTTATTCTGTAGTACCTTCTTCTCGTAAAGTTTGCTAGTTCAAGCGGGAAACGTCAAATCCTTTTTAGGTGAGATCCGTCAAAACCAGTCGCGGTGTAGCCCGTATCATATTTTTATTTAACCATTGAAAGTGACAGCCCAGTAATATTCTGCAAAACTTATATTACAGATACTTATCTTGTTTACAAATATTCTCTTTCCTTAACACGCATCCTCAACAATTGTCTAGTTTACAAAAAAAGAATATTAAGAGAAGAAAATATAAAATTTGTATTTTTATGTAAAACTTATTTATTTATATTTTGCAAATTGCAAAAAGAAAAATCTTGAATTTACTTATATAAAAATCAAATCTCATACATAAACATTGCTATGAAACTTTGTAAAACAAATAACGTACACAATATGTATATTATTGTTATCGTCAAAATTTAGTACTTCGATCTCTCCTGATTCGCATAGTTTATCTTTCTCATCATGTATTATGAATTTCTTAAAAGAAAAATTACTCGCTCCTGTTCGCATATCTTAATCAGTCATTTTTCTCACGTGTTTTAAATAATCTCGCTGAGTGACTACCGCCGAGTAACTCTGCTAATCATTTTCTTCACGTACCACGAATATTGTCTAGAAAGATCGATAATTTCTCTCACGTATTTTCAAATTTCGGCAAACAGGCCGACCATCCTCCCTTCTTTCTAATTTCAGCCACGTGTTCTAAATGATTTTGCCCCCGAATGCGAACCCCGCCAATATTCTTCGCACGAACTGAGCGTTATAATTCGGTAATTATAAGAAAGTTCAAAGAATCCGCAAGAAGCGGAACGCATTTGTGAAAATTACACATGGTCGCCACCATATTTTGCGGAAGATCCTTAGCAAGTATCCCCCGTTACGTGCTATGCTCTTGCACGCATAAGGGAGAAATTGTTGGTTCCTGTCGTAATGAGGCCCCCTGCAAAACGTGTCCAGTCGGGTGTGTATGTTCTACACG